>NC_142037.1:10827855-11128133 GCF_982192425.1 Myodes glareolus
GCCAGACTACTCAGCCACACACACACACACACACACACACACACACACACACACACACACACACAACCGCTTCTCACATCCCAGTAACTGCCCCTTCCTCTCCATCCTTCCTCAGTATTGTACATTGTCCAGGGATTGGATAAGACACACCACTGTGGAAGCTCAAGTTTTAATAATAATCTCAGGTTTTAGCTTATTTGATTCTTTTAATATTGAATTGACAGATAAGGTTGTATATATTTAAGACGTTCATCTTTCTGATTTACATATGCACTGGGTCATAGTCATTAAAGCAGTGTAATTAACACATTGATCTCCTTCTAGGCTGTGCACCAGAGCCCAAAGTGGCTGAGAGAGAATCAGCTAGCCAGCATCTGCCCATTCAGGCCCCTGGTGACCTCTGCTCCATCTACTGCTCTGTCCTCATGGTTGGTTACTTGGTTGGCTGGACAGTAGGAAGGTCAGCCAGTTGGTTAGATTGAGGGTGTTTTGTGGTTTTGGTTTTTGTTTTTAGAATTTGTTGACAGTATTTCATTTCATCATTTCATGTTTATGAGTGTTTTGCCTTCATTTACATCTGTGTGTCATGGTTGTGCCTGGTGCCCTCAGAGGCCAGAAGAGAGCACTGGATCTCCTGGAACTGAGGTTACAGATGGTTGTGAGTGTCCTGTGGGTGCTGGGAATAAACCAGGCCCTCTGCAAGAGCAGCCAGTGCTCTAATCACTGTGCCACCTTTCCATCTTCATGGAAGCTTTACTGTTGTGGTTGGCTGATTGGTAGCTTGGTTGATCGGTTGGTTGGTTGATCGGTTGGTTGGTTGGTCAGTAGGTTGGTTGATCAGTTGGTTGATTGGTAGGTTGAAATGAGGTTTTGTTGTTTTTATTGCTGGTTGATTGCTTGGTTTCTCTTCCTGCTGTTGATAGTTGGTTGTTTTGTTAGTTGTTTGGTCGCTGTCAGTTGTTGTTCTCTGAGACAGAGTCTCACACTGTAGCCCAGGCAAGCCTCAAACTCATGAGTCCTGCCTCAGCTTCCTGCGTACTGAGGTTATATGCATGATCTACGACATTCAACCCAATTTTCTGTTTATTCAGCTGCTCCAGATTCCACATATAAGTGATAGGGGCTGTAATGGTTTAAACAAAATGTCACAGGTTCCCAAGTGGCCCACAGGCCACGAGGGGCAGTGAATCCCAGGCAGGCAGGGCTTCATGGCAGGTGAGAGACAAAGATGGATAGGCACGCCATACAGAGTGAGGCTAGATATTTATTTAGTGGGTTATGGAAGGGAAAGGGGAGTAGTAGAGAAGGGATAATGGGGAAGGGCAGAGAAAGGCAGAGAGAGAAAGAAAGAGAGAGAATGAGAGAGAGAGAGAGAGAGAGAGAGAGAGAGAGAGAGAGAGAGGACAGGAGCAATGGCAGCAGCTACCTCTTTGGTAGTGAAATGGAAAGAAAGGGCTCAGACTGAAAGCAGAAGGAAGATCTGCCTGCCTCAGCAAATGGGGGAGGGAGTGGGCATGGCTTGTCTCTTAAAGGGACAGGATAGATCTCTTTTTTATAATAAAAAGGTGGGAGGTTAAAGGAATTGGGGTGGCAGATTGTCAAGACTAATTCCTGCTTATTTGTGGGCATCATCTTGGGGGTAACCTGAGAAAGTTGGGAGCTGGTCACATCCTGGGGTAGCTGGTCTCTTTGTTCTTGTCCAGTGTTTGTGGTATGGAAATGTCTGGTGTCTCTTCTATCTGTTTAAGGTATTGGCAGAAGAGAGGCCAAAGTTAAGCTTAGGGGAAAAATTAGGAACAGGGAGTTGAGAGGGATATATCTGACCTGTTTAAAGTGGATCCTTCAATTCTGCTCCCTGGAACTCACAAGAATTCTTTGGGTTTGTGAAAACAGAAGTTGTAGACAGTAGCATATTTATATCAGGATGACTGTGACAGATGCTTTTGCATAATGAAAAGTATCTTTAAGATTATGGAAGGCAGCGTGAGAGAGATTTGATAACTTGTACTTGTTGAAGTTTGTTTGGTGAGGCTGTTCTTTTAAACACCAAAACTTCTCAGCAGTCAAACTGCATCAGAGATCTTTGAGAAGGAAAAATTTTACTTGAGTTACTGATTAAAAAATGAGAGAGAACTGACTTGGTTGGCACCTAGAGCTACTCCTCAGGGTCCTCCATGGTCACTGAGGATTGTATTTGCCTTCTGCTGTTTAGTACAGGGCCTGCCAAGCTCCAGAAGATCCTGTGGGCTAAGACATCTGTAGGAAGACAGGCCTACCTTGACCTGAGCAGCTAGGCTGTCGATTCCAGTGATTCTTTCCATAGTCTGGAGATCTTCAGTTTCGATGAAAGGCAATTTTTCCCAGTGGTCAGCACTTGGCAGTTGAAGCGAATTGCGGATGGACGTTGTTTTCTGCCCATTTGTCTTCTGTCTTCTTTGGAGGAAATAGAGTGCTACTGCTAGGAGCCAACCTGTCTCTTTTTCTTATGAAAAGATTTTTAATAATTAAATATTTAAATGGCATATTCCCCAGATCACTGAGCAGTTGAGGGCTGTTTACTGGGTATAGATAAGTTATACAATCTGTCTGGGGAGCTGGATCTGAGCTTGACTGTGCTGGCTCTCAACTTAACAGGTGATATTTATACTCGTAAAAAGACAGAAAGCAGTAAAAAATGTTTGCAAAGAAGGTTAATAGCAGAACTAACAAAAGTAGAGAACAGCTTAATATATTTTAAATCAGGGTTGGTTTAAGTATATAGTATTTTTTGTAAGAGACTTAAAAGTACAAACCAATTTGAAGCATGAGACTTATTGCTTTGTAGTCTAGAATGAGATACAATAAACAGACAATTATATCATTTAACAGTAAACATTGGTGCATTTAAGTTACATGTATGCACACACACAGTGAACAGGAATTGGGTGAAGTGGATGCTCTTGGTGGACCCTACCAAAGACATGCCACTGCACAAAACACACAGGTAACAGAGTCAACACTGGGAACCAGGCATGGAATACCTCAGTAAAGATGGCGGAACTTGGTCACATGACCTGGTTCTCAGTTAAGATGGTGGTGAAGTCACTTGACCTCAGTAAGGTCACCTGACTTCAGTCAAAATGGCAGCAGTCACATATTGTACGGAAGAGTGATGTAGAGGTGTGATCCGCCCTGTTGCCAAGCCACCATGTAGGGCCCGGGTCTACCCTTGCTCCTGGGGTGCATCTTGAGGACAGTTTCTGGTCAGTCAGCTAAGCATCCTGTGCTCCCTCTGCCTCACCTGTTGATTAGCTGTAGGGCATTGTTTCATCTTTGATATGGTAATTTCCCACCTGCCTGGTCGGAAATCCTTGTGCAGCAGCCAGGTATAATAGGATTTCCCCTAAACTGAATAAATGGCATTTGGCGGCTGATCTGCTTTTGAATGACCCAGGTCTCTTGTGTGTTCTTTCAATCTCCAGGCCCTTGCCCAACTCGCGTACAGTACAGTGGTGCACAAACTGTACCGAGGGGGTAACACAGAATCGGGTGTTACACCACCATGCCACAAGCTATGGCAGGGAGCAAAGGCTGGAATGGAAACAGCTGCCTCGTGGATCTGATCAATCTTGTCCGTAGCGGTGGCAGAGACAGTTTGAGGAAAAGTGGAGCTGGTGGAATACTGATGGAGCATAGTTTCAGAGTTTATACCATAGCTGAAAATGTGAAAACCGACAAAAAGCACCACAGGGCCTATAGAAGAGCATCTTCTCTCTACAGGCAGGGTGTTAAAGCCTGACTGGCTACGGTCTGGACAACTTGGAAGCCAGAGAGGCTAGAGGCTACTCCAAGCAGTCTATCATGGCGGGGACCTCTTATGAGTGGTCAAAAAGAAAAGAACAGAAAAGAAAGGAGAAAGAAAAATCCGAGGGACCCTGCTCCCCTCCCCAAATCAAATGCACTACACAGTGTTTGCAGTGCTAGTGCGGGAGGACCAACCCTGGGTTGTTTGATCACGTTTTTAGCTATGAAAGCAACCAGAGGTGAATGGTAGTGAAGCGCTCAATCATAGCTGTGAAGGCTGTAGCTGAGGGCTGGAGGGGAAAACCTCACCACTGAAGCTACTGATGTGCATAGAGGTGGGCATTCAGGCAGATAGAAAGGAAAGCTGTGGTAAACAAACCCGGATCCAGAGCCCAGGGTTCCATGTGTCCTCAGCCGGCCCACCTGCAGGCAGGAGAGAATGTGGAGAGCCTGGCCAAGTCACAAGCACCAATGTAATAGTTTAAATAAAATGCTGCAGGTCCGCGAGTAGCCTGCAGGCCACGAGGGGCAGCGAATCCCAGGCAGGGAGCCACGTGGCAGGTGAGAGACTGAGACGGATAGGCATGCCATACTGAGTGAGGTTCCTTTTTGAAAGGAAGGGGAGAAGGAAAGAAGGGGAAAGAGCAGAGAGTGGCAGAGAAAGAGAGACAGAGAGAGAGAGAGACAGACAGAGAATCAGAGTTGTGGGGAGAGGAGCCACAGCAGCAGCTACCTCTTTGGGAGAGCGATGGAAAGGAAGGGCTCAAACTGGAAGCAGAAGGAAGATTCATCTGCCTCGGTGATGGCCAGGGGAGGGAGTGAACAGGGCTTGCCTATTAAAAGGACAGGACAGATCACTACAGTGGCATTAATTGCCTTCCTGTGCCTATGTGATATCACTTAACATCACGTGATCAAGGTCCATCCACACCATTCCAGATGGCAGGGTGTCCTTTCTGTGGATGAGTAATATTTCATTGTAAATGTACATCCCATGCATGCAATTTCCTTTTCTTCCTTACGTGTCTGTGGACACTTAGGTTCTTTCCCTCCTTAGTTCCTTTGCCTGGTGACACAGTGATCTTGGGAGTTCAGATATCTCTTCCACACACTGATTTTTTTTCTTTGGATATTCCACCACTACCAGAGCTCCTAGATTCTAAGGTGACTCTACTTGTTGTTATGTGAGGAAGTTCCAGAGGTAGCTGCACACACGGCAGACAGGCCATGCTACCCTTGATTCCATTGGACAAATTCTGAGGGGCACAGCTGGCTCACACAGGAGTTCTAGCTCTAGTTCAAGAGACCCCCAGACTGGCTGCTGTGGTGGCTGCACCGGTTTGGACTCCATAGTGGGTAAGGGTCTTCTCCTTGTCACCAGCATCTGTTGTTTCCTTGGTTAGAGCCACTCTCTCTAGGGTGAGTCTCCATGTTACTTTTTCAGTTTCAGTTTGGAGTCAAGGTCTCACATGGCTGAGACTGGTTTTGAACTCCTGATCCTCCTGCTTCCATTTCCTGAGTGCTGAGGTGACAAGCACTGTGTGACATTATTACTGGGAACATGAACAAATAGTTTCCTGTCACTCCAGATAGGAAACTGACAACAGGACAATTGCAGATACCACCGAAGTCCAACTTGTTGGACCATGAGTTTTATTGAGGTTCCCCACAGCAGCAGAAATGACTCACAGACAGCTGCATCACCAAAGCCCACCCCAGCATGCGTGACGGCTCACAAAGCCAGGAGTCTGGAGTGCACTGCACAACTGCAGGCAGCCTGACATATTGGAGAGAGTCCTTCTAGGTGCCTCAGAGGGGCTGAACCTCTTCCACGAGCTCGGCTGGTCTCTGTCTCTCAGCAGGTCTAATACCTTATGCCCATTTGAGGAAGGAGGGGCCTAGTCAGCCTTGTCGCTCTGGAGGACTTCCTGAAGTCTTTGAGTTGTTTACTTCCTGTGCTTAACTGAGGGTTTCCCCTGGGGGCCAGGAAGTTCTCATCTCAGAGGAACCTCCCACAGGGCGCCCATCTTGCTGTGCCTCCGTGCCCACTTCTCAATGGACTTTTCGATATGCACTTTCCAAGAGGCTGAATACCATTCTCACGAATGTGCTGACCTCCTGTCTTCTTCTGAGAACTAACCATTCAACCCTCGCCCCTGTGTGCACTGGCAGCTTTGTTTCCTTGTTTGATGGTTTGGAGTTCCCCATATATGTCAGGCAAATGCTGGCAAAGACTTCCCATACCGTGGGCCACTTATTCCCATTGACGGTCTGTTTCATTTTCTCTGCTGTATGAGTACTTTCCAAACTGATGAATTTCCTTTGTTGTATTTATGGAAGAAGACAGTGGGTTTTGTTTTGTTTTATTTATTTATTTATTGCTTTCTTGTTCTTATCTCCCCAAAGGGGCTCAGGGCCTTCTGGAATCATCTCTGTCTTTTTCACCCCCAGGTTTCCTTTATGTTTTAGATTTATTTTTTATGTGTATGTGGGTATATCTGTATGTGGGTATGTGCACATGTGTGCAGTGCACAAAGAGGCCAGAAGAAGGCATTGGGTCCCCTGTAGCTGGAGTTGCAGGCAGTTTGAAGCCACCATGTGGGTGCTGGCCACCTAACTTCAGTCTCTGACAAGAACAGCAAGCACTCTTGACTAGAGAATCATCTTTCCTGCCCTGATCCCCAGGTTTCCAGGCCTCCTTCAGTGACTAAGACAATTTAAGAGTAATAACTGTTACCAAGCGAGTGAGTGATTTGAAGTCTTAGTATAACATAAGCATGCAAAGGGGAAGAAGTCTGAAACATTTCTAATTTTTTTTCCTTTTTTATTGATATTTTTGGAGCTCTACATTTTTCTCTGCTCCCCTCCTTGCCTCTCCCCTCCCCACTTCAACCCTCTCCCAAGGTCCCCATGCTCCCAATTTACTCAGGAGATCTCGTCTGTTTCTTCTTCCCATGTAGATTACATCTATGTAAGTGTCTCATAGGGTCCTCATATTTGTCTAGGTCTCTGGGATTGTGGTTTGTAGGCTGCTTTTCCTTGCTTTATGTTTTTTAAAGACTTATTTGTTTATTATGTATACAGTATTCTCAGTATTCTGTCTGCATGTATGTCTTCAGGCCAGAAGAGGACACCAGGTCTCATTACAGATGGTTGTGAGCCACCATGTGGTTGCTGGGAATTGAACTCAGGATCTCTGGAAGAGCAAGCAGTACTCCTAACTGCTGAGCCATCTCTCCAGCCCTCTTTGCTTTATGTTTAAAAACATGTGATAGCTGTCTTTCTGTGTCTGGGTTACCTCACTCAAAATAATGTTTTCTAGCTCCATCCATTTGCCTGCAAAATTCAAGCTGTCATTATTTTTTTCTGCTGTGTAGTACTCCATTGTGCAAACGTACCACATTTTTCTTATCCATTCTTTGGTCAAGGAGCATTAAGGTTGTTTCCAGGTTCAGACTATGACAAACAAAGCTGCTACGAACATAGTTGAGCATCTGTCCTTGTGGCAGGATTGAGCATCCTTTGGATATATACTCAAAAGTGGTATTACTGGGTCTTGAGGAAGGTTGTTTCCTAATTTTCTGAGAAATCACCACACTGACATCCAAAGGGGTTGTACCAGCTTGCATTCCCACCAGCAATGCAGAAGTGTTCCCTTTTCCCCACAACCTCTCCAGCATAAGTTGTCATCAGAGTTTTTGATTTTGGCCATTCTTACAGATGTAAGATGGAATATCAGAGTTGTTTTGATTTGCATTTCTCTGATGACTAAGGATGTTGAACATTTCCTTAAATGTCTTTCAGCCATTTTAGATTCCTCTGTTGATAGTTCTCTGTTTAGGTCTGTACCCCATTTTTTTTATTGGATTATGTGATCTTTTGGTGTCCAGTTTCTTGAGTTCTTTGTATATTTTGGAGATCAGACCTCTGTCTGATGTGGGGTTAGTGAAGGTCTTTTCCAATTCTGTAGACTGTCATTTTGTCTTGTTGACCGTGTCCTTTGCTTTACAGAAGCTTTTCAGTTTCAGGAGGTCCCATTTATTAATTCTTTTGCTCAGTGTCTGCGATGCTGGAGTTCTATTTATGAAGTGGTTCCCTGTGCCAATGCGTTCAAGTGTACTTCCCACTTTCTCTTCTATAAGGTTCATTATGGCCGACTTTATGTTGAGGTCTTTGATCCATTTGGACTTGAGTTTTGTGCATGGTGATAGATATGGGTCTATTTTCATTCTTCTACATGTTGATATCCAGTTCTGCCAGGACCACTTGTTAAATATGCTTTCTTTTTTCCATTTGATATTTGTTCCTTTTTTTTTTTTAATCAAAGATCAGGTGTTTGAAGATGTGTGGATTGATATCCGGGTCTTCTCTTCGGTTCCATTGGTCCTCCTGTCTGTTCTTATGTTCAGGCTCTTTTCAGTACTGTAAATTACTTTCTTAAACTCTTAGAATTTACATAAATTTTTTTCCATCCAATCATTTACCATGAGAGACAAGTGGTTGATTGTTGACAGAGGTTTCTGTCTCACCCAGTCCTACAGCTATTCAGTCCCAAAGAAACACACAGAGGCCTACAATAATATAAATTGGTTGGCCTATTAGCTCAGGCTTTCTTATTAGCTAACTCTTACATCTTACACTAACCCATAATTCTTGTCTGTACTAGCCACGTGGCATACACTTATCAGTGACAGTCTCATCTCTTTTCCTCTGCATTTGAGTGACGACTGCAGACTGAGTCTTTCCTCTTCCCAGAGTTCTCCTCTTCTGGTCACCCTGCATATACGTCCTGCCTTGTTACTGGCCAATCAGCATTGTATTAAATCAATACAAGTGACAAATCTTTACAGGGTACACGACCATTTTCCCACAGGAGTTGATTACTGAGAGTAATCACTGCGAAACAAGTACCTTTAAAAAAAGGGGAAATTAAAAAAAAAAACCTATGTTGACCCAGGTTATGGTAGCACACACCTTCAATCTCAGCACTCAGGAGGCAGAGGCAGGTGGATCTCTGTGTGTTCCAGGCCAGTCTGGTCTACAGAGCGAGTATCAGAACATCTAGGGCCACACAGAGAAACCCTGTCTCAAAAAAAGAAAAAAAGTGGGCGTGGGGGAAGGAAAGGAAGAAGGAAGGAAGGAAGGAAGGAAGGAAGGAAGGAAGGAAGGAAGGAAGGAAGGAAGGAAGGAAGGAAGGAAAACACAGACCTAACATTTCTTGGGGGATCTAACAAAAGTATAGAGAACTCAGGCAGCAGCGTTTCCAGAAGGCCTCACCCCCAGTGGGTGGCACCTCTCTGGAGTTGTCATTGTTGTCGTGTCCTGTCACTGTCATCGTCTGTCCCTCCCCATCATGTGTGTCATGCCTCCCCACCCCCGCCAGTGTTAACACTTCACTGCTTCTAAAACCTTGCGATGGGACCTTGTCAATCTTGGCTGCACTTCCTGGGCTTGGGAGTTTCCAGAGGGAATGTTTCAATTGGGAAGGTATAGCTGCATGGCAGAACAGCTTGGGAAAGGGTAATTAAAAGGCATTGGTAAGAAGCCATTGCCTTCAATGATTTGAAGTTGAAAGTTCAAAGGAAACAAGACAAAAGAGACAGAAGTGGAGAGAGAACAGCAGGTAAGCAAAGGAAAATGCTCCTAGAGGCTTTGGTGGAGGAGACCCACCATGACAAGGGTGTGAAGTCCAAAGACGGCTTGCAGGAGCCGGTTCTCTCCCACCGCCATGTTGTTTCTCAGGGCTTGAACTCAAACTTGTCACCAAGCATCTCCACCCTCTGACTCATCTCATTAGGCCTTTGCCAAAAGTTATTATTATTATAGTCAATTTATTCATTTTATATCATGTGCAGTGTCTGTGTGCTCTGAGACCAGAGGTGTCTGATCCCCAGGTGCTGGGAATACAAGGAATTGTGAGCCCCCAGGTGTGGGTTCTAGGAAGGAACCATACTCAGGTCTTCTGGAAAAGCAGCACATGCCCTTCACTGAGTCATCTCTCCAGCCCTAAGCCAGAGGTTTCTGATGAAGCTGAGCAAAGCTGTGTTATAGGAAAACAAGACAGAGCGGCTGGAGGTATCCAGGGTAATGGCATGGTGACCTGGGTGTCACGTGGTCTGCAGGAATACCGTGTTCATGTACCTGGTCCTGGGCAGCTATCACAGCCCACAACAAGACAACATGGTGTCCCTCTTCTACAGCCTCATCACACCCACCCTCAACCCCCTCATCTACATCCTGAGGAACAGAGAAGTCCGAATGGCCTTCGTCAAGGCCACGGGCAGGGCAGACTTCAGGGTGAAGCAGTGATGTTCTGGGATGCTGGTTTTCCCAGAAATCCTTCTGTAAGGCTGGATACATGCGTGGTGTACTGCAACTGGGCAGCTGCCTCCTCTAGGGTGCGCTTCTCACTTCCGTGTGAAAGCTAGAAGTTACACTACAACTCGGGGTGCATGCCTGTCATCCCTTGGTGCAGGGGCACCAAGGCAGGAAGGGTACCTCAAGCTTCAGCCAGTATGAGACACATAGCAAGAAGCTGCCTCAAAAAAAAAAAAAACATTTATCTAGGCAGTGGGGGCACATACCTTTAATCCCAGCACTCAGAAGACAGAGGCAGGTAGACCTTTGTGAGTTCAAGGCCAACCTGGTCTACAGAGTGAGTTCCAGGACAGCTAGGGTTACGCTGAGAAATCCTGTCTCAAAATAAAATAATAATAATAATAATAATAATAATAATAATAATAATAATAATAATAATAATACATTAAGGGGAAGGCAGATGAGTCAACCGTTTAGAGCACCTGCTGTTCCTGTAGAGGACCTGTGTGGGTTCCCAGCACCCACGTCACACGGCTCACAACTGTCTGTAACTCCAGCTCCAGGAGATCCAATTCAAACCGGTTCAACCGGTCCAAGCCAGTTCAAGCTGGCCCAAACCGGCCCTGACCGGTTCAAGCCGGTTCCGACTGATCCAGACCATTTCAAGCCAGTTCAAACTGGCTCCGACCAGCTCTGGCCGGTTCAAGCTGGTCCAAACCGGCTCCAACCAGTTCAAGCCAATTAAGACCAGTCCAGACCGGTTCAAGCTGGTTCAGACCGGTTCAAGCCGGTTTCTGACTGGTCCCACCCGTTTCAAACCAGTTCTGACCGGTTCTGACTGGCTCAAGCCGGCTCAAACTAGTTCTGGCCAGCTCAAACTGGCTCCGACTGGTTCAAGCCGGTCCAAGCCGGTTCTGACCGGCCCCCCGCTGGTTCAGACCAGTTCTGACCGGTTCAAGCAGGTTCAGACCAGTTCAGACCGATTCCGACTGGTCCCGACCGGTTCAAGCCGCTTCCAGCCGGTTCAAGCCAGTTCTAACTGGTTCTGACCAGTTCAAACCTGTGCTCCAGAGAACCATGTGGTCAAATAATGCTCAAGAGAGCAGTGACATGGAATCCGGGAAGGGGTGAGGATTTTTTTGTTTCAACAGTTAAAGAGAAGCTGGAAGAAGTGGTTTATGTCAGGATGTTGAGATAGGAGTATTGCCATGAGTTCAAAGCCAACGTGGGTTGCAGGGTGAAATCCTGGTCCAGACAGTGATATGTAGATAAATGGGGGTGGGGTGGGGAAAGAGGGGAAGGAGGAGAAGAGAGGGAGGGGATTTCCATATGCCCCTCTACTTCCAGAACAAAACCATAACTGGGCTGGGGAGATGATTATGTGGTTACAGCACTTGCCACAGAAGCAAGAGGACTGGCGTCTGGATCTCCAGAAACTGAGTACACGCCAAGCAAATGCTGCAGTTCGCCTGTAATTACAGCCTGGGAAGGCAGAGACCAGATCCCAAAAGCTAACTGGCTAATGAAACTAGCCATACGGGTGAGGTGTGACTTTTGGGTACCCCCCCTCCCAAAAGCCACAGTCCTGCCCAGTTCAGCCTCTTCCCACACTCCACACCTTGAGGCTGAACCCCCATTCCTGTTCCATGAGTTTTCCCGTTTAATAAAGAAAAGCCTTAGAACACTCTTTTCTGAGTCAGTTTGGAATTATTTGATTCACGTTTCCCCCTTACATGCGTTAAGCTTCAAGAACCCTTCTAAGTTTTGGAGACAGACATTGGAAATAGTGGTGCAATGATGTGTCTGCATTGAATAACACTCACAACTTGGTAAATTCTGGCATGTGTGTTGTACAGAAATGTAAAGAGCTAGTTTAAAGGGGCTGGAGGAATGGCCCTGCTGCTGAGAACCCTCACCGCCCTTCCAGAGGGCACCCGTGTTGCTTGTCTCACAACTCCCTGGACCACCAGCTCCAGGGATCTGATGCCTTCTTTTGGCTTCCAATGACCCTGACAGACACGTGTGTACACACGCACACACAGGCATGCACACAAGATATGTACAGTGTATCTCTAGGGCAAGTGAGGGACTGAGTTTTCAGTTACTCCATTTAATTTCATCTTAGTTGATTTGTATTTAAATCTAAATAGTTATATGTGATTAGCAGGTCCTGTTAAAACCAGCACACAGCAAAAGGCTTCAGGAACTTCATGACACGATCTGACATGCTCCTTTGGATGGGTTTTTCTTTTCTTTTCTTCCCCCTAACTTCTTATGAAAGTGTCAACAGACATTCAGTAGGGTCGCTTGTGTAGTGATCAACACCCCTGTTGCCTACAGCTGGTGATTGTGAATGTCTTATTGCCACAGTTAATACTTGAGGCCAAACTGGAAAGCCAGAAAGTCACACATTCACCTCTGGGCTCCAAACTAGCCCATCAACCCTGCCCTTCCTATTATTAGTTAATTTTTTTCATATTTTTAAGATAATTGTACCAGAAATGCCAACAATGTAATGATAGAAATCTGTTAATATGATTTATAAGGTGACCTCAGATTCAAAGGGGGATTGCTGCCCATTAGGTTAAAAATTCTTTGTTGCTTGACTATTAAGAATAAAAAGTCACCAACCAAGTTGGGTGTGGTAGCAACAACACTTCAATCCCAGCACTGGGGAGGCAGAGACAGGCAGATCTTTGTGATATCAAAGCCAGTCTGCTCTAAATAATGAGTTTCAGAATAGCCAGGGCTACATAGTAAGACTATGTCTCAGACAGACAGACAGATGCATGGATGGATGGATGGATAGATAGACAAAATAAAGTTCCCAATCATCCAATTATTGTGTGTGTAAGGCATCAAATTAGACAGATGTATGATTCAGAAAATGTAGCCAAGATACCTGACTAACTTTTTATTTTTAACAAAATTATGCTCACTTTTAATCTGGCTTGTGGGGTGGCTGTAAAATCACCTCTGAGCACAGTGGTTCAAATGCATAGTCCCAGCTGTTTTTGAGACTGAGGTAAAAGAACTCCTTGCATGAAGGAGTGCGTGCCAGGCCAGTGTGGACAGCATAGCAAGATCTCATCTCAGCTGATGATGATGGTGGTGGTGGTAGTGGTGGCAGCTGTAAGCAGTTCTGACAATATGCCTCTTTTTTTCTTTTTTTAAGTAGGTTCTTACTATCTACTTCAGGCTCACCCTGAATTCGCTGTGTGTTTGAGGCTGTCCTTGGACGTGATTCTCCTGCCTCAGCCTCCTGAGAACTGGGACTACAGACCTATACCAACATGCCCAGCTGGCAAGGTTGTTCACTGCCATGACGCAGCTGTGATTGTGTTAACACGATGCGACGCTTGAGGGCAACTGACTGCCAGCTTCGCCCTCTCCCTCCAGGACTGTCCTCTGCTGACATGGCTCGTTTGCAATTCAGACTCTCGCAGGACAGCAGAATCACAACACTCAGAGTCATCTCAGAAGCCGTGATTCCAGGGTCACAGGGTGATCTCCGGAGTCCCCAGCATGTTTTCACGGGGACACTGACATCTTGCAGGGGAAAGCAGGAGCGGCGCCTTGGACAAGCCGGGAGATGCTGCCTTTGCTTCCCTCAGATCGCAGCTTTATCATTTCCTCAATATGGACTGCAATCCTAGACTTTCTGAACCTTAGTTTTGCCATCTGAAACTGAAATTAGTAATATAATTAAATGGTAAACTTAATTTGTTACACACGCTATATGGCCAGTATTAAATTATATATAGCATTATTTATATTTTCAAATAACTTTATTTTAGATTGCCTTTTGTTTTATTTTGTTTTGTTCTTCGAGACAGTTTCTCTGTGTAACAGCCCTAGCTATCTTGGAACTCACTCTGTAGACCAGGCTGGACTAGAATTCACAGAGATCTGCCTGCCTCTGCCTCCTAAGTGCTGAGATTAAAGGTATATGCCACCATGTCAGGCTTTAGATTGCCTTTTTAAAAGATCTTTCTTAATTTGGTAACCTAAATCAGGGTCTCTGTATGTAGACCAGGCTGGCCTCGAACTCACAAAGACCCACCTACTCTGCCTCCTGAGTTCTGGGATTAAAGGTGATTTCTTTATTTTTTAACTTACAAAGTCATTTTATTTGTATGAGTGTTTGCTGGAGTGTGTGTGTGCATAACTATGCACCACCATGTGCTTGCCTGGTATCCCGAGGCCAGGAAGGAGCACCAGATGTCCTGCGGCTGGAGCTACCCTGTGAGTGCTGAGAACCAAACCTGGGTCTTAACAGCTGAGCAGATGATGTGGGCAGATTCTCCTAAGACCAGTGAGTTGTCTCTGACACAAACTCAGTTTTCTCCTGAAGCTTTATCCTGAAACCTCTTTAAATCACCCTGGATGGGACAGGGGTAAGCAGGAATTTGTCCTGCAGCTGAGTAGTGAAGGTGCACACCTTTTATCCCAGTGCTCAGGAATCAGAGGCAGGGGGATCTCTTTGAGTTCAAGGCCAGCCTGGTCTACAGAGCGAGTTCCAGGACAGCCAGGTCTACACAGAGAAGCCTTGTGGTCCTCTGCAGGTAGCGGAGACTGACTGCATGGTGATGGTCCAGTCTAAAGGACTGGCTACTTTATCACCAAGGAACACCATCCTGGCTTTCCCAGGCACATCTAGAGCAGCTGATGACCCTTCCTCCCACAGCATCTCTGTACTCTCTCAGATGCTTCTGGTCTCATAAATTCAGAGTCTCTTAGACCTTTGATTCCATCCAGCCAGAGTACTGTTAGAGCTACCGTATCTACTCATTGCCAGTATCTTCCCAATGTTTCCCGGCAGGAGGGGTGTGTCGTGCCTGTGAGAATGAGCTGGAAGTGATTCTGGAAGGGCTGGCATACTCCACTAGGATGACATTTGTAGAACTCAATGTATATTCGTACCGATATATGTAAGCAACTGTACTTATCATATTTAAAACCATGCCTAAACTAGTATATCACATTAAAATATTTTAACCAACGTTAAAAAAAGAAAGAAAGAAAATTTACTTGTTTTTTTTTCAGATTTGTTTTTATGATTTTACACATATGAGTGTTTTGCCTGCACATACATTTGTGCACCGCACACAGGCTTTTGGTGCCCTAAGGAAGCGGTGATCCTCTGTGGGTGCTGGGAACCAAACCTGGGTCCTTTGCAACAACAAGTGTCCTTAACCACTGATCCAACAAATTTACTTCTTTTTTTAAAAAAAGGAAAGGAAAGAAAATGATTCACATTTAACAAATTGAGCTCTGGTGTGAGACAGTGCCATGTTCTGGGACCCGTGGAGATAGAGACAGTGCCATGTTCTGGGACCCGTGGAGATGGAGATAGTGCCATGTTCTGGGACCCGTGGAAATGGAGACAGTGCCATGTTCTGGGACCCGTGGAGAAGGAGCTGTGGAGAAGAAAAGGTGGGTGTTTCCTGTGTTCATTGCAACATCACAATTGAACATTAAAAAAAATTGGAGTGAGTGTTGAAGAAAGGAAAACAATTTGGAATTATATTTTAGTTTCACCTCAGAGGCTAAGAGAAATCCAAGCTAAGGAATACATTAAGAAAATGGATGTGGCCGGTAATATGAGAACCCGAACCTGCCAGTTCCCAGTACTTGGCAAAAATCTAATTTTTCCTCAAATAAAAATAAAATGCAAAATGAGCAAGGGAGAGCGTCGCGGACAACAACAAAGCAGGACTGAGCTCCCAGCGCAGGAGCTCTACACTGTAAATAGATGAGCGTTCGGCAGTTGCGGGGGCTGCATGGTAGAACGCTAGGATGCTGTTTAAGTTTATGTCTCCTTGTTGATCCTGGCGAGAATAGGCTTCTGGAACGGCCAACCGCAATTCATCAAGCAAAGATGCCAAACTCTAAGTACCACATGTGTTCTTTTTAACTTTTTAAATGGTGGTTTGGGCAGCCGTTCCTCGTAATCAAATAGAAAAGTATTCTGGGGAGTGTCAATTTTATTCAGTCTGAAGCCAAATGTAACAGAAGTGAAAAATAGTCAGACTGCACCTTGTGCGTTTTCATACATTTTAATGACGAGTTTCTATTGACTGCTGTGCTTTTTTTACAAGTAAAGGAGGGAGGAAAAAAAATCAGACATCACGTTGCCTGTTTCCTGACAACAGAAACTTATGTTGATTGCCCCTCACAAATGATCCATACTGATATTAAGTTTACAGTGTTGGGAGGAGGAGACTAGGGGGAACTTAATTTGAATTTAGAAAGTCTCTAAATGATAATTGAATCACAAGTCTGGATTATAATTCTAGGAGCAACACTTGACTTGGTCAAAATCACTGTTAGGAAGAGATGCAATTCCTACACAGTACTTCACATTGATTAAGTAATGTGTGAAAATGGGAAAAAATGTATTTGAATCTTAATCACAGTCATTTGCATGAAATAAAAGTCTGTGTCGAGGGAATGCACATTATAATAACTCCTGGGTGTTTTGGTTGCATCAGTGAGCAAAGAAGTTGTATGCATTTTTTGTGCTGATATACAAGAATTCCTTTTATATTTACTGTATCTTTGATTGTACAAAAATTCAGCAATATAGGATTTGGGCTGGTGAGAGACAACAGCTGATTAACTACCTCAACAATGACTGTAATTAAAACAGATGTTTGATAATGCATGCATCTGAATTAAACCAGGAACAAAAAGGGAGAACGGAGAAATTGGAATTTGATATGAACCTCATTCTCAGTACGGCTCTCCATTAAATGGGAAAGTAATAAATTAGGGCATGAACTTCGGAAAAATTCTGCCCATCGCTTTTCTGCATATTTCTGTGCCTATTGCTTTCTGCTCAGAACTAAGCTTCGTGCCCCTGTACTGCATTTTCAAATCCTGCTGGAACTGGCCTTCCAAGGTGCAGATCTATCTTTCTGCATGAGCATTGATAATAGCACCCATTTCTCTCCTACTGAGCATTCTCAAAGTCCTCAGTGTCTTTAGCCCAGCGTAATGGCACACTGTAATCCCAGCTAGCAGCAGGCTGACACAGAGCAACCGCTGGAACCCAGGAGTTCATGGCTAATCTGGGCATCTAGGCAGATCCTGAGTCTAAAACCCAAAATAAAAAGACTCTGGAGCTAGACTTTCCTGCCTTGTTTGCACCTAACAATTAAAAGCATGTTTTAGTAGACTAGAATCTCCTACTTGGGTTCCTGTGATGTTGGGCTAGTTTTTTAAAATCTTACTTAGATACCTATTTGAGAATAACACTATCTAAGAATCGAGATGGCATTCCTGTCGCTCCTCTGATTTATGAGCTAAGAGAAATGACAGTTCTAAGTCCCACAGAGACTACTGGAAATAATAAGAGCTGGTTTTGATATTTTTTAAGACTAACTAGACTTATTAGACTATAAGACTAATTGAGCCCAGATTAGAGGAACAGAGTTGGTCAGAAGAGTTCTCTGCCAGCAATGAACTATGTCTGGGATAAATGGAGAGCCCAGATAAGACAACAGTAGATACAGCAGAGCCAAAAATAAAAAAGAGTAATTTGAAACAAACAAAAACTCACTGGCATTGTGATAACAAGAAGCCACATCTTTAGGGGAAAATGCATGGGGCAAGATGCCAGGGAGATGGCTCAGTGGGTAAAGTGCATTCTGGGTAAACATAAGGACCTGAATTCAGATTCCCCCTTGCTCATGGAGAAGTTGGGTTCTTGTAATCCTATTGTTAGGGAGATACCGGCCAGAGGACCCCTGGAGCTCACTGACCAGCCAGCCCAAGAAGCAGTAAGCTCCAGACATACACACATTTACTTTAAAAGATGGTGGCTTCAATAAACTATCCAAATGAATGTGTTGAGACTAGGGCCACATATCTATTGCATACTCAGAGTCAAGAACACTCCAGACACCAAGCATCCCTCTTCCGCCACAGCATGCCTTCTGTCAGACCCAGGAGTTAGCTGGGATTCTTTACTATTGTCATCTAGAACAGAATTTCTGCAAAGTCTACTAAAACAAACAGGCCTTGTATCCAGTCTCACAAAATCCTGTTAGTCGGTGTAAGAACACACAACCTACAGACATACCTCTTCCTTTCTATGCCTCCTACCACCAGCCTGTCCAGTATGCCGTGTCCATATGTCACCACCAGCCTGCTCCAGTGTGCCATGTCCAGATGCCAATTCTCTCTTCTTGACTTCTCTGAAATCCCCCACTTCCATAAAGCCTAACCCAGTTTCCATGTCTTAGAAGTTTTCTGTGACCGTCCAGGCTGCCTTAGTGTCTTCCTTGTCCCCTGTCCTATTACATCTGCAGACAGCACTTCCCATTTCAGGTTAGAATCATCTATATTCTCCTGCCCTAGTTGAAAGGTCTTTTGGGTTCTTTGGGGGTTTTTTGAAATTTTTTGTTTGTTTGTTTGTTTGTTTCTGTTTTTGTTTTTTGAGACATGATTTCTCCGTGTAAGCTTGACTTTCCTGGAACTCACTCTGTAGACCAGACTGCCCTACAATGCCTCCAACTCAGAGATCCACCTACCTCTGCCTCTGCCTCCGCAGTACTGAGATTAAAGGCATACACCACTACTGTCCCGCAGTGGAGCATCCCAGTAAGGCCAGATCTTGGAAGGTGGAAGCAGGTAGATTGAAATTCAGTCATCCTTGGCTGCATAGTGGGTTCAAGGCTAGTCTGGGATATATGAGACCTTGTTGTAAAAAGAAAAGCTGTGTCTTGCCATGTGACCACTGTACACAAATCCCATTCTTGTGATGCTACTCACCGTTAGGACCACACTAGAGTTGAGCAGATGTTGGTGGCATGCTCCTGAGCCTCCAGAACATTAGCTGAGTAAACATTTCTTCTTTAGACTTTACCTAGAGTCAAGTATTGTCTTATAAGTATTTTCTTATACGTGACTAAGACAGGCGCCTACCCTGTGCCTGTTACAGCACTTCCTAGACTTCTCCTGAGCGTTCACAGCAGGAAAACACGTGGACACTGTTTGGAGAAGCTTGTCAAGTGACTTTCCAGAAATCTGGATACTTCCCTTTAAGTCATCTGCTCCTTCCTCCCATATACATCTAACCCTTTCTCTTCAACAAAAGCCCCAGCCTCAGCATCATCACCAATTCCCAGTCCATTTCCTCTGATGGGAGATAGAGGACAAATTAAAGGCAAAGTCTGCTTGTGATGACTTTCCTGCCTCCAGCTCTGTCTTGTTTCATGTGTACTTCATTTATTCATTTATCCACAAGCCATCCATGCATGCCACCTGTGCCGGCTCTCCTTATGTCAACAAGCTAGAGTCGTTAGAACAGAGGGAGCCTCAACTGAGAAAATGCCTTCACAAGATCTGGCTATAGGACATTTTCTTAACTGGTGATTGATGGGGTGGGTCTAACCATTGTGGGCAGTGCTATCCCTGGCCTGGTGTCCTGGGTTCTGTAAGAAAGCAGGCTGAGCGAGGCACGGGAAGCAAGCCAGTAAACAGCACCCCTCCATGGTCTCTGCATCAACTCCTGTCTCCAGGCTTCTGCCCTGTTTGAGTTCCTGTCCTGACTTCCTTGACAGAAGTATAAGCCAAACAAACGCTCTCCTCCTCAACTTGTTTTTAGACATGCTGTTTCATCACAACAATGGAAGCCCTAACTAAGACACCACCCAGTACTCCCTAGGGCAATAGTTAATAAGATAATAGATGTAAGACACTTAAGCTTATCTAAAGAAAAGCGCCACGATGCCTAAAAATGAAGTTATTAGGCAACTGATCCGGTTAAAAATGCAGGTTCCAAATGAATCTGTGACAGGCTGAACTGAAGCCACAGCAACAGAGACTAATGTTTAACTTGCTCTGCAGGGCCAGGAAGCATTTTCAGAACTCTCTTTAATATGAATCAACTTCACAATGTATATTTTAAAGACATTTTTTAAGAAGGAAAGAGCTTTATGTCCATAGCACAAAGATGAATTCATTTAGCCAGGATTCAGGTCCTTGCTGCTTGCTTCCATTGGATTAGATACTAGCTTTTACTCTCACATAAATATGATTTTACATTAAAAAATGATTTACAATTAAATAATAATTGTACGTGTTTGTAGTGTTCAGTGTGTTATTTCAAAACAGTAATACATTGTGTAATAATCAGATATCTATCCCCTCAAACATATGCATTGTTTCATGACGATAAATTTTCAAGACCTTTCTTTTAAGTCACTTTGAAATATAGGCAATACATTCTTATTAGCTATAATCACTCTGTTATGGAGAGAATACCAGGATTATGTGGCAAAATTCAATATCCTTTCATATTAAAAATTTCAACAAATTAGCTACAGGAAGAACATACCTCAGTTCAATAAAGGACATACAGGACCAACCCACCGTATCACACTGAGCAGAGAGAGATCAAAGTGGTTACTTAACACAATTCTAGAAATCTTAGCCAAAGCAACTAAGCAGGAAAAAGATATAGAAAGCATCCAAAGCAGAAACGAAGGTGTGAAGTGTCTGCCTATGCATTACACACAACCCATACTTGTGCCAGTGTTAGTCTGGAACTTTCTGGCCTGGGAGGCAGCAACTGATACGTTATTCACAATTACATAGCCAGCACCTCAAATGACACTTGGGACATAGATGGCAGATCTCAGTAAGTATTTTGTTCTCTTGATTGTATGAGTGAATTTAGCTTCTAAGCCCTAGAAGGTAAGAGGGAGATGAGATGTGGGCACCAGCGTGCCCAATGCTTTTTCATTGGAAGACTTTATTGAGAGGTTATATGATCCTCTAGGCTGGCTATGCAGCAGTCACACGATAGGGCATTGCCATGGACTGCTCAATTCCATGGGGCTAACGTGGAACAACACTGAAGAGTCTTTGACTCCTTGTTTTATAGAATACATAGCTATGGGCATCGGGCTGCAGCATGAAGAAGTGGGCATTGGGCTGCAGTATGAAGAAGTGTGCATCGGGCTGCAGTTTGAAGAAGTGGGCATTGGGCTGCAGTATGAAGTGTGCATCGGGCTGCAGTGTGAAATGTACATCGGGCTGCTGTATGAAGTATGCAAGGAACTCATGTGCACATGTGAAGTAGCTTCTATTAAAGACAAGAAAGGAAACAAACAAAACAAGCTATTACTCTTTTGATATTTAATAAGAATTTTATGGTGATCTCAGTGCTTAGAAAACTCAGGAAGGAGGTCTGAGAGTTCAAGGGCAGCTTGGGCTAGATGAGAGACACTCACAGAGTCGGTGAGGTAGCTCAATGGGTCAAGGAACTTCCTGTCCAAACATGAAAGTCTAATGACCCGAGTTGTTCCCTCTTCCACATAACAGCAACAACAACAATAATATTAAACAAGATATGTTTTAATTAAAAGCAAAAAATAATTTGGGTCATCCATGCTACTAGAGGGATGTGGGTAGCAGAAATGCATGCAGACTTAGGGTGTGCTTTAGGTGGAAAGAGAATTGGATTGTCACCCCCACACACATACCCTAGACATCCAAAGGTAACAGGATATATACACTATGCTTCAGTGGCTGTAATGAGGTCATGTGGCACAGAATGACCTTAGCAAGAAACTCACCTTGTGGGGAAAACAAAGGTAGCTAGAGGCCAGCAAACTCTTCCTTGGGGCTTGAATTGCCAACTATGCTGAATCTAGGCTCCAAAAGAGCGGTATTGCAAACTCATTCGATAATGTAAAAATCTGTTAGGAGACTTCACCATACAGAGAAATACAGCCGTGTGGTTACCTCAGATTCTGTCATAAGAAAACTCTTGCCTTTTTTCTTTTGTTAGATCTCAATAACAGAAAAGGCCTCATGTCATGGCTCTCAAACTTTCCATCTTGTCTCTATCTTTGCGCCAGAAAGCAGCAGCCCACACGACACGGTGACACGGTGAAACACTACACGCAGTCTCATTAAAGTCAGGAACAAGACAAGGGCACTCATTATCACCATAATTATTTAATGATTGCTCTTGAAGTGTTCACGAATGTGATTAGAGCAGAGAATGGAGTAGGAAGCACAAACATTGGGATGAGGAAGCAGGGTATCATTATTTGCAGATTATAGTCTTAAAAAACCCTCAAGTGAACCAACAAGTAAAACATGAGAGAGTCAGAGGGTTATCTGGTTAAAGTGCAAACATACAAAGGGAGTGACTTTCTTATGTGCTTTAAATAACTAGTTACAAAACCGAACCAGTGAAGTAACTTCTGTTAAAGACGAGAAAAGGAAACAAACAAAATGAGAAAAAAAAAATGTGTTTTGTACTAAGGGAAATTTTAAACTCTGTAGAAGGACACTGATAAAAGTTTGGAAAGAAAGATAGTATTTTAAAATGTCATTATAGGGGCCAGTGAGATGGCTCGGTGGTCAAGGGGCTTGCTGCCACTTCTGAAAGTTCGAGTTCAATCCCCGGAACCAAACGTTGAAAAGAACTCACTTCCACAGGTTCTCCTCTGACCTACACACACACACACACACACACACACACACACACACACACACACAAACACAAACAATAAATAAATAATAAATAATAAATAAATAAAATTTTTAAATGCCATCACAACCTAATCTAAGCTACAAAAATACAATACAAAAACCAATCTCTAACAGGCCTTTTCTGAGAAATCCTATAAAAGAGATTTTGAAATTTATCATGTGGGAGCTGAGAAATAAGGTAATTATAAAACTAATTTTAAAATTAGTTAATTTCATTTATAATGTATAAGTTGGTAATACTTTAAAATTTTAACTTAGCGATTACTAAATATGTGGAATGTGTGTGTGTGTGTGTGTGTGTGTGTTGGTTTATTACAAATAAGTGACTATTTAAATTTTCACTTAGGAATCAGGACAGGAGAGCATAGTATTGGTCCAACAGTAAATAGATCAAAGTAACAGAGAAAATTTAGACATTCATCTCAATTTTCCTGGTCTCTGCAGAAATGCATGAGCGCGTATGCACACACACACACACACACACACACACACACACACACACACACACACAACTGCTCTAAAAATCTATTAACATGTCCAAAGATGAGGCTTCCCATTCACTTCCTGGTGTCGTGGAGGGGCCGAAATCAGCTCAAGTATGCGGTCCTAGCTGGCACTGGGAAGTTCGCTCTGGTGTCTCCTTAGTCAGGAGCCTGTGGAGCGATGGTCCTTTCCCTTTTCTCTTAAGGGAACTTCCTAGTGCTTCTCTTTACTTCCAGGTCTGGACACCACCTTCCTCATTTACCCGGCAGGCTTTCAATTCCGTTTCCTCCCACAGCACTACCCCAATTCCAGCAGCCTTCTCTGAAGGTTCGACGTATATGTAAGTACGGTGAGCAGGTAAAGAGAGCAGGTGAAGAGCAGGGTTCGAGCCAGGCTACCTGAACTCTCATTCCAGACCAAGCATCTTGCCCAGATGTGACCAAAAGCATTTGATGGATCTTTCTCCCTCTGCTTCAGATTCTTCATCTACATCAGTTTCAAAACGTATATCTTCATGTTTTCTTCTGTGGACGGAGGTCAGAGGCCAGTTCTGCCTTGTGGGTGCTGGCGACCAAACTCAGGTGGCTGGCTTTGCAGCAGATACTCACTGAGCCGTCCTCCTGGCGCCTTCATGTGTTTTTGAGTCACATGAAGTAACTCAGGGAGACTCTTTCGAGTGCCGGCAAAGGCACAGTACACACCTCCCGCTGGTTTCCTAATGAACACTAACAGGTTGAAGCCTTCTCCTGTGTGCCAACTGCTTCTCCCTGCACCTGCACCATGAAGAAAACTGCTTCCTGGTTGATCGCTTGGCTTTTGTCCACTGTCAGCAATGCAACTTGTGCTTCCGTGAGCTTTTGTGACCAAGTCACAAAATGCACGCAGGTGCACTTCAGACTAGTCCGGTGACAGACCAACCCTGTCATGAGTTCTGAACCTCGCTAAGCGGGGCATTTTCAGCATCTTATTGGGCAGTTCAACATCTTTTCATTTGAAAATTGGTCTTGTATCTGTTGCCGGTTTGTCGGGAGGACTGCTTCCCTGTGTCTCCTCCCTCCTGCCCTACACCTTACCCACGACCCCCTGAGCTCCCTGGCGTCCCATAGATGGACCATCCTTGCACGAGAAAGTGCACGCTCATTACTTTTGCATTCAGCATGTCTAGATCAACAGCTTCATCTGGGACTTAGGCCCAACATGCTGGTGATGCAAAGAGCCAGGCAGTTAGTCACATCAAAGCAATTTGCTAATTGCTGATGCTTCCTCACTGCTTAATGCTTCATGTGTGAGATTAGGTGGTTGATTTAACCGGCTCATAGAGCTTGTGTTATCCCATTAGCTATCTCTAAAGAAAATCAAACCAGACTAAATACAGACAGAGGACATTAATTACCTGGAAGATATAAAAGTATAACCTGTATAAAATGTGAAAGATATGACTTAAGTCATTATTTATTTCCAAACATGTTTAAGTATGAAAATTAAATGAAATTTATGCCCTGGCAATGCTGAAGCATGGGCAGCCCCTATATGGCGGTTCTGTTGAACTTGTCCATATTGGGTTTTGTGGTCTAAGTTGATGAGAACAACTGGCCAAGTGTCTTCCTCAAGAGGGCACCAGATCTCATTATAGATAGTTGTGAGCCACCATGTGGTTGCTGGGAATTGAACTCAGGACCTTTGGAAGAGCAAGCAGTGCTCTTAACTGCTGAGCCATCTCACCAGGCCCCCTACATCCAGCCTTCCTCCCTAGAACTCTGGATGCCAAGGAGCGCCAAGCCTCCCTTCTCCTGGTGATGAGGATACAGGCTGGAGGAATTGAGGGCATAGAACAATGCTTCCTGTTACAGAGTGCACTACAGCGTCCTCCAACATCTGCCCTAAGCTATTCCAGATCCCATCTACACCAGCCCATATATAAGAAAAACAGTATACGACAACATATGTAAGCATACATGTCACTCGAAAAGAGTGTTCCGTGTGTGAATTATCTCCCTGGGCAGACCAACTCCAATATATCCATTCAATTTAGAATTGGAGACTCAGCATGCAGTACGTATGCTTTATTTTGATACGGATTTATAATCACTTATAAGCTCAGCTAAGGATCCTAGGATGTCCTCGTGAGGGTTTCATGGCCGGGATAAACACCATGACTAAAAGCAAGTTGGGGAGGACAGGGTTTGTTCCAGTTTACAGCTCTCAGGTCACACCCTGTCACGAGGGAGATCAGGCCAGGAGCTCAAGGCTGGAGCCCAGAGCAGGAACTGATACAGAGGTGGAGGGAGCTACTTACTAGTTTCTCATGACTTCTCAACCTGCTTTCTTAGAGCATCACAGCCCTGGGCTGCCACGGAGGGCTGGGCTAGCCCGCATCTGTCTACAGGCTTGTACTACAGGCATGTACGGTCGGGGCATTTCCTCAGCTGAGGGCCTCTCTTCCCAAACGACTCTAGCTTGTGTCGAGTTGACCTAAAACAGCCACATAGTACTTTAGTGTTTTTTCCATCAATGTCTTTATTGTCTTTGTTTTCTGTACATTTTAGCCAAAACTCTAGCTAATTTGACTATCTTTGCTTCAATTATGTGCCTGGCCCAAACTTTATTTCCATGAAATTCAGTTGATTTCGTACTTATGTTTGGAGACATTTTGACTCAAGACAAAAGCAGTTTATTATATTTGAAGGATAAACAGTAAAATAATAAGAAGAAATTTGAAATTTGAAAAAAAAAGAGTCAGAAAGATGCCTTAGTAAGTAAAGGTTCTTGCTGCCAAGGCTGATGATGTGATTTTTTTTCTTTAAGATTTGTTGATGTTTATGTGGTATTTCACTTGCATGTATGTCTGTGTGAGGGTGCCAGATCCTCTGGGAATGGAGTTACAAACAGTTGTGAGCTATCATGTGGGTGCTGGAAATTGAACCCAAGTCTTCTGGAAGAGTCAGTGCTCTGAACCGCTGAGCCATCTCTCCATCTCCGGACGTGACTTTAATTCCTAGGGAGCACTGTTGTCCCTTTATCTCTGTCCCCGCTGGTGCTCAGAAGTTCACGTCCTGCCCTGAAGGCTCAGATATAAATTTGAGGGGCTCTGTTTCCCGTTCTTTATCTTGGCAGTGGGCTCAGAACCGCACCGATCTTTACACTGTGCCCATCCATTTGAGTAGAGCCTGTCTACTTTGATTCATGTTCTTGTGATAAAAATTAAGGCAGATTGTATACATATTGACATTTTCAGTCAGTTCCTTTGTACGAAATACTAAAATAAGATGTCAAGCACAGTAATGCATGCTGGGAATTCTGGCCCCAGGGAAGCTGAGGCAGAAAGAGCATGAGTTTGAAGCCAGACTGGTGTACAGAGTGGGTCTTAGCCCAAAACAATAAGAAGAAGCTGCCTTGTAAGACAGACAAGTACATCCTCAATCTTCATATCTCACACGGCTCCATGCTACCATGCTCCCTTCCGAGAGCTGCTTCTCAATGCTAGGCATTGCGATGCTCTAACATATTTGGCTTCAGAAAATACTGAAATAAAACTTATAATGCTCCAGGCGGTGGTGGTAAACACCTTTAATCCCAGCACTCGGGAGGCAGAGGCAAACAGATCTCTATGAGTTTGAGGCTAACCTCATCTACAGAGGGAGTTCCGGGATAGCTAAGGCTACACAGAGAAACCCTCTTTCAAAAATAACAAAATCGGAACAAAAAAGCAAAAACTTATAATCGCTACTCTACCCTGTTCAGTCAGGTAGGTCAACTCCTCAAAACACTCTCAAGTTGTCTGTGGAGTGTTACTGCCCACCAAGGGACAGGTCTTAGTTCCATGAGCATCCTCCATTCCAAGCCGTCACAGTATCTCCAGGCACCTCTTGCAGCTTGCCACACCTGAAAGAGCACATTTTGAAGACAAACCCCTTCCTGGGCATTAAATCATGTCCTAACCGCAGGCCTGCTCCCTAAGTCTCTCAGCCACTTTTCTGCACCACCATTTTTTTTTCTCATCTCCCCTCCTTTGTATTCTATTCAAGGTCTTTTTTTTTCTCTTTCTTTCTCTCTTTTTTTTTTTTTAATTCTTCTTCTCCTGCCTGCATCAAAGTTAGGACTTTGTGGGGGACGCTTTGCTATCGGCATCTGTTACCTCTTTTTCTTAGGGGCTAAGGAGGAGGCTGCTGTGTGGCTGAAAAAGACTCTCATTCAAGCTTGGAATCGCGTCCCTTTGCTCCCCTGTCACACTGTCAAGCTCAATCAGAACGCAATGAAAGTGATACAGAGCCGAGGCTTGGCTGGCGAGACTTAGAACAAAGGCAGCTGGAGAGCCCGGTACAGATTTCACATCCAATTTAACTCTTTGGAAAGGGGTTTCAGGAAATACATAGTCAAGAGCTGAAAAGATGGAGCTGGGACAGCTATAAAGGCTCAAAGTGTTATCCTGGCTTAGATGAGCTACAAAGATAGGTTGATACTATTTTCTACATAAACCACATTAGCCGGCATTACACATGAGCTTTCTTTGCTCGTTAAGTTGCAAGGAGATTTGAGAGGAATTTAGCAGCCACATAAAATGACTCTTTCATGATTCTAGCTTTCCCAGTCATTTTCGTCCTACAAGGTACATGAATAGCAAGGCCCTAAATCATGTTGTTTAACAAATCTGGTATTAGAGGGTTAGTCTCAGTTTACTTATTAAGAATTTAGTTGAGTAAAGGATTTTAGGGCTCAGTTCTTTGTGTGGGTGACAATGAACAGGCCCATATTTGTATTTTGGGAGAAAATGTACTTCAGCTATGCACGTTTTGAACTCTGCTGTTGGGCCCATAACTAACGTTTTGCATTGAATATACTTTTCCCTGGGAACTAACTGTAAACTTCACTGAGGACATGGATCCATATTGACTTCAGCAGCCTCCGCCTTGACTTTCTTTCTGAAGCTTAGTTTTCAGTTGTCCTTTATCTCACAAGGGCCTCAGTTTAAATTCTCTGACTTTTGCAGACTTGGGTCATACCAAGAAAGAAGTGTCAGTAGATTAGTAATAGTGTTCCCTTCTCTCGATGAATTAGAAGCAGACCAAAATCCAGTCCCCACCATATGCACCAGCAGTGAGTGCTGCACATTCTACATGGAAACAGAAACACTATCACAATTGTGTGGGGAATGCCGTATTCTTTCAGTGAAGTGTTTTCATAAAGTGCTCTCTCAGACTTAGAACTGCTAAAGTTCTCTATGTAGGCAACAGCAATTATTTTTTTTCATATTTATGACCTTTATGTTACTAAAACCAGGGCACATTTAAGTACATTATATATCTTTATATGTACAATTTTATGTGTACTCAGTGGGTTAGTTGTAAAGAAATGAGACTAAAGTTTTTTTACAAACACAGTTGGGCTTAAGAGAAGCGCATTTCAGATAGCTGGTACCGGATCATCATAGTTAAGAAAATATCTCTTTGGAAAATTTCCCATGAACAAGAAGTGATTAGAAGCAAGCAAATGATAGACAACAACATTTCATCTCTGCATGCAATTATGGTACAAATTAGAAATGCTATTATGCTAGGGCTCTATAATTAAGTAAGCAATTAAAAACAAAAGCAGTTCATTAGGAAATTGTCGTAACTATGCCGACAAGCATCCATGAGGTCATGGTCGTGCAACTGCATGAGAGGATGGCTAAGTTCTCCCAAAATCGTAAGTCCTAACCACAGCCATAGCCCATCCCAAATCCGTGTGTTATAACAATTGCGGCTTGAGGTAGAAAAACTGAAATAAACATTGGAGCCAAATGTGGCGCAGACGAGAGGCCATGAAGTAAGTTACATGTATCATCTGTTAGGGTGTGATGGATCTCAAAACCAAATGCCGGGGTTATTCAAAACTGAAAACAGGGATGGGGCCAGGGCTCTGGGGTCCAGTGTCTGACCAGCATGGCTTCGATTTCCAGCACTGAAAAATATGAAGGAAGAGAAATTCCTTAGATGTCTGATATAAACACAATTATAATATTCTTAGAAGTCTAACTGCTTGGCTCATTCCATTTTGCCAACCTGTTTCCATCTTAATAAAGATGATGTCAAGACCCAGTTACTTGCATGGAATTACATGACCATGAGTTCATAAGTATTCTCTTAAAGAATTTTTCATCATTTCCAGAGAAGCCATATATTGTCACACGAAAAAGTTATATCAACAATGAACATGCTTGATAAATAAAAAAAATGGAAAAAATAAGAGTGAAATGGTTAATCCCTGTACTAATTATTTGTCCCATTTTTGTTAATACAAATTAAATGTTTCACTTGGTTAATGACAAGTTTGATCAAACAGTTCATAAACTGATGGATTGACTTTGAAATGAATTCGGGGGAAAAAAATGACACGATGTGGAGCTGGCAAAGGGCCGCCTCTAGTGGGAACAGATGCCCGACAAATTTGGCGAGTAGTTTTGTTCTCTCCTCTCTGTTGCAGTTCGCAATCCTAATGAATGTTATGTTTAAACAACATGAATAAAGATAGAACGAAAATGAATTCAACTCCAGTTTGAGCAGCAGAATGAAAATGAGCAAACTGTATTATCTTCTGCCACCTAATCTGGGTTGAATTTCCTCTGTATCTTTTTTGTTTGTTGAAGAATCCTTTTCTTGAGTCTCCTTGGTCATTGACAAGGTCTTTTGAGATGAATATGAAAAGATAGATTTAAAGGTTAAGGCCAGGGTCAGACGGTTGCAGATGTTTTGTGAGAGACTGTTGGGTTCAGTGTGTGGAGCTCCTCCTGACTAAGGTATTTCAAACCGTCCGACTCATAGCCAGCCACCACCAGTGACTCTTCGTCTGCCTCACGATTGATCCAGGCAAACACAGAGGCAGAGTAGGCTGTTTGTTTTGTTTGTTTTTTTCTTTGGTGGATAATTCCACACACATGCCCCCTGGGGTTACAGGGAGGGCAAAGACTTTGTCTAAAGCCAGAGAAGGTGCTGTTTTTATTATTTAAAAGTAGAATATTTTAGGTTTGGATCTTCAGATGATCACGTGAGGCCATCTTTTCAGAGAGAGATGAACAGTACCATGTGACAGAAACTGATTGCATTCAAAAGGTTGTAAAGTTTCTGGAAGAGAAAGTAGGGCTCAGACATAAAGAAAAATAATAATTAACTTACCTCTTGTTTCCTGTTTTCAAATTCTAATTACCAAATGATGTGGAAATGAAGGGACAAGAATTAATGTAGGTCATTGGGAATTTTGTTATTTGATTAGAATGATGTCAAAACACAGAATACATAGGTAAGGTGTGTGTGTGAGTGTGGGGGGGGGGGGTGTGTCTGTGTGTGTCTGTTATAGAATACACATAGACCAACCTACTCTCTTAACAGTCGTATAGCATTAACTGAGAGCTATTGTCTCTAGGACTACTCATTTTTTATGAATGATTTTGTTATCTTTTATTTATTTGTATGTGTGCTCATGTGTGTATGTTCTCACATGAGGCAAACATAAGGCAGTCAGAGGTCAGCTTGTGGGAAGAAGTTCTCTTCTTCCACTGTGTGGGCTCCAGAGACTGAACTAAGGCCATCAGACGGGTAAGTAAGGACCTTTACCTGCTGAGCCACCCTGTTGGCCTTCCAGCAATGCCTTCAGAGCTTAAGACTCTTACTTACTCTTTCCACATTTATAAACACAGTGAAGCCATTTCCATCGGGGCATTTCCCATGCGGTCCCCTGAGTGTCTCCATCCTAGAAATGAGCACTGAATTCGACTTAGTTGAGCAAGGTCACAAGGATGATTCCTTTGGAGCATTTACACTTCAGAACTTGTGAGACAGTGACGTCTTCTCCTTCAGATGTCAGAAATAAGGCTTTCAATTTGAAGTGTATTTGGAAAATTCTCTGTGAAAATATCTGGAATCTTGGGAAGTGTGGAAGACCAGATAGGGTTGATTTACAGAGGGAAACCCTGATGGCGCACATTCTCGCCATCTGTGCCTTTCGGGCTTCAGAACGTCACCTTGCACATCACCCCAGGAAGACTGCGGCTAGCATTCTGACACGGTTCTTTGTGAAATAGGTACTTCATAAGGATTATTTTTAAAAACCCCAAAAGCTCCTCAAGTAATTACCCTCTCAAACTTCTCAAAAAGGAGGTCAGACTGATCCCTATCATGCTGTAGGCAAATCTAGAATGTTCTAATATTTTAGATGTTTGCAGACCACACCATATAATCCAGTTTATTTTTTCCTCAGGTGCATAATTAGAATTTCTTTTTCCTTCTTTTAAAATGCCTCTTTTGCACATTGAGTAACACTTAAAAAAAAAAGTTTCTGCCCTTGTCATTCCTATATATTTGTCACTTCAGAATACCATAAATCTACAAAAGCTATGGGAAAATCAGGTGTGTGCTTCTCATAATAACGAAAGTGAGAGAGTGAATAAGTATTAATTTTCAAAACTTCTTACTGTGATCAACATTCACAGAACAGGTAAGGGTATGACGGGTTTTCTTTGTAGCAGTTTCCCAATGGTTATTTCATTAGCTCAGATTATAGAATGGAATGGCCCTCGGTTTGCATGGTATTCTCCGTTTATAAACTCTTTCAGCTGAATCATCCCACCATAGGACGCCACATCCAAGACTGAGATTTTACACTACTTGAAACACATATTTCACTTCCAGGGGCTGTCTTTGTGTCCTTTTTTCCCTTTTGAAGGCAAAAGAAACATATTTAAAGAACCAAAAAATTATATATATATATATATATATATATATATATATATATATATCAACACGAAAACAAGAAAACCTAGCAGTTATGAATTGTTTTGCTGATGACGGTTTAAAAGACTGTATTTAAATCTCTTTAAATGTCTTTATGATAAAGAGGAACCACTATGATTTACTCTCCTCACAGTTCTCTAAAGCTTGCTTGCTGGATCTTTCCCTAGTCACACCCCACCAGCATTCTGTCTGTATATGTATTTATTTTTAAAAAGATTTGCCAAACACAAACGATTACAGATTTTCAGTAGAATTGCTTCTAAAGAGGGGGAGAAATGGCATTGAGTTACACAGTTTCATCAGCTCTCGATTGAACCCCATCATCAGGGAAAGTACTGAGCCAGTCTAGTGGGTGAGAGCAGCAGAGCGGTCTCGTTTAGATCTGATAGCTGCATTCCAGCTAATTCTCTTCTTTACGATAGAGTCTACCTAGCTTTATCTCCACAGGGCAGTGCTTTCGGTGAAAACGCAGGAGAGAATAGAAGTGTCATGACATGGGCTTAACAGAACAACTGCTAGTACATCCAGGGTTTGAGGTGAGGAAGGTGGAAGGTGGCATGTGGCCATGGAACATTCGGGCAGGGTTTCTAGAAGACAAGTGGAAAGAAAAATCTCCATCATTGGTTGATGCCTCTGATGGCAACACTATTTTGAAAATACGCGGTCCATTTAGCTAGTCAGTCATTGCAATGACTCTCGGCACATGAGGACATACCCAACGATGAAAGTTTGTATTGAAGTCACAATCATGTTTCCAAGGCAAAAAGGTGTGCCTGCCTAAGATGAGGAACCTATGTGGCTCGCTTGCGAGATGACAAAGGCCCTCAAGAAAACCTCTGGGTTTGCTTCAAGAAGCCCTCATATTTCTCTTAGGAACAATTTAAAAACAAGCTTCTCGATATAGCAATGTATATACATTTTTATAGAGTATAGAAAGTTAAAATTTTACATTTGAGTCATGTTGGTTCAAAGTGTGAAACAGAAAAAAAGCAATTTATTTGGAGCAGTCACAATGAGTGTTTAAGTCAGGTGGTGGTGGTGCACGCCTCTAATCCCAGAGGCAAGTGGAGCTCTGTGAGTTTGAGGCCAGCCTGATCTACAGAGTGAGTTTCAGGACAGGCTCCAAAGCTACAGAAAAACCCTGTCTTGAAAAGCATCATCAAAAAAAGAGTGAACGTGTCCGTAAACTCTCTTCCTCCTTCTGGGGAGTGTCCAGGCACTTACACATAAAAGCTGATATTGGCCAAGCCTAACATTTACCTGGACGGACGTTATAGACTAATCTGAAACTCAGGAAGATACTCCATGCTGTCTTCAGTGTCTCCAGCACAATATGTAAAGGTTGCACACACTGGGGCATGCACTCCATAATGCCATGGTTTTGAGCCTCCGTTTTTAACATAGCAAAGTTTCCTTAAGAATGGGGTTAGAGCTGTTATGTGCCAAATGTTTACTTAAAACTTTGTTTAAAAAACAAAACACATACACACACAAAATCCCATCAAATATTCACACTTTAATATATGTTCCTCAGAAACAAATGTCCAGTTAGATAACACATAAAGAATTATGAATGACTAATTATATTTTGCATATTTACAGCAAAGACAATTAGCAAATAGCTTTTATATGCAAAATAAGTGAAAAAGTAATTAAGATGCACTAACCAGAGCAGCAGTATCAAGTCTGTTGTCTTGTGATTCCTTCCTAACAAACATAATAATTACACATTCATTGTCATATCATTAAAACAGCTCTGTCCTTTAGGAAAAAAATGGTTATTTACTGTATAATAACCTCAAGAGCGGCAGAAGTTCTTCATAATGGTGAGCAGGATAATTAAATATTTCTTCTTAGGAATGTTCACCCGGCTCAATTTATTATCATATACTTCCACCAGCAAGCAGCTGTTCCTCAAGAATGCCGAGTGCTTTCTGTCTAGTCTGGGAGAGTAATTTTGTTTTGGTTGCAAGCTCTTGTTTTCTTGCCTTGCTGTTGAGCTGGGCAGGCCTGCGTGGGAGCCACTGTTTGCCTCCTAAGGCTGCTCTTCTTGGAGGTTGTGCCTGGCTCCAGAGGTCGGGAAACAACTTCAGGGCCCGGCTGTCACTGAAAGCTGGGCATTCTGTGTTGCATATGCTCTCTCTGTTTCTCTTTTTTTGGAAATATTTTAGCACTTCCACCATTTCTTTCCTCACTGAAATAGACCTAAATGTGCAAATAAATGAGTGAGCCCCTCAGTAGGGAACCACCCAGTGCCTGTCAGGGTTTCACAAACCGCTCGCCTTTAGAAATGCAGCAGTGGTTAAGATACTTGCTGTTTAAGCTAACAAACGTGCTAGGAGAGATCCTCCAACCCCACAAATACACAGAGGCAGCCATTTTGTTTCCCCCAAGTCGAGCGTCTGACGTCATTGCCTATCGTTCTGCTCTGAGTTCGACACAGTACCTGTAGAAGTGCATGACACAATCCAATTAGAACTTAGAGATATAAAGGATTTCGTGTGTGTTTAGCATGTTACACTATATATCATATATTAAGTCGTGTCTATTGTTAAAGTTAATTTGTTTAATACGATCACATGTGCAGTGAAGTAGAAAGTGCGGGACAGCGAATGAGGGCAGCATTTCTTCACTGCTTGCTACTACTTTAAGAGTTACTACATAGAACACCTTACATATGACAGAAGGATAAATCTTAAGAAAAATCAAATTACTAATAAAAAATTCTTTATTTTTTAAAATATAAACATTGAATAGTGCAATGTTGCTCCAATATTCATTTTTTTCTTTTCCTTGTAGGTAATTTTAATGATATTAAATGTGAACCTCCACCTCAGCTTAACAGGACTAATTTTGCGTAGATTTTAGGATGTAAGCATTGGTAACTACTTCAGCATTGCTGAGCAACAATTTATTTCTATTTAGAAAGACAGCAGGCAATAGACACTGCATCTTGTTTTATATATTTAGATAAAGATTCCTGGCCCGATTTTGAATGGGTTCTTAGTTTACCGAGAGCTTATTTAGATGTTTTAAAATTTTTCTATGCCATAAGCTCGCCTCTACAGGGTATAAAGAACACGCGGCAAGCAGAGCCTGGGGAGACCCGAGCCCTTCTCCCATGTTAGGCTGCCTGCAGAACGTGAAAAAGAAACTGCTGCCCTGTAGCGAAGCTGCTTACACGTTACTGGGGATCCTGTGTGTTACCATCAGCTGACATGTGTTACTGGGGATCCTGTGTGTTACCATCAGCTGACATGTGTTACTGGGCATCCTGTGTGTTACCATCAGCTGACATGTGTTACTGGGGATCCTGTGTGTTACCATCAGCTGACGTGTGTTCTGGTAGCTGTGTGTTACCATCAGCTGACATGTGTTACTGGGGATCCTGTGTGTTACCATCAGCTGACGTGTGTTCTGGTAGCTGTGTGTTACCATCAGCTGACATGTGTTACTGGGGATCCTGTGTGTTACCATCAGCTGACGTGTGTTCTGGTAGCTGTGTGTTACCATCAGCTGACGTGTGTTACTGGGGATCCTGTGTGTTACCATCAACTGACGTGTGTTACTGGAGATCCTGTGTGTTACCATCAGCTGACATGTGTTACTGGGGATCCTGTGTGTTACCATTAGCTGACATGTGTTACTGGGGATCCTGTGTGTTACCATCAGCTGACGTGTGTTACTGGGGATCCTGTGTGTTACCATCAGCTGACGTATGTTACTGGGGATCCTGTGTGTTACCATCAGCTGACGTGTGTTCTGGTAGCTGTGTGTTACCATCAGCTGACGTGTGTTACTGGGGATCCTGTGTGTTACCATCAGCTGACGTGTGTTACTGGGGATCCTGTGTGTTACCATCAGTTGACATGTGTTACTGGGGATCCTGTGTGTTACCATCAGCTGACGTGTGTTACTGGAGATCCTGTGTGTTACCATCAGCTGACATGTGTTACTGGGGATCCTGTGTGTTACCATCAGCTGACGTGTGTTACTGGGGATCCTGTGTGTTACCATCAGCTGACGTGTGTTCTGGTAGCTGTGTGTTACCATCAGCTGACGTGTGTTCTGGTAGCTGTGTGTTACCATCAGCTGACGTGTGTTACTGGGGATCCTGTGTGTTACCATCAGCTGACATGTGTTACTGGGGATCCTGTGTGTTACCATCAGCTGACGTGTGTTCTGGTAGCTGTGTGTTACCATCAGCTGACGTGTGTTACTGGGGATCCTGTGTGTTACCATCAGCTGACATGTGTTACTGGGGATCCTGTGTGTTACCATCAGCTGACGTGTGTTACTGGAGATCCTGTGTGCTAACTTTTGTTTTTCTTCCTTGCTTAGTACATAATGGTTTTTTTGTTTGTTTGTTTGTTTGTTTGTTTGTTTTTTGACAAGGACTCACACTGTAGCCTAGCACTCACTATACAGACCAAAATGGCCTTAGACTCACAGAGATCCACTGCTTCCACCTCCAGAGGGCTGGTATTAATGGCATTCAGCCGCATGCTTGGCAGCATAAAGGATTTTTAATTCTGGTAAAATACATTTAAGTTTACTATCTTAACCCCAGTTTGGGGCATTCAGTACAGTCACATTGTCATGCAGCTAACATTACCACCTAGCTTCAGAACTCTTTGGATTACACAAAGCTGAAATTCTAGACCTGGCAACATGGAACCTGTTTTCACCATCCCTTGACAACCACCATTCCGCCTTCTGCCTCTCTGATTTTGATGATTCTAGGAATCCCTGACAAGTGAAATCTTATAAAACCTGTCCTTTTTCCTACACTAACTCTAAAAATGAGCTGGGTTCCCTCTTCATGGAGCAAAACTCATAAGGATGGGGAACTGCAAAGGTATGTGACTCTCTGGTCACCCTTCCCCAGGTAGGGATTTCTCCTCGGCATGGAGGATAAAATGACCAGGTCCCACGCGCAGCCTTCTTTGGCCAAATCATGAGAGCTGTAGTTGTTCAAATGCACAGTTCATCTGGTTGTTAGTTGTTTTTATACTGCTCAGCATGGGGCATCTCCATCCACCTTGCGTTAACTGCTTACATGATGCAGTGTGGACAGTCTCTGTACCATGTAAGCTGGCAATATGCCAGGTGCTAACTGGACATTATGGAATTAAACATTCCTCAAGCAAAGGTAAATACCCCTTTCCAACTGTGGGGTTGAGGTAGGATACATTTCTCTCTCCATCTTTTTTGGCCTTTGTTTTTTGCCGCGCAGCGCAGCCCCGGTCTGCGCTCTAAGCGCTACTCCCCAGTTCGCGAGCTTCGGGAAAGGGGCTCGAGGTTGAGAATACTCACACAGAGACAGACCGACACACAGACCTTCAATCACTGGTACCAAAAAGCTCTCTTTAATAGCACCTTGGAAGCTTAAATACCCTACTGTCAATGGCCAACAGGTGAAAATCCCATCCTCTGATCCTCTAGGCAAAGCACAGTTTTTAGTCACTTCAATTAGAAGGCTCTAGTAGGGAAAAGCAGCTGAAGGCCAGGAACCCAATTGGTCCCAACAGTTTTTGTTTTGTTTCCCAAGGTAGGGTTTCTCTGTAGCTTTGGAGCCTGTCCTGGAACTAGCTCCCATAGACCAGGCTGGCCTCGAATTTACAGAGATCCTCCTGCCTCTGCCTCCTGAGTGCTGGGATTAAAGGCGTGCATTACCACCACCCAGCGCTCTCTCTCTCTCTCTCTCTCTCTCTCTCTCTCTCTCTCTCTCTCTCTCTATCTATCTATCTTATTCATCTTCTTTAATGATTTCCTCCCAGAACTCTATTTTCAATGCACATATGTTGCAGGGTGACCCACTTGTTCGTCCCTGTCACCCCGTTAGCTTAGCCCTGAAATAACCACACAGAAACCGTGTTCATTAAATCACTGCTTGACCCGTTTGCTCTAGCCTCTTATTGGCTAACTCTAACATCTTGATTTAACCCATTTCTATTAATCTGTATATTGCCACATGGCAGTGGTTTACTCGGAAAGTTTCAGCATGTCTGACTCTGGCGGCTCCATGGTGGCTCTCTAACTCTGTTTTTTTCCTCCCAGAATTCAGTCCTGTTTCCCCCACCTACGTAAGTTCCGACCTATCAAAATGCCAAGGCAGTTTCTTTGTTCATTAACCAATGAAAGCAACATATAAACAGAAGGACCATGCATATCTTACAAAACTTCACACAATCCCAGCCATAGCTGTTGACCTGATTGTTGCACACATGCAATACAGCCTCAATGCCTGCCACTGAATGGCTCATTGACAGGCTGAATAAATATTTCGATGAATGAATTAATGACGGAGATAGGAAGATGTGTCTTTTCTGCAGGTGTAAACCCCTTTGCTCTTTTCCAGCTCTGATTTAGCTGAAACTTGTGTCATAGTATCATAGTGTTATAGTGTCATAGTCATTTGTAGATCAAACCTGTGAGCTCTTCCTAGGTATGTATTTTTTCTGGGACTGGAGAGATGGTTCAGCAGCTAAGGGATCAGAGGATTCTCTACCAGAGAGACCCAGGTTCAATTCCCAGCACACACATGGCAGCTTGCTGGGGAACCTCCTACAGCCAATGACCTTTGAGAGGCTGAGCCAGGTTGGGCATGGCCTTGGGTACCCAAAAGGTGCAGCCTGCCCCGCTTGCTCTCTCTCTCCCTGCTCTCTCACCTGGATGCGGGGTTCGGTTTCTATTCCTGGTTCATATAGCAGCCTGTGATTTGTGAGTTCCCCCTAAATTTAAAAAAATATATATATTATACTGGTTTCTGAGCTAGTGTGGGATTACTTTATTCACGTTCCCCTTCATCTGGCGTGTTCCTTCCTCTTCAGTAGCTCATAACCATCTGTAACTCCAGTTCCAGGGAATCTGGCACCTTTGTACCAAATGCACATAAAATAAAGTTAAACAAATATTTTAAAATGAATGTTTTGCATTTAGGGATAGAGAATAACAAGAGGAGAGAAGAGGGAGGAAAATGGCTGAGCTTCAGGTAGAGACCTATTTCAAACATCCTTGGTGAATGACTCCCTTGGTCAGGGACTCCCTTGGTGGGGGAACTCCCTTGGTGGGGGAACTCCCTTGGTGGGGGACTCCCTTGGTGGGGGACTCCCTTGGTGGAGGACTCTCTTGGTGAGGGACTCCCTTGGTGAGGGACTCTCTTGGTGGAGGACTCCCTTGGTGGAGGACTCCCTTTGGCTCATAGACTAGACCCTAACAGGACTCTGAAGGGCTTCTGACTTAGAATCAATGCCATTCCCTTGCAGTCCAAACAGTCATTCTGCAGAAAACTTTATAAACAAGATGCCAAAGTAAGTGGCATCCTTCCTCCCCACTTTCCTCCCTCCCTCCGCTCCTCTCTCCCTCCCTGGCTGCCTTCCTTTCCTCACCTCTTCTCGCAGATATTTTTCTCTTTTCTTTTTGAGACAGTACCTTATGTATGCCCAAATGAATCTTCAAGTTCAGAAGATCCTCCTGCCTCAGCCTCCAGCATGCTTGAGACTACACACATACTCTACACCCAGCATTAAACACAAATCTTTCAAAATAATGCCCTTGTTATAGAAAATTTTCTTTCTTTTGTTTTGTTTTTTGTTTTTGTTTGTTTGTTTTTGAACAAGACAGATTTTTCTCTAACTCACAGAGATCTGACTGCCTTTGCTTCCAGAGTACTGGGGTTAAAGGCATACCCCATCACATACTATAAATTTCTTTATAAATGTTTAGCCAGATGTGACATGGTATATACATAATCCCAACATTCAGGAGACAAAGCAAGCAGACCACAGTGAACACAAGGCCAGGCTTGGCTACATAGTGAGTTCAAGGTCAGCTGGTAATATAAAATGAGACCTGTCTTAAAAAGCAAACAAATAAATAAATTTTTAGGGCTGGAGAGAAGGCTCAGTGTAAAAACAGGTACTGCTCTTCCAGAGAACCTGTGTTCAGTTCCCAAACCCATGTCAGGCGACTTGCAACCATCTGCAATTGTAGCTCTGGCCTCTTCAGGTGCCTGCACTACTGTGCTTGACCACACCTATGCAAACACTCACACACATAATTAAAAATAAAAATGAACCAAAATAAGTGTGGTGGTGGTGGCACATGCCTTAGTCAGGAGGCAGAGGCAGGTGGATCTCTGTGAGCTCTAGGCCAGCCTGGTGTATAAAGTGAGTTCCAGGACAGCCAAGGCTACACAGCGGAAACTCTGTCTTGAAAAACAAACAAACAGAAGAATGAATGGATTTTCTCCACCCTTTCCTACGTACTTTAAAAGCAGATGTGGTGACACACCTGTTATCCCAGCACTCAGGCAAATGATTAGGAGTTAGAAGTCAGACTAGGCTATATAGTGAAATGCCATCTCAAAACAAAACACTGATAAATCTAATAACCTAAGAAAGAAGTTTATACAGTTGATTCAAAAACAGATCATGAAGAAAGATCCTAGCTAGATACAATGAAATTAATCTAAAATAAACTCCGCCTGGCAGTAAGACCTAGAAGCCAGAAGATTCTGCCACATAGAAGCATGCATTCTTGAGGGGCTGGCTTTGAGTGCCTGCAGCCCTGGATTCCATCCCCAGAGTTACCGAATTCAGGTACAGTGGAACACAGTCTACCTCAGCTGCTTAGTGAGTTTGAGGCCAGCCTGGAATGTATGAGAGCTTGTCTCCAAAAAGGAGACTCAGCTAAGGGAGTCATTTTAGGGTTTACAAGAGACTTGATTATAAATGGGATCCCAGGTCCAAGGAGAGATCCCCAGAATGTTCTCTGGACAGAGGAGAGGGTGCCTGAACCGGCCTTGACCTATAACCATACTGATGAAGATTTTGCTTATCACCATAGATCCTTCATCCGATGATGGATGGCGATACAGACGGAGACCCACATTGGAGCACCGGACTGAGCCCCCCATGGTCCAAATGAGGAGCAGAAGGAGGAAGAACATGAAAAAAAAAACTCAGGACCGCGAGGGGTGCGATCACCCACTGATACAAGGGGACTGATCTAATGAGAAGTTCACCAAGGCCAGTTGGACTGGGACTGAACGAGCACGTGATCCAACCAGATTTTCTGAATGTGGCCGGATTCTCTGAATGTGGCTGGCCCGGAGCCTTTCTGAAAAGCCATTGACAATGACACTGGGACTTGTTTCCTCTGCATATACTGGATTTTTGGGATCCAGTCTGTTTGGATACTCACCTTCCTGGACCTGGAGGGAGGGGGGAGGAACTTGAACTTCCCACAGGGCAGGAAACCCTGACTGCTCTTAGGGATGGAGAGGGAAGAGGAGAGGGAGTGGGGGGAGTGGGAAGGTGGTGGGAGGAGGGGCGGAAATGGAAACTTTTACAATTGAGGGAGGGAGGGAGGGAGGGAGGGAGGGAGGGAGGGAGGGAGGGGAAGAAGGGGAGGAAGGAAGGAAGGAAGGGAGGGAGAGAGGGAGGGAGGGAGGGAGGGAGGGGAAGAAGGGGAGGAAGGAAGGAAGGAAGGAAGGAAGGGAGGGAGGGAGGGAGGGAAGGAAGGAAGTTAGGAAGAAGGGGAGGAAGGAAGGAAGGAAGGAAGGAAGGAAGGGAGGGAGGGAGGGAGGGAAGGAAGGAAAGAGGGAGGGAGGGATTATGGGAGGGAAGGAGGAAGGGAGGGAGGGAGGGAGGAAGGGGAAGAAGGGGAGGAAGGAAGGAAGGAAGGAAGGAAGGAAGGAAGGAAAGAAGGAGGGAGGGATTATGGGAGGGAGGGAGGGAGCGAGGGAGCGAGGGATCGAGGGAGTGAGCAGCGAGGGAACGAGGGAGCGAGGGAGGGGAAGAAGGGGAGGAAGGAAGGAAGGAAGGAAGGAAGGAAGGAAGGAAGGAAGGAAGAAAGGAAGGGCAGAGCAGTCATTAGTGTTTATAGCCTTATTCTCTGGACCCTGATCTTCATTGACTTAATAGCTCTCCCGAGGAATCAGCAGGAACGCGCAAAGCACCAAGGTCGTTTATAAGCTCCCAGCGGTGCCGTGGAATAAAGTCAAGCTGGCCTAGAAAACTTGAGCACAGACATGAAATCCTAGAGAGGACTTACGAGATCTTCACACCTCTCCGTGTCCAATAAATCAACAAGCATTTTCTGAAGTCCCACCTTCCATGCCTTACAGCTCCTCTGAGAGCTTGATTTGAAGAACTAATATGTCCTATGAAACCATAGAAAGGTGCTGTATATGTGCAAAATAATCAAGCTGCCATACCCTGGTAAATCCAGAGTTAGTGTATGGAAGTTACATGTGTTTATTAATTAGTAATTCATGAACTCATTTATTCTGGGCACTACTGAGAATTGACGAGCCTGGGGCTTACAGGGGCTAGGCTAGTGTTCTCCCACTGAGCATACCCCCAGACCTGCACCTGTTAGCACACACTTGTTACGTTGCCCAAACTAGCCTTGAACTCTCTTTCTAGTCCAGACAGGCCTTAAACTTGGGACCCTTTTGCCCCAGCTGGAGTTACAGGCCTGCACCTCCAGGTCCAGCATCTGCTATTATTTTAACTGTGCTTAAAGGTCTGAACGCTCTCAAACACAGGTGCTAACCCTCCGCCAGAGTAGGTGGCTGCCATCTCCACTGGGGCTGCTACAGAGCTGGCTCTGTGCTACCGAGACCCAGACCCTGCCTTCTCCTAGTTCTGGGACTGGCTTCTCCATCTCAGAAGGAGTCTTACTCATCCGTCACGTGACCTACCAAGGTTGAAGATCCGGCCAGACTGACCACTGCAAGCGCCTCTGCGTCTCACCTTTGCTGCCCGCTGAGTTCCCGGAATGTGGGCTGCCTCACATTCCACCAGCTCCAGCGACTATATTGTGGTTGGATAATAATCCTGAGATTCACACCGATGCCGAAGAAGTCGCTGCTTCAAAACTTTAAGGCAACAATTAAGTATTCCATTGTCATGGCTCAATTAAATGGTTTGGCCTGAGAAAATTGAGGATTGTGAAGTGAGGATGGGATGCGCTTTGATCCTCTTTCCAGGGTTATTGTTTCATTAATAAATGAACATGTCATTTGTCTCACCAGAGGGAGCTCATGCCCTCCAGGCTTTTTTCCCTTTTTTGTTCAGGTTTTATAAAGATGAGTTTCCAGGGCTCTGAAATACCATGGATTAGCAGTTAAGCCTGACAGCACTTTAGGGAGTAGGGAGCTTAAAGTGCCTCACACAGGTCTCCAAAGCGCTTGTTTACCAATAGAGGACGGCGGCCACCGGCTGCAGCTGCTGATATCGCATTACCATTTGGAAAGACAGTAGCCGAGATAACAAATCACACAGTTTTAATAATTACTCCTGCCTTCCCCGGTTTTGTTTCCTGCATAACTGTAAAGGCTGGATTTCTTCCAAGTAAACAGATAAAAACAGTATGGAACTTTTATCTTTTAATGATAATGACAGCACATCGTGTCTCACCAAAAGTTTCCCGCTGGATTTTTTTTTTTCTGATTTCTCGAGTTTCAATAAAATGTAATTATACTTTATAATTCCACTCTTTTCATCTTCACTTCAAAAACTATTCATAGTGAGCAAGTTTGCCAGGCACGAAGAGGAAAGGACAAAGTGCCTGGACTTACCCGTGTTGACTCTTTTTCCTGCTTTCTGTCTTGGGGTAAACCTGTCATTGAAATTGCATCCTGTATGTTGAGCTGCTTTGCATTCAAATTAATAGCTAGTTTAATTTGAATGTAAAACAGCTGCATTTATGCACTCATTTATGGAAAAAGAAGTGAGGCATTTGGCAATGAATGGATGTTTAAGATATGATACATTTGCAACATATTTTTAATCCTAAATTGAACCTATATTAGGATGGGGACATTTTAATATCAATGGATAAATCCTAACAGAAACCCTTTTTAGAAATCTGCACAGTAAATATGTGCTTTAGGGGTCAGAACTTCTGCATTGTGCACATACAGTACGGGGTTCAGTTCATATGGCTGGAGCTGGGCATTTTCCAGCAAATCTGTGCATTGTTACGATTCTATAGCCCAAGGGTGGCAATTGATTTTTAAAACACATGCTGCAACTTTATTTGCTCAGTAATTACACGGACTTTATTTGGAGGTCAGAGAAAGAACAACCAAATAGGAAAATCAAGTCTTCCTCCGAGCGCAATGAAACCATGAAAGTTGTCAGACAGACAAGAATGCTCAACTTTTTCCCAGCGCTCTGAGTTCGTTTCTGCCGCTCCGTGTTCCACTGGGTGATTAGGAAAAGCTTTTTTAAAAGCTTACTTCAGAATGATCTTAATTGGTGCAAGGTTGAGCCCTTTCTAGGAGGGGAGGGAAAAGGTTGAATAGCCTTTTCAAGTCACATGAAAGTTTTGAGGATGAATGTACGATAATTAGATTAATAAGTAGCTTAATTTATCACAGCTGAGGATTTCAACAGCCACACATCAGAGCAACAATAAAAGATTACTGTGATTCTGGTTTGCTAAAAAAAAAAAAAAAAAAAATTGTACTGAAACTTGATTAACCTAAACACAAAGTGCCTTTCTTCCTCCTTCTAAAGTATCTGGTTCAGGGAGGGTGTGTGCAGAGCCAGAGTGGGGAGAGGACTTGGAATGACCCAAAAGTCTTATTTTACTCTCCTGCATTTCCCAGGAAGGAAGTGAGCGGTGTATGTGGTGGTTTGAACCAAAGCTTTTCCCTTTCCGTTCCTTATCTTTAAAGGATGCGTTGGCTCTCAGCCAGAAGAAACTATTAAATTGCCTACCCACCATTTAGGGAAGATTGTTTCTGATGCACATTGTCTCTCTGGAGACTGTCAGGTGCCATCAGCTGCGTCAGGTATTGTCAGTTGCGGCACAGGAGGAAACCAAACCATCCCTGGACCTCGCTGAGTCTCCAACCTGTCATAGTTCACGGTGGAGAACTTGCCAGGGTGAGAACACCCTAGGCACAAGTAGAAAAGAAAGCTGCTATAGCATGGCAAGGAGACCTCGGCTTGGGGTCACATTAGCACAGTATCCTTAGGGCTAAAAAGCATGAATTTAGGTGTGTGCCTCCAAAACTCACAAGTCGCCTAACAGAGTGGATGCGGGTGAGCAGGATTCATGCATGAAACACACAAAATCGAGACAGCAGTGGGACAGCAAGAGCAGCTGACCCAGAAAGGCTAAAAAAGACCAGGTACAAGGTGCATATCTCTAACCCCAGCGCCTGAGAGGCTGAGGCCTAACCTGATCTACATAGTGAGTTACAGGCAGGCTGACCAGGGCTAAACAGTAAGACCCTGTTTCAAAAAACAAACAAACAGGAGGGTTAAGAAGGGCTAAGAAATTGGATGGAGGACTAGAGAGATATCATGGTGGTGAAGAGCACCTCCTGCTCTTCCAGGGAACCTAAGTTCAATTCCCAGCACCCAGAACAGGCCTATAACTCCAGCTCCAGATCTGACGCCCTCTTCTGGCCTCCAAAAGCACCCATATACATGTGGCAGACACACAAAAGAGACTGGATGGAAACTTGAACTCAAAAACGACACGAATTCAAGTTATTGTCCATTTGCAGTCTTTCGCTCCTCTCTGTCACAAAGACTTTAAAATATTCCCAATTACAAACTGGGCTCTGGATCTTTGCGACGGGCCCCACTGAGCTCATGCTGCCCCCAGGAGTCTTTAGGACTCCGCACATGGCCAAAGACATCAAGACTGAAATCAAGAAAAGACCGCCCTTTTGACAGCTGCTTCCCAAGCTAGAACCAGACCAGAAACTTCACCCAGCACTGCCTGGACTTCAACTACCATGAGATGTCAGTGACCACAGTGGCGATGTCTGTGTGTATGAGTGGGACCAAGCGCACACAAGTCCCTCTGGGCCACATCCTGGGTCTCAGCCTGGGATGACCGCCAGGCAGAAGACTCATTTCCTGGGAAGAAAAAGGACTTGGCTCTGTTCTCTCTGGGCAGTAAAGGGGGACCTGGAAACATGATGTCCCTTCCTACTCTGGGGCCCAGAATCATGATGAAACTACTAGAAAACTCGCTGGGAAATGAGTTTTGTTTTCTTTTTTTTAAAGTGGGGATCTACTGCTTCACCTAAGTGGGATAAGGTCAGATATCATTAGCTAAACTTAAACTTCCTGACACTGTCCAACTCCAAGTTAAGCTGTAAAGAACGCTTCATTGGCATCAGAGTTATTCTGGCAATGGAAGAGCCTGGAGTGGGCTTGTGGTACCTGCCCGCACTCAGGAGCCCTCATATTTATGAGGTTAGAATTTCCAGCCCAGCAGAAGATCCTCAGTTGAAAACACAGCCTCCAACAGAAAGGAACATGCAAAGCAGAAAAGACTAGACAGCCTTCCTTGGTGAGGCCATTGTGTGTTCAGAGCTAACCTCCAAAACTTGCACCTAAGAGCTCTGAGAGAGACGCAGGTGTGGTTTTGCACACCGAGAAGTTGCCCACAGACCGACCAGATTCTCAGGCTACTCCAGCGGGGCTTGTGCACACTCCTGGGGCCAGCTCAGCTACCCTCACTAGCAGTGGGGGCAGATCCATGTACGCTGTCCGGCAACTCCTCTCGGAGAGACCCTCCCTTCTGCTGGCATGAAAGAGAGCTCTAAATATCTCTTTAATCATATAATGGAAAATGGCGTCCCATTATGGGTTGCGTTCTCTATGGTACGATATCAAACCTTGAAGGTGTTGATTGGATGATAGACTCAGAAGCCTGGGGCACTGTTTAGCCAGCAGCGTCTCCTGAAAGTGCAGACCTCATCTGAAATGGGCATCTCATTACTGGCTAACATTATTTACTTAGGAGGAGATACGACCTCTAATTTGCCTTTAAATAATTAATTTGGTGTTTAAACAAGTGCCTTTGACTTAATAATGTTTTCTTCAAGCAATTCACTTATATCAATAAACTCTTTGTTTAACCTTCTTTAAGGAAACATTTTCTCTGCTCCGAGGTAATTAATGAGCTATCGCATAAATAGATACAAGAAGATGAACTAAAATTAAGGACCGCCCAGGACAGTAGAAGTGGTTTCCACAGAGGAGTGGGAACTATCGGTTCCTGTCAGCTACAGTGTATCAACCATACTCTGGCCTCCCATGAGTCCCCTCCCTGTCACGGCTTCTGGTGGAGGACCTGCCTGGACCAGACACCCCAGACAGAGTACAGTCGGTTCATTTTCTCTCAGTTGCTGGATTTTATGGGTTTGGTTAAAAAACAACAATAAGTCAAGATGGAAATAATGTTTTGTTTAGTGGGAAATTAAGTTGTAAATGAAAACAGTCATAATGATTGATAATAATATAAAATAATACCGACATTAATATCAAAGTGTCAGAAAGGATACTTTTATCTTTTTTTTTTTTTTTTTTGGTTGTTGTTGTTGTTGGGGGGCGGGGGTTTCAAGAAGGGTTTCTCTGCATAGCTTTGAAACCTGTCCTGGAACTCATTCTGTAGACCAGGCTGACTTCGAACTCAGAGATCTGCCTGCCTCTGTGTCCTGAGTGCTGGGAATATAAGGCATGCGCCACCATCAGCCAGCTACTGTCACTCTCTAAAGGAAATACAATGGTTTGGGTATGAGTCAGTTGGCTGTTTTTCAGACAATATGTTGTGTCTCCATGTTCTATGGAATAGGATGGATCTAGCTGTTGTGGTTTTACGCACGAGTAGCATTTAAAATGACAAATTTTATTGAGCTTCAGCACATGCAAAACTTCCAGGCTGACAACTGTGTCATCACCAGCACCAATATTGTTGTAAGAGGTAGAATTTTCCCTAGTGGGAGTGAGAGTGAGTGACCACACTACTCTCTCCGGAGTTCATAGAAAGAGGCAGAGGCATCCCCATTCCTTTCCCTAATCACAGGCTTCAGCCCGAGGGCACACAGCCAATGAAAACACAGCCAAGCCTCCTTAACTGCCAGCCATGGACATAAGACTCAGTCCCCACCAATGTTTTACTCTTTGGACTCTTTTGGGGGTCCCGCCACCCAGTTCCCAAATAAATCACACACAGAGGCTTATTCTTAATTATAAAATGCCCGGCTTTAGCCTGGCTTGTTTTTAGTCAGCTTTTCTTAAATTATCCCAACTACCTTTTACCTCTGGGCTTCTATCTTTCTCTATTTCTGTATATATTTCTTTACTTCTTTCTCAGTGGCTTGCTCTGTGGCTGACCGCGTAAGTCCTTCTCTCCTTGTTCTCTCTTGCACCTGGGTGTCCTTCTATTCATCCTCTCTGCCTGCCAGCCCCGGCTATCCTTGCTCCTGCCTCACTATTGGCCGTTCAGCTCTTTATTAAGCCCACCAGGTGTTTTAGACAGGCAAAGCAACACAGCTTCACAAAACAAAAACAGGGCAAACAAACATCACACATAGTATTCCCCAACAAATGGCAATCATCTATTCCCTCAACGTAGAAAGAGCTTGGACTGAGGACCGTCCTCAGTGGAGAGCAGTTGCCTAGCTGGCTTAAGACCCTGGACTTGATTAGCAGTGACCAGAAAAGTAAGTCAGGTGAAAATTGAAGCAGGAGAATTGCCTCGAGTTTGAGGTCAGTCTGAGCTACATAGTGAGTTCCAGACCAGTTTGGGATACAGTGTCAGCTCCTTTCAGGAATGAATGAATGAATGAATGAATGAATAATATTTTTTGTTTAGTATACTGAAAGTAGATGTAAAATAAATTCACATGTCAATTGAAGCTATTCTTTCCAGCTCCAGGGCCTCACACATGCTAGTAAGTGTAGCACACTTAGCTACTTCCCTAACCTATGCTTTCGATATAGTCTCACTAACTACCATAGGCTAACCTTGAATCACTCTGGAGCCCAGCCAGGTCTCAAATTTGAGCTCTTCTGGGCTCAGTTTTCTAAGTAGCTGGTATCCCATGCCTGTGACATCAGGACCAACTCCTGTCTGTCTGTCTGTCTATCTGTCTATCATCTATAGATATTATCCATCTATCATCTATTTATCATCATCTATCTATCATCTACCCATCCATCCTCTCTCTCTCTCTCTCTCTCTCTCTCTCTCTCTCTCTCTCTCTCTCTGTTGGCAGTTCTTGCTCTTTTTGTTGTATCTGCTCTGTGCACAATGTCCCTCTGACGGAGGAGTTTTGAAAGTCCTTCGGGTGCTCTCGTGGTCTCCTGAATTAGTTCAAGCTCTCACCTGGCAGTCTCCCCTCCACAGGCTTTCCAGCCTGTTTCCTGCATGGCTCTTCTGTCTTTTCTCCTCAGCTCTCAAATCCTAGCAGACAGTCACACCTGGATCCATCTCTGTCCTCTCTTGGCCAGTATAAGCCATATCCACCATGTTAGCTTTGAAAAGGGGGGTGGAAGTCTTATTATAAAGGGTGGGGTGGGGCTCAGGAATAAAGGGGGCTGGTTGGAGGCCATGCTAGGCCACTCTGGGGTCCACCTGCTATTACATCCCTCTGGCTTTTCCACAAAGCACTGCTCACAGACCATCACTGTGCATTCCGTCCCATTAGAGGACAGTGCTCCTAGTGCACTGCAGTCTCGTGTGCGCAGAAATAATGAGCTTGTTCCGCTGCTTCAGCCTGGAAAAGCCCAGTGCCTGACATTTAGCACCCAACTACTGAGCAAATCAGTAAACATGTCTGAATCCATGTCCTCCTCTATTAATTGTGATTAATAATATGACACAGGAGTGCTGTTCAAAAAATACGAGCTAATAAGTTTCCGAAGTCTGGTGCATGGTATGGAGCAGACAGACGGGAAACGAGAGTGTGTACCTTGGCTGCACACTCTTCAGAGTTAGATATGTTTGGGTAGATCTGTACCTCCTTATAGAACTGGGCAATTTTTCTTTTCTTCCTCTATAAAGCAATAGGATAAAATCTGTGTATAACATTTGACCACCCGTGTGATTCCCATGGTGTATACTACCACATCAAGGACGCAACAATGCTATCTTTTGAGATCCACCGCTTATTTGACCACCGTCAAGTTTTCATTAACAGTATGGAATGTACCAGGCCATGATCTCCATATAGGAACTTAGTGGGGGCATGAGTCAGAGACATCAAAGAACAGCACAAACTTACTTCTATTACACATGTGTTCTTAGTTGAGCCTGGAACTCCACCAGATGCTGTGGGTACAGCGTAGGCAGGTAAGACACAGCTCTTACCTCTGTGAAGTTCCTGGAGCAAAGCGCTAGCGTTCGGATGCAGGCTTCACCAAATTAATAAAAATTGTCAATATTTACTCTTATTTCAGAGCAAGACAAATACAATAGGGTTTGTATGAAGCCGAAAGACCACATAATTGGGAAAGAATGGGAATCCTTGGGGATTTCAGGTACCATTGGCATTGGAGCTGGAGAAAAGCTACCCAGGTAATTCTCTGGTCCTGTGGCTCCTCTGCCCTTCTCCGCAGTGAGTCACAGTCAGCACTTACCTGTCTGCCTGGATGCCTATGCATTCCATGACCTATCTGCTAGCATCCACTGGATCTTCTGTGTTTCCAGTTTTCCTCCTCTTGTCCATTTTTCACCCCCTGTACTAGTTAAATGTCCGTCAACTTGACATAAGCTAGGATCATCTGGGAAGAGGAACCTCTATTGGGAAACTGTATCCATCATTTAGCCTGGAGGTAAATCTCTATTGGCTGTTTTCTTGACAAATGATTGATGTGGGAGGGTCCAGCCCATTGTGGGAGGCACCTGCCCTGGGTTGGAGGTCCTGAGTTGTACGTGGAAGTAGGCTGAGTAAGCTGCAATGAACAAGCCAGTAAGAGGCTCTCCTCCACGGCCTCTGCTTGAGTTCCAGGCTTGAACACCTGACCCGAATTCTTCCAAGGTGGACTGTAAGCTGTAAGAAGGGGCCAACCCTTTCCTCTCCAGTTGCTTTTGGTCGTGACGTTCACCACAGCAATAGAAAGTCAACAGAGACACACCTCTGCACCTCCCGATGTTGTGAATGTGCGATGTCCCGCAGAGGCTCAAGCGTCTCTCTTTAGAAGGTCGTGGAATCTGAAGGAGAGGGGGCCCCCCCTAGAGGAAGTGAGTTCTCAGGGGAAGGACTTGAGGCTTTATTGTCCAGTCCCATTTCCTGTCCTCTCTGTGTCCTGACAGCAGACACTGTGATCATCCATGTCAGCTGCTGCCTTCTCTGTCATGATGGACTGGATCCTTTCTAACTGAGCGGCAGAGTGAACCTTCCCTCACGCTGCTTCTAGGCAGATATTTGATCACAGCAATAAGGAAAGCAGCTCATAAACCACAACCATCTCTCTCCGCATGTCTCTCTTTCTCTATCGTCTCTCTCTGTGTCTCTGTCTCTGTCTGCCTGCCTGCCTGCCTATGTCTGTCTGTCTGTCTCTCTCTCTCTCTCTCTCTCTCTCTCTCTCTCACACACACACACACACACACACACACACACATACACACACACACACACACACACACACTTTTCCATCTTTCTTTTTCTGGTTCCTCTATTCTCATTCTTTATTCTCCAGTGAATTTTTTTTTTTATGTTTTGAGCATAGTACATTGAGCTTAATGATATAAGGTAGACACATTTTTGAAGACAGAGTCATATGTGTGTGTGTTTGCGCGTATGTTCGCGCGCACGCGTGTGTGTGTGTGTGTGTGTTTGCGCGTATGTTCGTGTGTGTGTGTTTGCGCGTATGTTCGTGTGTGTGTGTGTTTGCGCGTATGTTCGTGTGTGTGTGTGTGTGTTTGCACGTATGTTCGTGTGTGTGTGTGTGTGTGTGTGTTTCTGACTGTCAAAGAACTCAATATGTAGACCAGGCCGGCATTAAACTCAGAGATCCACCTTCCTTAGCCTCAGCAGTGCTGGGATTAAAGGCGTGTACCACCATACCTGGCCTCAGTAAAATTATTTTTATTCTTTTGTTTTCTCCCTGTTTTTCTCTTGCGTTTTTTATTCTTTCTCTCTCTAAATGGATCTCTGTAGGTGGATTCATTTAACCGGAGACTATTCGGCATTTCTCTTCATCTGTGCATGGAAACAAGTGTAAAAACTCATCCAATTGATTCAGGTCCACCGTGAGGACACTGCTCTAACTTGTGACCTCTGACCTCCATCAGGTGATGGAATCTCCATGTCTGATAGGAAGCATTTGGTTTACTAAAATGTTCTGTACTGTCCAGGAAAGAAACTCCAGCTGCTTGCTGGGAAGCTCTAAGGACTGACTCTTATCTCCCTAATCCTCACACCACCCTTGAGAGCCAAGAAGGCGGCTTAGTTTCCTGGGCCCCATTTCCGAGCTCTGAAGAACCAGTAAGTATGGCTCTTACCGAGCGATAGGATGACCAAACCTTTAAGCCTATTGTTGTCTTTAGTTCAGGTTCATTTTCTCGACACTGGCATTGCCTCAGAGTAGCATGAAATCTCTTTCCAAATACCTTTATCCATTAAGTATTAGTATCATCAACAAGAGCGGTCACAAGCAAGAGACAATGACATTAAACTCAGATAAGATGCAACAGCTTGTTTATAAAATAAAGTGCACTGTGCTGTGGGGGTGTCTCAGATGAAGGTAGGGCTCAAAGGAGGGAAGTTCACTGCGTATCCCCCAGGGACAGACACAACCTATCAAAAGGAAAAAGGGTTGATTGAAAGGTTTTTGGGATTTTTGTTGTTGTTGTTGGCTAGTTTTGGTTTTTGTTTTGTTTTGTTTTGTTTTGTTGGTTTTTCAAGACAGGGTTTCTCTGTGTAACAGTCCTAGCTGTCCTGAAATTTGCTCTGTAGACCAGGCTGGCCTCGAACTCACAGAGATCTGCTTGCCTCTGCCTTCCAAGTGCTGGGATTAAAGGCGTGTGCCACCGCTGCCCAGAAAATATCTCTTTTGTTTGCTTGTTGTTTTTTCTTTTGTTCGAGACAGGGGATTTTAAATTTTAAAACAGTTATATATAGTTATGAAATGCCATCAACATTCTTGAGACATATATAATGTGAATCTTGATTGCTGTTTTCTACATAGATACATGATCACTAATAGCGAGGGAAAATATCTGACTAGTCAGTGGCAGCTCACGCCTTTAATCCCAGCACTCAGGCCGCACACGGGTCAGAGGAATCTCTGTGAGTTTGGGGGTAGCCTGGTCGCAGAGCTAGTTCCAGGACAGCCAGCGCTACATGGAGAAACCTATCTCCAAACAAACAAGCAAGCAAACAAACAAACAAACAGAATCTGTCCCCAAGAGAGGCGATTCAATATCTAGCATATGAAAAGTGAAACTTAGTGATGCTCCCTGATGCTCCCTCGTGCTCCCTGGTGCTCCTCGATCTAGCTTTAGGGTTTGTTCTCACGATGCCAAACAGACATGCAGTTTCCTGGCAGCAGAGAGCTTGGATAGGCTGTTGGTCACATTTCCTCAGGGACTCTTGTGGTTCTTGAATTATGGTGTATGGACACTTGTTCCAGAGCAGGGTGCACTGCTGGTATTCAGTCTACACACATTTGCCAAACATTCGTCGTTTGTCAAGTGTGTGTGTGTGTGTGTGTGTGTGTGTGTGTGTGTGTGTGTGATTCAAATGAATAAATGCTTAAAAAGAGAGGGGAGCAAAGAATGAAGAGAAAAATGGGAGGAAGTAAGTTTAGGGAGGTAATAACTTAGGTCCACCTTGTGCTTGAGATCCTCTGGCTCCTCCAGTCTGGAAGGCTGGACTCTTCCTTGGACACTCAGAGGAGAGCGTGATACAGTTGTCCTTGAAACTGTGAGGCCTTAGAGCTGTGTGAGCTTGAATGTGAGAAGTGGACTGGATCCGGGTGTGGAGACAGAGCGCCACCACTTCAAGGGTGGAAAGAAAACCAAGTACTACAGAGATGTCAAAAGAAGCCTGCTGGGGCAGAGTGGAATGGAACACAGAGATAGTGTGGTCATGAAAAACTTGAGATTTTAATACTTTATTTACATCTTTATATTGTCTCTCATTTTTAATACTCACATATTTCTTCGGAAATACAGAAAACATTAGCTAAAAACATATATTTTTAAAAGGCTAGGCATGGTAACACCTATAATCCTAGCACTGAGAAGTTGAGCCAGAAGGATCATGAGATCAAGGCCAGTCTGAACTACACAGTGACCCCTATCTAAAGAAAACAAAAGGAAAAGAAAGAGGACTCTGTGATAGAGCAGTTGCCTAGGTTGCTCAAGATCTTGACCTTGACCTTGGGTATGATCCCTAGCAATACATACACAGTAGATGACAGACGTTTTTTTCAAAGAAGATAAACAAGTAGTCAAATACTCATGAGAAAATGTCCAGCATCATGAAAATGTAAATCAAAATGCCAATAAGATATCTCCTTGCATCTACTGATGTGGGAGTCAAGGGAGGGAGGGAGGAAAGCAGGGGCGGCAGAGAGCATGTCACGCACTGTGGAGGGATGGAGTGTAGAAAGAGGCTACAGTAAGCACTTGGAAGGATGCAGGGAAACCGGAACAGGTATTCAAACAAAAACCTGTAAGTGGATGTTCACAGCTCTGTTTAACAATAGTCAAAGGGTAGGAACCCAGTGTCCATCGGCAAATGAATAGGAAAAGAAAATGTGGCGTGTCATACAATAAAATACTATTCAGACATGGTGCACGAAGTCCTGATACGTGCTACAACACACAGAAGCCAGGAACAAAAGACTGCATATTGCATTGTATACAATAGGCAGAAAAGATAAGTCCCTGGAGATTGATGGTTGCCAAGGACAGTTAAGGAATAAAGAGCTGAAAATGGCTGTCATAAAACAGTACAAACTTTCTGTTAGTGGCAAAAAAATGGTCAGGAAGTAGATGCTGGGGCCAAGGGCCCAATGTTGTGAGCGCATCGAATGCCACAGACTTACACCTGCAACATGGAGCGAGTGTGGGTCGTATGTTCTGAGTACTTCACAGCAATGCTGAGCGGGGGAAGGAAGGCAGCAGAGAGGAGAGTTGGAAGGAGGGAGGGAGAGAGAGAGGAAGGGAAAGAAAAGTCAGGCCTATCTTGTCAGGTGAAAACCACAAAGTTGAGGCAGTGACAGACCGCAGTGGGCTAGAGATCAGCTAGGAAATGCCAAAGCCCGAAACTGGAGGTGATTTCTCAGACAGACTGGGATCTGAAAGCCGGGCCAGGGCTGCATGTCTCACTACCTGACAGAACTCAGGGGAGGGACACAGACCCACAAAGGATCTTTTCTGTTTGGTTTGGCTTAGTCTCATGTTTTATGAGCATGGTGGTTTGGGGGCGGAGGGTGGCTTGAACATTTTCTGAGGGAAAGGAGCCTCAAAAGGGGAGTAAACATGTACAAGAGACATGATTGACAGAGGCAACTGGAACCTTCGGAGAGTGGGGCAGATGTGGGTGGAAACCACCACTTTGTAAAGAGGAAGACAGCCCATCAGGAGAAGGGAGAGATGCACTGAATCAGAGATCAGAGGTTCGAAATGTCTGGGCCTGGCGATTCTGAGACTAAAGGGCACTTCTATCTGGTCATGTAGTTTCTATCAGGTTCAGTAGCTCTCAACACTGATGAAAATTATTTGCTCATCTTTGTGAATAAACATGGCATGAACCTCTCCAGGGGTCCTAGTTAGCTCATCTGGAGACAGTCATGGCCGAGATCCTATGATCTAGTCATCTGCCAGTTTGTGTAGACCTGGCTCCGAGGATTCTAAGTTTGGTATAGAATGGCAGCTTCATGATACTGTATTTAACTATAGAGGGGCCCTATGTGGGGTCACTAAAGATCAAGACATGGGTTCTCAACTGGCCTATGATTTTACCCTAGGCCACAGACCTCTCCTGACCACGCCCATCTACTTGGAACCTTACCTCGACTGAAAAGAAATAACATACCAATAGGCAGTCATAAAATATTCTTTAGGGAGAAATTCTGTAAGGCAAAGAAGATGAATGCTGAGCATCTTTTTGTTGTTGTTTGTTTGTTTGTTTTGTTTTTTTCAGACCGGGTTTCTCTGTAGCTTTGGATCCTGTCCTGGAACTAGCTCTTGTCGACCAGGCTGGCCTCGAACTCACAGAGATCTGCCTACCTCTGCCTCCCGAGTGCTGGGATTAAAGGCGTGCACCACCACCACCCAGCTAAGCATCTTGTTTAAAATTCTCCTTTTAATCATCACACCCGTCCAGTGTGGTGGCTATTGACTTGTGTGCATGCACATGTGGAGGCCAGCAGATGTCTGGTACCTTCCATTGTTTCTCCCGGCACCGTAAGCTATCAGGATCCTCCTGTCTCTGCCCTTCAGCACTGCGGTCACTGGAATACCATGGTCAGGGCGACATGAACCTGTTTCAGAATATTAGTATACCGTGTGAAGATGTGCTGCTGTGATTGGTGTAATAAAGAGCTGAAACAGCCAATAGCTAGGCAGGAGAGATAGGCAGGGCTTCCAGGCAGAGAACTCTGGGAAGAAGAAAAGCAGATTTGCTAGTGAAACACAGGGGAAATAGGTTGCGTAGGATGGGATGAGGTAACGAGCCACATGGCAGACTGTAGTTTTAAAAATATGGGCCAAGTTAAAGAGCTACTTGGGAACAAGCCTAGGCTAAAGGTCAAGCTTTCGTAACTGATAATTAGTCTTTGTGTCCTTATCTGAGCTGGTGGTCCAAGAAAGTTCTGGTTCACTGCATGAACCAGAGTCCTCATGCATGAGCAGCAAGTCATCCATACTGAGCCATTCTGCCAGCCCGGGAACTCCCTCTTTTATTGCCAGCTGACAGGTAACGTATTACACTTGTGAGAAATTTATTCAAGATCACAGAATTTGAATGTGGTACAGACCTTACCTGACATTGAAGCACAAGTCATTAACCCTTCTGCCACATCGTCACACTGACATTACATATAAAGGCAGTTCGGGCAGGAACATCTTCAGCTCCTTCCTTTGGAAAAACTTAACTCTGTCCTTCTTTTGTACCAAAAAGCAAGACCGAAAGCTGGAGACAGCCCAGCGGTAGGGTACGTGTTTAGTGTGTGCAAGGTCCTGAATCCAATATCAAGGACCCAGCCAACCCACAGCCCCCCAAAAGCAAGACTTCAGTTATCTTATCTTGGGCTGGTTCAGCTGGAAAGAGTTGCATCTTCTGTTACATGCCCATAATTCCTTCTTCTATAACTCCTGCCATCCCAAGGCTAATAACAAAAGCATCTACGACAGGGGACTGAATACACTGGTTTGGACTCAGATTCGGTTTGGACCTGAGCTCCCAGCTATCCTAATTCTATGGTCTTGAATGCACAGAACTTCAGGTAACACCCGTGGCACGGTGCTGGCAATGGGGAGAAAATGTGGTGGTCATAGAGGATAAGCCAGGAGCTGGTGCATTGTTTCTGTTTTTTTACAGAAAGGCAGTGATTTTCATCACTATGGCAACTCTTTACCGTCAGCAGCAGCAGCATGAAGCTTCCTCAAGAGCATCATGAGGGGCGTTGTTGCCTCTTTTGGAGCTTCAAAGGTCTGTGAGTTACCAGGACTTTCCGCACTGATGGAAATCCTCTCCAGGGTGCCCTCTTCAAAGGGGTAGCCACGGATCACACGTGACTGCTGAGTGTATAAGACTCGCTCAGTTTGACTAGTGAGTTAAATATTTTTTAAGTAAAACTAAATATAAGGACAGGCAGAATGGATCAATAGGTAAAGGAACTTGACACCACATCTGACAGCCAGAGTTTGATCCCTAGGATTCACAAGGCAAAAGAGAATCAACTATAGTTATCTTCTGACCTCCAAACGCATGTGGTAGTACACACACACACACACACACACACACACACACACACCAAACAAATAAAATAAATATCATAAAAATGTTTTAATTAAATATCTACATCAAGCGAACATCATCATCAATGAATAGAACTGTGCTAAACTGAAAAACTAATTAGACCATACTTGTGCTAAAGCTGCTATGTTAACACAGAAACAGGTAGTCCGGCAGTGATGGCGCACGCCTTTAATCCAGCACTCAGGAGGCAGAGGCAGCCAGACCTCTGTGAGTTCGAGGCCAGCCTGGTCTACAGAGTGAGTTCCAGGACAGCCAGGGCATCTCTGTCTTGAAAAACCAAAAACAACAACAGGAACAGGTAGCTTCTCCAAAGCTATCCCGAATACACTGAGGTCAAAGTCTTGGTGAGAGCTTCTCCTTCTGGAGACTATCAATATCATATATACTTGCCAAGCAGTGGACAATTTTTACAGTAATCAGAATGTGGAAGTCACTCCAACAGCTAGGGGTGTGTTCCAACAGGATTCTTGGATTTTATGGCCAGAAGTTCAAGGACAAATATCCTACAAAAATACGGAGACATCAACTCTTGTGATCAGATTCTTTTTAATGTGAAAGAAATTGTTAAAATCTGATGAAAAAAATAAAACACCTGTGATACCTTAAATTTTAATATTTTTAATTTAAAAAACAAAACACCCTAAGGGCTACTAGCTTGGCTCAGTTGGTAGACCACTTCCCTAACATGCATGAAGTCCTGGGTCTGATCCCATAAAACTATACTATACTATGATACTATAAAACCAGATGTGAAGGGCTAGGTCTATAATCTCAGCTCTGGAGAGGTAGAGGCAGAAAAATCAGATATTCAAGGCTGACCCAGGCTACATATGAGTTCACGATCAGTCCAAACTGCATGAGAACCTACATCAAAGCTACAAAGACTTGATGGGGAGGGGGAACATGACACAGCAGTTCCATGTGATGCTGGGCGGGGGTGCGGATGCGCACTGAGCAGCTCCATTAGACATGTGATGTTGGACAAAGGTGCGGATGCGCGCTGAGCAGCCCCACTAGGTGTGTGATGTTGGGTGGGGGTGCGGATGTGCACTGAGCAGCTCCACTAAGTGTGTGATGCTGGGCGGAGGTGCGGATGCGCGCTGAGCAGCCCCACTAAGTGTGTGATGCTGGGCAAAGGTTCGGATGTGCACTGAGCAGTTCCACTAGACATGTGATTTTGGGCAAATGTGCGGATGTGCCCTGAGTGAGGCCCCTTGCCTCGGTTCGTGTACATAAGTGAGAAGCCTTGAAAAGGAAGCATGCCCAAACCAAAACTTAACAGGTGTAAGGAGGCAAGAGCAAAGTTATGAGTAACCTTAGTAAAAGAAAAATAAAGTCTCCATCTGTAAGACAGTACAACCACAGAGAGTCCCGACAGAGTTGAACAGAATTATAGAAGAAAAGAAATTTAGTTCATAAATTTAAATATTTTTTTCATGTTTATCAGCTGCAAGGCTTACAAATAAAATTGCATAAAAACATCATTCTCCATCAATAAACTGTTGCACTGTATTGTACTGTAAGGAACTCATAATGCCTTTACACTGTGCCCCTTGCATGGGCTGATTTTCCAGCTATATTAATAATTTTGTAAACATTTGTTTTTATTTTGTGATCGTGCTGGGATCAAACCCAAAGTCTCACACATGGTAGGTAAGTACTACCCCAGAATTCTGCCTCAAATCCCTAAGCTTAAAAGAAAAAAACAGGCAAGTGAAGAAAATTATATATTTACATGTATATTCATTTAATGTACTTAATTTACAATGAACATAATATACATTTAAATATATATACTCAAAGTGAACAAATTATAGCATGCTTTGGCTTTTCAGAGAATGGGTGTGTGTGGGTGTGAGTGTTTAATCTGCTTATGGTAATGCAATAAACCGTGCAAGGATAAAGCACAAAATTATTCTAATGGTTATCTATTAGAGATGGGGAGGGAGAGACTGGAAGTAAGAAAGAAAAATCGGATTTCTTTGGCCAGGTAAAGTGGTGGGCAACTATAATCTTGGCTCCTCGGGAGGCTGAGGCAAGAGGATTGCTTGAACCTGGGAGCTGGAGGTCACTCTAGGCAACAAAAAAAGATTATGTCTCCAAGAAAATAAAAATGGTATACATTGAGAGCTGTCGCTCCCATCCTTGCCTGTCCTCCTCCCAGGATTGCCACTGTCCCCGGGTTGCCAGACAGACAGGGCTGTCTTAAAACTAGGGCTGTCCCTGGCAAGCAGCAATGTTTGGCCAGCCTCGACTTCCCACAGCAAGAATCGTCATTGGGTTTTTTAATATTATTCAGACTGCCCATGGTGCTCAAAGCCTGTAAATCCAACTACTCAATGAACATGGGATAAGGCTAAGACAGAAGCATCACAAGTTTGGGGCTAACCTGGGCTACATAACAAATTCCAGGCAAATTGTGGGTCTCAAAATAAAATAAAATAAAATAGGGAAGAACAAGTAGATAAAGTAGAAGATGAAGCCAGCATCCATGAGGTCCTGGGTTCAGTTTCCATTATCGTAAGCATAAACAAAGAACAAACGCTCTCTCAGGCTTTCTTCAACAAAGATAAAGCAATGGAGGCTTTATTTTCATCTTTTCTCGTAAAAATGCCAGGTACTAGACATTTTTTCACTACTCTCCGTTTCATTTTTCCTCGGGATGTATCTTAAAACCTTCTCATGGTGAGAGTGAGTCTTCGTGCCTCTGAACAGCTGCAACACGCTGACTGTATAGATGTGCTGGAGTCGACGTGCTAGTTGGGGAACAACCTGTTTCTGCGAGCCTATTCTTAACCTTGCTGTGGTTCTCCTCAAATGTGTCCCTTATAAGCACAAATTAGAATCCAGCTCCACAGTCAGGACTCCAAATCAAAAGCTAAAGAATACATCAATCTTGTGAGTTTGCGAAATTCCCTTCTAAAAGGTTATGCTGCTCTTCCAAAGGACCCAGATTTTATTCCCAGCATCCACAGGACTCACAACCATCCATAACTCCTGTTCCAGGAGCCCCTATGACCTCTTTTGGCATTCATAGGCACAAGGCTTCCACGTGGTACACAGACATACACGCCGGCAAAACATTCAAACACACAAAATAACAATGAACAAGTCTCTTTTTAAAGAAAATAATAGGCCATGTTTCAGTCCTATCAGCCTTATATGAGAGTGCCTGTTTCTCTTTGGTGTACAGACAGCAGACCTATTACCTTGTGCTGCCGTCGGTGTTGCTTTGAGAAAAGTTCCAACTCGTTACATAGCTAAAAGTGACCTTGATCTCCTGATCCTCCTGCCTCTACCTCCCAAGAATCTCGGATTACAGGTATGCACCACCAAGCCTGGCTTCTAAGAACTCTTGAAGTTTCTATTTCTGATATCTAATATTCCGCTTTTAACTTTGTTGTTGAAGTTTAGAATGCACAGCTACATTAGAAATACCCAGCCAGGTACATTTTGTTCAACTGAACACAGCTAGGTCAAAAAAGAAAAAAGAAAAAAAAAAAAAAAGACACTGTCGGTTCCTGAGAAGTCTTCCCCCATCCCTCCTGCTCCTTACAAGGGTGTCAGCATTTCAGTTTGTAGCAGAACATGCAAATTTTCATGGTATTCGGGGTATATCAACTTGACACAGCTAGAGTTACATGAAAGGAGGGAACCTCAACTGAGAAAATGCCTCGAGGAGACCCAGCTGTAAGGCATTTTCTTAACTGGTAATCAAAAGGGGAGAGCCCAATGTGGGTGGTGCTATCCCTGGGATGGTGGCCCTGGATTTTATAAGAATGCAGGCTGAGCAAGCCATGGGAAGCAAACCAATAAACAGCACCCTCCATGGTCTCTGCATGAACTCCTGCCTCCGAGCTCCTAACGGGCTTGAGTTCCTGTCCAGACTTCATTCAGGGATGAACAGTGATACAGAAGTGGAAGCCAAATAAACCCTTTCTTCCCCAGCTTGCTTTTTGGTTGTGGTATTTCACTGTAGCAATAGAAACCGTAACTAAGACACGTGGGTTTTGTTTTGTGGGTTTGTTTGTTTGGGGGGAGGTTGATTTTATTATTGTTGTTGTTGTGTTTGTTTGTTTCTTGTTTGTTTGGTGTTTCAAGACAGGGTTTCTCTGTGTAGCCCTGACTGTCCTAGAACTTGCACTGTAAACCAGACTGGCCTCAAACTTATAGAGATATGCCTGCCTCTGCCTCCTGAGTGTTGGTGTGTACCACCACAACCTGACTTCTTATTTGTTTGTTTGTTGCTTCTTTTTTCAGACAGGGTTTCTCTGTGTAATTTTGGAGCCTATCCTGGCAATAACTCTGTAAACCAGGCTGGCCTGGAACTCACAGAGATCCACCTGCCTCTGCCTCCCGAGTACTGGAATTAAAGGTGTGCCACCACTGCCCGGCAACATAGATGTTTTTAAGATTTATTTTATTTTGTGTGTTTGACTACTTTGTTTGCATGCACGTCTACACCACATGCATACTTAGTACCTAAAGAACCTCCATGTGAGTGCTAGGAATCAAACCCAGGTCCCTTTCAAGAACAAGTGCTTTTAACCACTGGATCAACTCTCTAGTCCAAGAGACATGGTTTTTATTTTGTATGAATGGAACCACAGCACTGGGGGAAAAATAAACACATGGGAAGGTACATGTGGAAGCTTATGGTCTGGAGACCAGTTGATGGAAAGCTTCCGCACCAGGTACTCTTGAAGCATCCACCACACCACACACACATAGGCGGGTGTCTGTGTCCAGTAGCTTGAAGACCGTCTATGTGAGATCAGAGTATCCATATAGGATTATCCTCTGAATATAACTTTTAAAAATCTCTCCTTAGGGCTGGAGAGATGGCTCAGCAGTTAAGAGCATTGCCTGCTCTTCCAAAGGTCCTGAGTTCAATTCCCAGCAACCACATGGTGGCTCACAACCATCTGTAATGAGGTCTGGTGCCCTCTTCTGACCTTCAGGCATACACACAGAAAGAATATTGTATACATAATAAAATAAATATTTAAAAAAAGAAAAAAAAATCTCTCCCTAGAAATGTCTTAAAAGAAATTAAACACTATATTGGGCTATAAAATGAAGAAGAAATCATAAGTATGTGTGTATATATCAGGGCTGAGGCTGTGGCTCAATGGCATATATAGTGTTTCCCTAGAAGACACAAAGCCCTAGTGTTCAATCTTCAACATCAGTCAAAACAATAAATAAATATTTACATTTTGCAAAATAAACACACCATTAATTCTAAATGCTATTGCTATATAAAATTAAGACCATTTTAAAATTTTTAATGAAATACATGATCATATTTAAATAATTACAAGGCAAAACCCTTTGTGAATGGCTTCGTCAGTGCAGTATCTTAGGACTCGGATTCTATTTAGGTGACTTCGTTGTCTTTTAGTCATGGAACACCTGCTCAACGTGAAAGAAGAAGCCTCTATTCAAGCCCCGTAGCTGCCACAAGATAAAGAAATAAATGAACATTAAAGTGATCAGTTTTTTAAGGGACGTGTGTTTGCATTCTCTTTAAAGGGGAACTGGTGGTCAGTATACTGTAAAGATTAAAGGTTAGTTCTCGAAGCCTCGGGTAGAAGATACTAGTACCATACATTGCGAATGCTTGCGGTGCCGAAAGTCAGACTAAGACCGTTGATTGGAAGCCAGAGCACAAGAAGCAGGACATGGAGAGCAGCTCTTGGACAGGATTAAACCCAGGAGACTCCCACTCCGAGAGCGTGTCGGTGTGCAGGTGAAGCCTGAAGCCTCTTCCTGCAATCTGCAGGAATAGAATACTCAGATGCAGTAGTTCTAACGTAGGTAACCACTCCTGGGGAGCTCTCAGACCTGGACACAGACTTGCATGAAGGTAACCCAAAGCATTAAGTAGGAAGCAAGAAAACTTACAAAAATGAATCAGTTAGTTGGATCTTGACAATTGGATCTTGACAAGCAGGGAAGACAAAATTCAACACATGAAATATTCATCTTGTTAGTTATTATAAAACCCTTAAATGAACTATATATAATTGGTAATACTGTTTACCCTAGGGGCTGGAGCAATGACTCTTCCAGAGAACCCAGGTTTGATTCCCAGCAGCCTCATAGTGCCCGTGTGGTGGCTCACAATCACCTGTAACTCTAGTTCTAGAGGATACAATACTTTCTTCTAGACTCCTTGGGCAACGGGCATGCAAGTGTTGCACAGACATACATATCTAGGCACCCATACACATAAAATAGAATTTTTTAAATATATATTTATTTATTGTGTATATAGTGTTCTGCCTGCATGTATGCCTGCAGGCCAGAAGAGGGCACCAGATCTCATTATAGATGGTTCTGAGCCACCATGTGGTTGCTGGAAATTAAACTCAGGTCCTCTGGAAGAGCAGTCAGTGCTTTTAACCTCTGAGCTATCTCTCCAGCCCTAAAACAGAATTTTTAATTAATTAAAAAAAAAAGAGTGCTTACTCTGCTAGCATGAAGACCTCAGTTCAGTTCCTTAGTGCCCATGAATGTAGACAGAAGTCTCTGTCCCGCCTGATCCCACAACTGTTTAGTCCCAAAGAAGCACACAGACACTTATATTAGTGATAAACTGGGTGCGATCCGGATCCAGCCACAAAAGAAGAAAGATGTGACTGCCTCGCTGTACAAGGTGACTTATTCCAAGGCTTATGTCCCCAAATACAGAAGATCACAAACAACTCCACTTCACTGACCAACTGTGCTCTTGTGAGAGTGCAGAGGGAGACACATCCTGCTGACAACTGTTGAGAGGCTCTCAGGCAGGGCATGAGAATGGTGCTGAGGACCATGGGCACACCTGACTTCAGGCAGGGCATGCGGATGGTGCTGAGGACCGTATGGGCACACCTGACTTCATCTTTTCCTTAATGAAATGTCACCTCACTCTTCCTCCCATTTCTGGTGTGAATTGCAGTTTTCAGGGACTTCGCATGTCAACATCAAAACCATGGAGACTAAGGCTGCTGACACCCTCATGCCTGCAAGTATCCAGGTCACCTCGCCTGCTCAGTCCTGAGGCACAGTTTCAACTTTCAGCAGCAAGAATCTCAGAAGAAGGCCACCCTACAGGCTGAGGACACAAGGAACCAAAAGCCATCTCCTAGTGCCAGCGCATATCCCCCTGTCTCTGACACTGGGAATATATGAGCATCAAAGGCCGATATGAAGAACCAGGCAGGGGTCAAGGCATGAGTTGGCAAGGAAGCCGGAGAGGACTTCTTCAGCAAGGTGAACTAAGAGTGCTGGTGGAGAATGGGAAAAAGAACCAGTCCCTCCTGTGAGTCAGCCCGAGGAAGAGGGAGGAGCCAGGGAGAGCGAATGCAGCAGGAGCTTGCAGAACTGGAAGCAAACTGTCTGTCAGGAGCAGCTGTGAAGCCATAACTAGCACCAGACACTACAGGACAATGGCGCCCTGAACTCCTGGGAGCACACTTTAACCACACCCCAACAAGCTGTGAAACTCTGACCGGGTCACGCATGAGCTCCTGGCCTCATACTTCACCAGAAAAATGGAGCAGATCTTTTAAGACCCCTTTTGGCTCTGAGTATAAGTGAACAGCATGGCAGACGAGTTGGCTCTATCAGGTGCCACCCCTCAGAGAGCTGGCACCCACGCTCCAGGCCTCACCCACAGGACTGAAGAGCGCCCGTCTGTGCAGTGCTGTAGGTGGGCTCCAATGCAGGTGGACTCTCTCACACAGACTCCAACTCTAGGCGTCATGCTACAGAAGCCTTGCTTCTAGATAGCAAGCTCAAAGTGACCTGCAAGAGTCGAAGAGCAGCCACCCAAAGGCAACGCCTACTTTGTCATTGGCCGTAGCCTCTCGGCAGAGGTGAAACGCAGAGAAAAATCTTGAAATACAGATGTACAAAATGCCAAGAGTGAACAAGAACAGGCTCACCCAGCTCAGACTTCATGATCTCAGCCTGTCTCTCCCCTCTAGAACATAAACTCCTGTGAACTGGAATTTTATCTGCCAGATACTACCACAGCATCCCTGGGGCTGGGCAGAATGCCCTGTGTACAGTATGCTTCTAATAAATATATGCTGAACAAAAAAAATATAAACTTTTTGGCCTATTAGCTCAGGCTTATTATTGACTAGCTCTTACAACTTAAATTAACCCATAATTCTCACCTGTGTTTAGTTATGTGACTTAGTACCTTTTCTTAGTGAGGCATTCTCATATTGTTCCATCTGTATCTGACTTGTGACTGACTCTCTGCCTTTCCTCTCCCCAGAATTCTCAATCTGGCCAACCCGTTTATATTTCCTGCCTGGCTACTGACCAATATGAGTTAAATCTTTACAGTGTACAAAAGCTTAACCCATAGCACATGAGTTTTTTAAAATGCCAGGCAGGATGGTGGTGGCACATGTCTTTAATCCCAGCACTCAGGAAGCAAAGGCAGGTCAATCTCTGTGCATTCCAGGCCAGCCTGGTCTACAGAGTTAGTTCCAGGACAGTCAGGGCTACACAGAGAAACCTGTTGGGGTGGCAGACAGAGAAATACATTTTGACCATCCACCATAAGGTAAATGCTATCTTAGTTGCTAGGGAATCTAAAAAAAAAAAAAAAAAAGCAAAACAAAGTCTCTGCCTTCCAACCCTTAGAACTAGATGCACAGCATCAGACAGAAGAAAAGTATCAAGCTGGTTGTGGTGACTCACACCTGTAGTCCCAGCCCTTAGGAAGCTGAGGCAAGAGGTTCAGGAGTTCAAGGCCAGCCTGGACTGTGTAAGACCTTGTCTCAAAAAAGGTGGGGGGGAGTATTTTTAATAACCTTCAAGAGCATATGTAAAAGTTATGATTGCTTCTGTGAAGGAGGAAATGCACTCAGGATGTGGGCTAAAGGGAATGTTTATCTGTAGCTTCACTTTTATTGGGGAAAATATAAGGCAACTGTATTCTCCTAGGAACAATGGTCGGTTCTCGGGGTGAGGCTTTCCTATCCGCCACATTAATGTATGTGCCCTCTCAACTTCCCCAAGCCAAAGAACTTGTGAGGAGGGAGTTGAGGACTTCATGACCTTAAAGTAAAATTAACACACACACACACTTTTATAGAGAAAAGTTTCCGCAGAAGCTGGTTTCCCGTGGGATGCAAACGGGGTCTCTTTAGCTGAAACAGAAGCAGAGGAAGCCATGGAGCGAGGGAAAGCAGAGCAGTGATGGAACTGAACTGACAGAGATTAACAAAGGCCTTGAACTTCTCAATAAGCAGAAGGCAAGATGATCTTCTCAGGGCTTGAGGAAGGGAAGAGCAAGTGGTGAGCTTCAGAAATAAGGAAAGGCTTTTAATAACCAATGTAGGAAACTCATTAGTGGGTCTCCAAGAGATTAATAAAAGGATTAAGAGCTGGACTGGGAGTCAGGTGGCCTGAGTGGATTGGTTCCATCTCTTTCTCCAGAAAGACTTGGGAGGATGGAGGAAGGAATAAAGTGAGGGAGAAGGGGAGTGAGAGAAGAGAGAGAGGGAGGTAGAGAGAGGGGGAGGGAGGTAGAGAGAGGAGAGAAAGGAATAAAGTGAAAGAGAAGGGAAATGAGAGAAGAGAGAGAGGGAGGGGAGTAGAGAGGGGGAGGGAGGTAGAGGGGGAGGAAGGAATAAAGTGAGGGAGAAGGGAAATGAGAGGAGAGAGGGAGGGAGGGAGAGGGGGAGGGAAGGAGGGAGGGAAGGAGGGAGGGAAGGAGAGAGGGAAGGAGGGAAGGAGAGAGAGAAAGGGAGCAGGAAGAGGAGGAGGGGGAAGGTGGGGGAGGTTGGCAAGAGTAAACTTGATGGACACTAGAAGATGAAATGTACAGAACACTAGAGTTATCTTCAAAGTTCTTAATCAGATGCCAAGCTGGATGGGGGGGGGGCGGGAATAGTGGAAAGGGCTTTGACTCTTTTGGATCAAGGATTATCAGTAGCACAATGCACAAACCAATTCTTCTATCTTTAGGACACAGACAGACATCCCACATTGATCTTGAAAACCTTAATTTACAATCCTAGACATGGACTCAACATTCTGCTCAGTTCAGTACTCCACGAATCGGCCCCAGCAGATAGAGAAGAGAGCGAATGTGACATGAGGCCCACGTGACATCTGTACCCGTTAGCGTCTCTACATACATCCTCTTATTCTTTGACTCTGTGTGTTGCACCAGGCACATAAAGATGCTCGCTCAAAGAATGTGGGAAGCAAAACCAGAAGGAGGAAAGGGGAAAGGAAGGTTGGGCGTGCAGCCCGTGATGCAAGCAAAACCAGAAGAAATGGAGGAAAAGAGGAAGTAAGGGGGTAGGTCCGAGCCAGCGAGTTCCATGCTGAAGGTTCTTTGTGGTGATGCTGACCCAAATAGACACACTTACAGGTGCCGAATGGCTAATGTATTAAGTGATCATTATCAAAGCTCTGCGTTTCTTTTGGAATTGTTGCTGTGAATCAGGATCTTGCTGTGTATCTCAGGCTCGCCTGGAGCTTGCCATGTAGCAACTTGAACTCTTGATCCTCCTGCTCAGCCTCCCCGGTGATGATCGCCACTGTGTCAGCCCACATTTCCTCCTAGGGTGCCGTCTCACAGTTTACCCGGAAACAGCACCTTGACTAAATTAACCCGTGCTCGCGACATGCTGTCGCTGAACTGTACGTTTACACAGAATAAAGTTAAACTTTTGCTACAGGACCGGTTACAAGCCAAGAGAGAAGTAATGTTTTGTTCTATGGTGTGGACTTTATCCTCGGCCTTTATCTCCGGAGTGTTTTCTGTAGTTCTTTCCCAAGCTGTTTCAGAGTTTCAGGTCTTACATTGGTGTCTTTAACCCACTTGGGGCTGACTTTTGGCAAAGTGAGAGTTAGAGATCTAGTTCTCTCCTTGTATATGTTGCTGCTCCCTTTCTCCAGCACTGCTTATTAAGGGGGCTGTCTCTTCTCTAATGAATATTTTTGATGCTTTTACCAAAACTAAGGCGACCATAGCTTTAGACCTGGTTCGCTTCTGGCTTGTCCGCTCTCTTCTGTGGCTCCACCTGTCTGTTTTAACTACCTGGAGCATAAATTGAAATCAAGAAGTAATGCTTCTAGGATTACTTCTTTTGCTTGTCACTCTTGTTTTTGACTACCCAAGGTTTTCCATGCTTCGAAGTAAGCTTTGAGGTTGCTTTCCCTGTAAAGAATGACGTTGGTATTTCGATACGGATTGCATCAGGTGTGTAGCTTACTTTTGAAGAGACGGCCACAATACTATTCTCCCAATCCGAGAACCTGGGAAGTCCTTCCATGTTCTCACCGTTTGCATTATGGAAGTTGTGTTTCCTGCGTGAGGTTCATTCTCAAGCACATGTTTGTTTGTTTAAGACTTATTTTATCTTTGTGTATGTGGGGATGGCATGTGAGCGCTGAGTGCAGGTGCCCAGAAAACCACAAGAGACCATCAGGTCCCCTGGATTGGAAATCACAAGCGTTGTGAACCACCCGATATGGGTGCTGGGAACCGAACTCGGGTCCTCTGCAGGAGCAGTACAAGCTCTTAACCACTGAGTCATTTTTGCAGCCCCTGCTGATCAATTTTAAGAGTTTTTAAGGAGAAGTGCCCCCATTTCTTCTTCAGCGTGCTTGCCCTCAGCAGGAAGGAAAGCCGCAGGGTGTGCATGTTAATTTCCCCTTTGGTTATATTTTCATTGACAAAAGTGGGGGATTTTCATGTTGATGATTATCCTAAAAAGCATGGAATATTCTGAAATGGCTTATAGTAAAAACTATGTAGAACTACTTCTGGTTCTCCCGGTATCTAATTTACAGAGAATATCTGGGGTGTTCAGATGCCCAAGTTTTAACGCATAAACATTCTGTTGGGAACTGTGGGCACAAAAAAATATGGAAATTCTTTCTTAATATTAACACAAGGATGGATGTGGTTGCATAAGGCCAGCCTGGTCACAGAGCTACATAGTGAGACCTTGCCTCAAAGGAAGGAAAAAAGCACTCCCCCTTCAAAACAACAAAACAAACAAACAAACAAACAAACCAAAAACCAGAGCACATGTTCTTCTAGAAGAGCTGAGTTGGTTCCCAGCACCCACATCAGGGAACTCACAGCCATGGCAACCCAAGCCCTTAGGAATCCTACCCCCTCTCCTGGCTTCCACAGGAACCTGCATACATACCCACACAAAAGTAAATTTGATTTAAAAAAAAGCCATAGTAACTTGAAGTGTGTAGGTATATAATAAAAACTCAACCGTAACCATAGACATTGTTCAGAGCTTCAACAGTATTTTCATGGGGCGGAGGGCTTCCTTCCTGGCATTGCTCAAAATGATCACGTCTGGTGATGACCCAGGCAGGCCGTCATGGCTTTTCCCCTCCCCAAAGACAGTGCTCCAGGGTTTGAGGTGTAGGCGGGAGCCTGGGCACTGCCCACCTGTGCAGCCACCACTTTGCCTATAAAACTCTCTACTTTCTCCTGCCCGAAGCCAGCACATTTCTTCTTTCTTTTGTTTCAATGGTGCCTTTTCTGGGTATATCAAATTTTTAACTTTCATTTAGTATTTATTTAATTATCACCCAGAAAAATCTACTTTTTCTTTTTTCTCTTTCTTTTCTTCCTTCCTTCCTTCCTTCCTTCTTTTCTTTCTTTATTTTTCGAGACAGACTTTTTCTGTGTAGCTTTGGAGCCTGTCCTAGAACTCACTCTATAGGCCAGGCTGGCCTTGAACTCATTGAGGCCTGCCAGCCTCTGTCTCCCAAGTGCTAAGATTAAAGGCGTGTGCCGCCGCCACCCAGCTAAAAGCACCTACTGCTTGATGAGAACTAGGACCTGCAGATGAATATTGATCTGTATATAGCATGTCTTTGTAAAGAAGTTTTAAAGGGGGCAATGTTTTTTTTTTAATAAGAATGAAAAAGACCAAATGGAAAATGTAGCCATGGTCCCAGTAACTGTGTGTGTGTGTTTGTGTGGGTGCGCGCACGAGCGCATGGATGTGTGTGTGTGTGAGTACGCGTGCACGAGCATGCACGAGCTTGTATTTGACAATGAAAGAAGCCAATTTATAGCACTCTATTTCCTTCATGACAGCCTGAAGTAAGATTCCTTCACGAGAGGGCCTTTTTGTTCTCACCCTTTCTTTCTAGTAAATAAGCATCACAGATATTTCACACATTTATCATAAAGTTGCTGACCCGAACGGGACCCAGGCAGCGTTATACTATGAGCCTCTTTTCATTTGATGCTACTGTGATTTTTTTTTCTTTATAAAATTAATTCTGCCACGGCATCTGAATGGTTTTCCCCCTTTAAAATCAATTAGCTTTTGCTAGGAAAATCTTTTCCTGTTTAATATAGAGTAATGATTTTTTTCATCTGTCAAGGGGGCTATTAATAAATGGCACCAGTGGGGTTAGAACACTCTCTGGTGTTTGCTTTAGGGGAACAGGGGGATTGTCGGAAATCCTAGCCAAACTGAACCATAATTAGAGAGAAAATGTTAGCAATTAGAACTATACATTAGGCTTTAATTTACGGCCATGGAAAAGTCAAGGGTGGAATTTCCGCTCCATTTTTAGGTGCAGCCAGATGGATTGCTCATTATAGGATTGCTTCCACCAACCCTCTGTGTTTCTCAGGGTAACAGCGTGGCTGAGGGCACCGTGCAGCCCAGTGGCTGGGACTTCATTTCATCTCTCGTGGGAGTGGAGCGTGGGGTAGGAGGCCACGCAGTCATCAGTTCCCTGCCTCAGCACTGACAATGGGAATCCTTTTCATGCGATGAATTTCAGGTCAGGAGAGCAGTAAGGAAGCAGGAGTCTCTTCCTGTGGTTTGCTTTGCCGTGGCTGTTGACTAGGGCTAGGCTGATGGAGCACACACCTCGCCCCTGAGACGATTTTCTTACCGATTTTCTCACTCTTGGTTTCTTTTTCCTAGAAACCAGAACAAGCACTTTAAGCTGTTGTTTTTCTAAAAAAAGATCTTCTCAAATCAAAATAATATAGCTGCGATCTAATTCCAATCTAATGCCAGTAAAAGGGCCCCTGTGTCTACTAAGTGATAGATTTTTAAATATGGGCTATACTTTATTATTTCTCCCATTGATTTCACAATCAAATGTGATTTCTTTCTTAAGTGTCCTAACCAATTTTCCTTTTATAAAATGAACTTGGGACCAAAATGATAATCACTCTTATTCTAAATAAATGTATTATTTATTTCAGGATAAACAAGGTTTTCATATTTACAACTTCTGGTTCCTTTAAACTACAGCAATCAAAAGCCCGTCATTGTTTCCCTCACATTTGAAAACACAATTGAGGTTACCATTGTTCTTACTTGGTTTATAATATTTTTGTGCTATTGATGACTGGCGGAACCTGTGCTCTGCTGCATTCGGTAGGCATACCACTCCCCAGCTGTCTCTTTCTCTTTTCCACTCTTTATGTGGACACAGATTGTCTCTAAGGTCTCCAGACTGGTAACCTGGAGAACCTCAGAACTCACCCTCTCGCCCAGGGAGACATTTCAACTTCTCCACCTCTGTTCAAGGAGGCTTGAGCCTGCAGGCCCATGCCACCAGACCTGGCACACTTTACTTTTCGTTGCAGAAAATACATGTAATATGAAGCTGACTAGTTTATCTGTTTTTGACATAGAGTCCCCGAAGTCTGTTCATCTTGCAGAAATGCCCCGTGTAAGAAGAATCCTACACTCGCCTCGACAGTGCGTGTACTAACATTAGAACTTGCATGGATAAGCATGGCCCTGCATAAGAATGACATGGAAATTCGGCAAGTATTCATTATTATTGTTATTATTATTAATTTTATTTAATTTACTGTTTTGGGCTCTGTGTGTGTGTGTGTGTGTGTGTGTGTGTGTGTGTGAGAGAGAGAGAGAGAGAGAGAGAGAGAGAGAGAGAGAGAGAACAACTTACAAGAGCAGGATCTCACCATCTACCCCTTGGGTCCCTGGGATTAAACTAGGTTATCAGAATTGGTGGCAGACACTTCTACTCTCTCTTCACCTTTTCTTCTTTTTTTTTCCTTCCCCTCCATCCTCTTTCTCTTTTTCTTTTGAGATTGGCTTTCTCATTGACTTGATGCTCACCAAGGAAGCTAGGCAGGCTGGCCAGCAAGCCTTAGGGATCCACCTGTCTCAGACTCCCCCGAGCCAAGATCACAGACACACACCTCCGTGCAGGATGACTCTGAAATCAGTCAGACACACCCTGCCCCTGGTGCGCGTGTACTCGCTCCCCAAGCTGAATTTGAAAGTTTGTAATTGTGAACCATTGACTTTGCTTGGGGTGTGGTTTGCCTCCCGTTTCAGCGATTTCATATATTTATGTATGGAAACAATATATCCAAATAAGCAGTGACAAGGATTATAAAGACAAGGAAATGGAATTTGAGAATTTTCAATTCACCAAGTGAATTTTTATTTACTCAGAGTTTATATATAGCAAAAATAAAAAATTCACTGCAGAAACATTTGAAAGTTCCTAGCCTCAATCCTGAAGAAAAACATGACACAGAATTTATTGTAAAATGGGATGAATTTTCAAGACTTTCTGTCAAACTTATATTGAAGACTTTTTCTATCATTGTTCGTTGTTCCATGTAACAGGAATAATTAAAATCAAGAGTCCTTGATCAACAAAGGAAAACAAAGATTAACAAATCTGATTATATTTTCTATTGAATATGAATGTGAAGATCAATTTTGACCAAGTCATTGACAAATTTGTACAAGTTACACCTCCAGCTCAAAATTGCACACTGTAATATTCTTGTTGACTGTGGCAGCAGAGAGATATGGAATTCCGATATTTTCTCCTTTGCTCTAAACATACATTAAGAGGGCTGGGAATGTGGCTCTGTTGATAGAGCACTTGAGTGGAACTCAGAAAGGCCTGGGGTTAATCCCCTACATCACATAGAATCAGGCATGTCAGCACTCACTTATAACCCCAGTACTCTGGAGCTGGAGGCAGGAGGATTAGAAACTTAAGGTCAGTCAGGCAGTGGTGGCTCACGCAGGTGGATCTCTGAGTTCGAGGCCCACTTGGTCTACAAAGCAAGTTCCAGGACAGCCAGGGCTACACAGAGAAACCTCAAGAAAGGAGAAGGAGGAGGAGGAGGAGGGGAGGAGGGGGGGAAAGAGGAGGAGGAGGAAGAGAAGGAGGAGGAGGAGGAGGAGGAGGAGAAGGAGAAGGAGAAGGAGAAGGAGAAGGAGAAGGAGAAGGAGAAGAAGAAGAAGAAGAAGAAGAAGAAGAAGAAGAAGAAGAAGAAGAAGAAGAAGAAGAAGAAGAAGAAGAAGAAAGAAGCTGCTGTGTTCAGAGTCACCCTCAGTCACAGGCAAGTTTAAGGCCAGCCTGGGTGATAAGGGACCCTGTTTCAGAAATGTCAAAATAAAGTGGATTGGAGAGACGGTGCAGGGTGGGTAGTTGCTCACTGCTCTTCCAAAGGACCTGGGTTCCGTCTCCAACACCCACACCACCTCCAGCTCCAGGGCATAGGACACCCTCTGGCCTCAGCAGGAGCCACACATACTCATTATACGCATAAACTCACGCAGGCACACAAGCACACACTTAGTTAAAATAAATAAGTCTTTTAAAAATTTAGAACCATTAGGTATTTTTAAATTATTTTTTTCATTTTGTTCTAAATCTCTACTTACATGTAATAACTCCCCATTATTTAGACCACTATAAATATGAAGTTCAGTAAAAAAAAAATCTAGTGTCAATATCTCTTTTCTAAGTTTCATGGACCTTATGGGAAATTTTGACATATAAAACATGTCTTTTTCTAAATATCTGCTCCAAATTTCAAATACATAAGGTGTTCTACTGGAGAAACAAAACAAAACAAGCATTATATTTATATGATACAATATAATACACTGAACCCCTTACAGAGGCAGAGCTCTCTCTCTCTCTCTCTCTCTCTCCCCCTCTCTCTCCCTCTCTCTCTCTCTCTCTCTCTCTCTTTCTCTCTCTTTCTCTCTTTTCCTCCTGCTTCAATCATCTTGTTCATGGTTTTGGAATAGATTTCCAATTCTCACAAAAGACAAATATCAACTAAAATTAGTTTTTATGCACATTGGCTGCTTCTTGAAGCACGTGCCAGAAGCAGCTGCAGAAGACAGACTCCAACGCAGGTCACAGTTTTAGGGGTACAGTTCATTCTTGTGGGGAAGGCATGGTGGTTAGCAAGGGTTTCTGTCAGCCAGAATGTGAGGCAACTGAATGTTTTATTCCTCTGGAGAAACCGGTTGCAAGGAAGTCCACTGGGAGAAAGGCCCCAGACACCACTATGGTGGCCCACTCCCTCCAGGTGGGCCCACCTCCTCTAACCTCCCAAAAGGGCACCACCAACTGGGGACCAAGTAACCAAACTCCTGAACCCAAGCGGACCCTTCGCATTTGAACGAGAGCCTGTTACTCGAGGTAATAAAAGAAGTGACAAGTGGCTCCGCCACAAACCGGCGCACCTGTACTGCTCCTCAAAGACTACCCAGTGATCTGAGGTGAGGCTGGAGAGCGGACTGAGCAGTTCAGAGCACTGGCTGCTCTGCACCTCCAGGTCGAAGGCCCAGAGACCCCTTCCGGCCTCTGCCGGTGCCAGTCACGGTGCGCATGTACTAATGCCGGCAAAACATGCAGGCACGTAAAATAATTTTTTTGCTAATAAATTTATCTAAAATGATAAGTTTATTGTGTTCAATCTTACATGATGTTCCCACAGCACTGACATATAATTTCAAAAATCATCTCTATATGGGATCCAAATGTAGCTAAGTAATAGAGTGTTTCATCTAGCAGGCATGTGATCTGGGTTTAACCCCAAATCAACAAAAAATGAGAGAGAGAGAGAGAGAGAGAGAGGAGAGAGAGAGAGAGAGAGAATGCCCGTGTGTGTGTGTGTGTGTGTGTGTGTGTGTGTTTGCATGTGTGTGCATGTGTATGTGTGCAGAGGTGCTGTGTGTGTGCGCATGCGTGTGTGTGCAGGGGTGTTGTGTGTGCATGAATGCATGTGTGTGTATGTGTAAAGGGGTACTGTGTGTGTGTGTGCGTGTGTATGTGTTGGTGTGTATGTATGTGTGCAGGGGTGTTGTGTGTGCGCGCACATGCGTATGTGTGTGTGAGAGTGTGTGTGTGTGTGTTAACAGGGATTAAGCCCGAGGCCTCTGCAACTCTTTCATCTAACTATACTGGTTCTTAGGTATGCTTTTCTTAGGTATCCCATCTTTTCTTATGTTTTTGTTGATTTGTTTATGACAGGATTTCTCCATGTAGTCCTGGCTATCCCGGAATTCAACCTGTGACCAGGTTGGCCTTGAACTCACAATTGTGCAGGCCTCTGCCTCCCGAGTGCTGGAATTAAAGCATGTGCCACCACCGCCCAGCACAGCCTATCCTTTTCTAAAGTGTATATCTATGTACTTCTCTCCTAAGTCTAAGCAGCTACGTACATATTAACCTTTCCACTGTTCTTAATGCAGCTCTTCTCAAATTACTAACTCCAAGCGTTCTCTCTCTCTCTTTCTCTCTCTCTTTCTTTACACACACACACACACACACACACACACACACACACACGTGCTAAGCAAGTTCTAAGTTACAATACACAGCTCTGCTTAAGGGAAGAGGGGTTGGGTTGCCTTTCTTTGTCTCTTGAAACAGGTTCTTTCTAAGTTTTGGATTTATTTATTTGTTTTATTTCCATCGTGTGTGTGTGTGTGTGTGTGTGTGTGTGTACCACATGTGTGCCCCAGTGCCCACGGAGGTCAGAAGAGGATGCTGGATCCCCTGGAACGGTAATTACAGAAGGTTGTGAGTCACCATGTTGGTGTTGGGAACCAAACCCAGGTCTTCCGCAAGAGCAAAAGGTCATCTTGACCCCTGATCCATCTCTCCAACCTCACTGTTGTTCTGTTGCGTTGTTTTTACAGGGCCTTACTAAAGTTCCCGGGCAGACCTTGAAATTAAGGTTCTCTTGCCTCGGGCCTCTGTGAAGCCGAGGTTACAGGTGTTCAGCTCTGTGTCCAACTACAGAAAACTGTGCTTTAGAAAATAGTGTGTGTGTGTGTGTGTGTGTGTGTGTGTGTGTGTGTGTGTGTGTGAAGAGAGACACACAGAGAGAGAAAGAGAGTGTAGAGTGTATGTGTGTGGAGAGAGAGAGAGAGAGAGAGAGAGAGAGAGAGAGAGAGCGCACATGCATGTGTGTGGAGACAGACACACAGAGTGTGTAGAGTGTATGTGTGTGTGTGGAGAGAGAGAGAATGTGTGTGTATGTGTGTGTGCATGTGTGTGTGTGGAGAGAGACACAAAGAGAGTGTAGAGTGTGTATGTGTGTGTGGAAAGAGAGAGAGAATGTGTGTGTGTGTGTCTGCATGTGTGTGTGCATGTGTGTGTGGAGAGAGACACAGAAAGAGATTGTAGAGTGTGTGTGTGTGTGTGTGTGTAGAGAGAGAGTGTGTGTGTGTGCGTGCACGCGTGCACATGAACTAATGCACCAATGAATTAAATGTTTCAGATCTTTTTCATATAGAAGGCTACCTTGACCGGCATGCACAAAGTTCCTCCATTCTGTCCCTCACACTTCATGGTGCACAAGCCTCTAATCACGGCACTGTGGAAACAAAGACAAGGAAACCACAAGTACAAAGTCACCCTAGACTACATAGGAAGTTCAAGGCCAGCCTGGGGTGCCCAAGCACCTAACTCAAAGGAGAAAAGAGAATCAACCGCTCAGGGTCATTACTTGTTACTGTCACGCAAAGGAAAGACCACTAAAGTACTTATTGCCAAGGCAATGAAGCAAACCCAAAACAGGAGCTGTCAGGTAACTGGACAGAAAGACATCTGTGCCCGGCCTTTCAGGGCTCTCTGGATTCACTTTCCAGCTATTGCTAAAAGCCAGTCCTGCAAGCCCAAGCCCAAACTGTGGACTTTGGTCATACTTTCAGGAGGCTCCCATACTGCACAGACACAAACGGGCTCTGGAGGTTCCCAAGGGCGTTAGTGAACGGGCACACACACGGCTCAGTCAGTCCTCTGTGGAATCCCCACTAGCCACGTAGAGCTGACATCCTGTCAACCATCCACTCAACTTTGCCTAGGAACAAGTTTACCCTCGCAACCTGGGCACCCAGGAGACTGTCCCCTAAAGGGAGTCTGTCTGTCCTTTGGGAGAGGAGATGCTGCCTCAAAACCAAGTCTTACCAAATCTTTCACTTAAAAGAGCTCTTACTACATTTCATACAAGAAGCAAAAATGTAGCCAGGCTTCGTGATCAATACCTGTAATCCAAGTCCCTGGGAAGCAGGGATAGGAGGATCACTAGGACTTGCTCCTGCTAGACTGCAGGTTCCCCTAAAACCCTGTCTCAAAGTAATTGGGTGGCCTGTGATAGCGCAGGACACTGGACATTCTTCTCTGGTCTCGGCACGTACACCCAAAGGGCTCACACCAGTATACACAGTATGAGCATCACACACGCACACATGCACACGCACGTGCGCGCACACACACACACACACATACACACATATGCACACATAGTCCCAGGCACAGAAGAGAAGTGTTAAACATGTTCACAGGAGAAAGAGAGTTCTCTGTATGAGAAGGGAACAGGTGAACCGGCCGGTGTGTGCTGAGTCTAGGGTTAATCGTCATGCCAAGCTGATGAGTGCCTGCTTACTAACTACCAGAGATTTATGAAAGGTAACACGTTTTCTGAGTGTGGTAGCGCATGATGCACACCTGTAATCCCAGCACGCAGGAGTCAGAGGCAGCAGAATTTTAAGTTCTAGACCAGCCTAAGATACATAGCAAAATCCTGATTTAGGAGGAAGGGAGGAAGGGAAGGAAGGAGGGAGGGAGGGAGAGAGAGGGGAGAGAAAAAGGAGAGGCAGAGAGAGTTCTCCAGTTCTCCGTTTGACTGGTCATTCTTCACCTCACCAGTAAGGTACACACCTTGTCACCTTGACACAAAGCGACGGTCTCTATTGGGGCTGTGGTAGGAGGTCGAACAATTGTGCCCAAGGCCCCAGGTTCCATCCTCAGCACTGCAAAAACAAAGCTGTCACCCTCTTTCTCTTTTCCCTTCCACGAGTAGAAAATGCCTTTCTGTTTATTTCCCTGAGAAGAAGGTTGACTTATCCGTCATCATCTCTCACAACTGTATAGAAAATTTCATGCCTGTGAAGTCTGCGTCCCCTTTGATTGACACTCATGAATCACCTTCCTGATTTCTCTTCCCCCTGCCCTTCCCTGTGTAGTGCCTGGATCCCTCCAGCATCAGATTGTTTGTGTTGGAGTCTCATTACACAGCCCTTGCTGACCTGAAGCTCGCGACAGGCCAGCGTGGTCTCACCTCTCCCTCCTGAGTGCCGGGCTGACAGGTACGAGATACCGTGTCCGGAAGCCTCAATGACTTTTGTTGTCTCACCCGTGAGTTACAGTTATTGGAATATTTATAATAATGTTTAACTCATCAGAAAGAAAGTACCTTGGAGCCACCTGCCGTCCCCTGTTACAAGACTAAATAAATATATAGGAGGAAGAACAGGAGTCTGAGTAATCTCGAGATTCCAGTGTCTAAGACAGGCACAAACAGTGGCGCCTCCTGGACTGGCATGCAATCTTTACAAACTTACCAGTAAAAACTCTGGTAACATTAGGTCCTTGCAGGATCAGTGACTGGGGACTAGTGCCTCAAATTTAAAAAGAACATGAAATTTTCTATTGGCAATAGTTTAATAACAACCAGGATATAACTGGTAAATGTTACAATAGAATTAATTCTTGGTAACTACTAAACACAAGTGTTCCAGCACAGACAGTTTTTTGTTTGGTTGGTTGACTTTGGTTCTGTTTTGTTTTTTCTTGTTTGTTTTTAAGATGGGGTGTCTCTGTGTAGTCCTGGCTGTCCTGGAACTTGTTCCATAGACCAGGCTGGAATTAATGTCATGCACCACCATCGCCTGACTCAGACTACAATTTCTTGTGGGCTATGGAGATGGTCTGTTAATAAAACGCTTGCCACATGAGCATGAGAACCTGAGTTCAACCCCCTGTGCCCATTTAAAAAGCTAGGCAGGGTAGCCTGAACTTGTAGTGCCAATACTGGGAAAGTGGAGTTCACTGGCTAGCCAGTCAAACCTAGCCCATAATCCCCAGGTCCTAGTGGGAGAGAGACCCTGTCTTAAAAAACAAGGCGGGTCGCTCCTGAGTAACACCATCCAAGGCTGACCACCGGCCTCCCTGTGCACGCATGTACACACACACACACACACACACACACACACACACACACACACCACATAGAGAGACAGAGAGACAGAGAGAGTTTTCATGTGTGTCTACTTTAAAGCCATAAATCAAAAACTAGGGAAGTGAAGGCAGCAAAAACAGATAAAGTCATAGTTGCATCATGGTACAATGCAGAGTCAGGGGAGAGCAGGAGAGGACTGGACTCAAATCATTTAAGTCTACCCATTTTATGGCACACGCCCTTTGACATCATGTCTCAGTCCCCTATATGTACACAGGAATGAGCTTGAGTCACTTGGGTCATTGCTTGGTACCACGGGAAGTATGAAGCAAGCATCTGTTGTTGCTCCTCAGTTTTTCACTAACTAAAATTTAGCAGAGGCTAAAGTTGTGGTCTCCAGTCAAACTTCCTAGAGTTAAGTCTTCTGCTGTTGTTTGGACCTGGAGCATCTCTCAAAGCCCCACCAGGCAGCCACTGCCCATCAATGACTGCAGATCGGATGCCAGGTCTCCTTGGTTTTCAGCCTGATAAACACAAATCGTCGGTTTTCCCTATTGCCATAATTGTGTGGGCTAATTCCCTATATAAATTTAGATTGGGCTGGCAAGATGGCTTAGCAGGTGAGAGTGTTTGCCATGACAGGCTGATGATCTGAAGTAAGTCCCAGGAATGCCTCGTAGAAGGAAAGAACCAAGTCCTGAAAGTTACCCTCTGATCTCCACACGTGTGCCGTGGCCTTTGAGCATCATCTATTCTCTCTCACACACATCACACACACACAATACTAATCAATAAAATTAAAACTTTAAAAAGCAGATTCAAGATGGAAAGCCAGGTCCCATTGAGCTACGTGACCCTGTTGCCTAGAGACTCTTGACCAGTCCAGGTGGGACCTGGGAACTCTGAGGACCCATTTGGAACCAGTATCCTAAGGGATTCTCCACAACCCCTTCTGCTGCCGCTGTTGTAATTTGGCCATAGTGTCTCCAGCACTAGAACAATGCTCAGCAATGTGGTAGGCACTGAATTTGATAAACGCCTGCTGGATTAGTGAATGAACATTAATCAATGAACAATTAAGCTAATAAAACCTTAACTGAAGCGAATTCTCCCCCACTGGATTTAACCACCTACAAAGCACTCAGAGATCCACAGCGCATGTGGAGGTGCTGGCCAAACAAACATAACATCTCAGATTCCAGTGGGCCTCATCTGAGTAGGGGCATTGCCTGGGGCCATTTCTCAAATGTCACAGATGCCTGTTTGCTATGTTAATGTGACACTTCTAATGTTTTATTCAGTGTGAAGAATATAGAGAGCAACTCCATCATCAGTGTTTCCATAATATATTATATAGACTCATTCATCTGTTAAATATTGAGTTACATGGCCAAGGAGCATTCTCAGCGCTAGTCCCTGAGGAAACCAAAGAGGAGTGACTTCTCCCCAGAGTTCATCATCTAATGGGGGAAAGCAAACACACAGGAACAAAAATGTGGTAAGTATCATCTCAGGAGAGCACTGAGCAAATACAGAAGTACAATGTCGGCTAGAAAGCTTGGTTTGTCCTTAGATGTACAAATGGAGGGTTAAGAGCAGGAAGGAGGAAGAAGCAGCATGCACCTTTGTCTAGACGTGTCAAGGGAAGCCTCCCAGGACGCACTTCTTCCGTGAGTCTGGCTGGAAGTCATGAGAAACATCTAGAGTGAAAGGCTAGCTTTTGCAAGTTTATTGTGTGTGGAAATGGGCAGGAGCTGAGTGGGCATCATTCCAGTTTCCTGAGCTGTGGATCTCAACACCTAAACTACAGATGGAAGGCCACCAAAAAACTTGCCTTCTGAACATGTAGTGACCAACAATTAATTCAAGATTAAATGCGTGCTGAGCCCATACTGTCTTCTACCGTGCTCAGCCTCACTGTGTCGCGTGACTTCACTGAACATGCAACATAAATACGGTACTGACTCAAACACTTTAATTCAGATCCAAGACATGGATATGGAATGAATCGTGTGTTTAAACTGCACAGACGTTTCCGCTCTTATGGAAACATAGTGGTTTGTGAAAGCATGGTGACACACACCTATAATTTCAGCACTCGAGGGACTGGAACAGAAGGAAACACACATACACATACATGCATGCATACATACATACATACTTCCATATTTATTTCATTTACTATAACCATATATTAACCATATAAACCATGACTTTTTCCTACTGTTATTCCCCAGCACTAGAAATTGACTCACACGCTGTGTTAAAATGCTTAGCATTTTTTGTTTGGTTGGTTAGTTCTTTTTTTTCGTTTGTTTGTTTTTTGTTGTTTTTTCAAGATAGGGTGTCTCTGTGTAGCCCTGGCTGTCCTGGAACTCACTCTATAGACCGGGCTGGCCTTGAACTCAGAACTCAGAGATTTGCCTGCTTCTGCCAGAGCTGGGATTAAAGGCATGCACCACCACCACCACCACCACCAGGCAGAATGTTCAGTTTTAAGATTTACTTTTTATTAATTAATTTGTATTTGTGCACGATTGCAACTGTCCATGGAATCCACAGACATCTCTGGAGTTATAGGCAATTGTGAGCCATCCAACTTGGTTCTAGGAACCCAACTTTGATCCTTAGGAAGAATAGTATATACACCTAACTACTGAACCCCTTCCAGCCCATTTTAGGCTTTTTTGTTTTGTTTTGTTTTGTTTTGTTTCTTTGCTGTCCGAGTTACTAGTTTGAGCTTCATTTTTAAGAAGTGGGACCAGTGAGGTGGCTTAGTGGGTAAAGACCCATGCAGCCAAGGCTGATGTCCCTAAGTCAGTCTTCAGACCCACATAATGGAAGAAGGGAGGACCAGGTCCTGCCAAGTGTCCTCTGACCTCCACATGCACCCCATGGTGTGTGTGTGTATGCACATATGTGGGCACAAAAATAAGTAAAAATGCAATTTGGGGCTGGAGAGAAGACTAGAGGTTAAGAGCTCTGGTTGTTCTTCTGGAGGACCTGGGTTTGCTTCTCAGTACCCACATGGAGGCTCACAGCTGTCTGTAACTCTAGTCCCAATGCATCCAGAACCTTCTTCTGGACATTGAGGGCCCTTCACACACGGCACACAGATAAACACACAGGCAAGACACTCGTACACATAAAAATTAAAGAAAAACAACTTAGCTGGGCTTTGGTGGCACATGCCTTTAATTTGGGAGACAGAGGCAGGCAGATTTATCTGTGTGTTATTCAGACAGGGTCTGTAGTCCAGGCTTGCCTTGAACTTGCTATTGTTGGGAATGACCTGGAATTTCTGGTCCTGTATTTTGAGATGACCTGGGTGTGCCACTACACCCACTTTATTTAATGCTGGGAATTAAACCTGAAGTTAGACCACCCCTCTACTAACCCAAGAGCCAGTTCTTATATAAAAAATAAGCAAGTGCATGCATATCTCTAGCTATGCATTCATTGACATCCCAAGGGCAGAGTACAATGCAATTGTGAGGATAATGTCTCGTCTATGTGGTATATATATATATATATATACACACACCTTATACAAGATATATAAACCTAGTTCTTTGCGGTGGGGTGTGTGTGTATAAAACACCTTTAATCCCAGCAAAAGCAGAGGCAGAGGCAGAGGCAGATGAATCTCTCTGAGTTTAAAGCCCTCCTGGTCTACAGAGCTAGTTCTAGGAGAGTCAGGGCTACTCAGAGAAACCCTATCTCAAAAAACCAAAAAGATCTAGTTCTTTTTCTGTAGAGGTCAAGGTGTAAGTCTCGGGTCTGGTAAGGACCTGATTTTGCCAAGTCTCACTTTCTACTCTGCTAACTCCCAGATGGGGTTTCTGTCTGCACGGTCCATAACGGCATCACAACCACCTTCTAGGCCACGGGACCAAGAAAAGAAGTAGGAATTGGGGAGGGAAAGAAACATCTTTTTTGAATTTCCCTCCTCGGAAGTTACACACGCCATTCCTTTTACACGTCATGGCCTAAAATCCAGTCATGTGGGCACATGTAATTATGAGATAGAGGGGAGCTCTTTCCCTGAGCATCCATGTCCAGATAAACATCTGGGACTGTGGTCGTATGGCACCAGAATGGATTTCTTCACCAGAGACCACTCAAGAGATCCCAAGAGCAAACTAAGAAAAGGTTGCAAATCCTAATTTCCAGCTCATCAAAGTCTTTTGGTAAAGCCAGGTAGCCAGCTCTGTCCTTAAGGCTAACTAGCCAGCACAGACACAGGTGACTGCTCCTGCCTTCAGGGAGCTTCCCTAATGCTAGGAGACCATGCTGAATAAAGGAGTTCAAGGTCATACAGAATTCATCTCACCTGGGGTTTTAAGAGGTGGTTCATGCAGTAGGGAATAGGTTATGTGCATAGATGTTCTTCAGCTACAAGGAACCCTAACTTCTAGAATGTTCTTCTATAGGCTCTTTCATGAATGTGTCTTTCCCATCCTTATAGTAAAAAAAATAAAATAAAATAAAATAAAAAATAAAAGTCTCAAATGTGACCTTCTGGTGAAGCTGCATCTAAAATAGGACTCTTTCCAGGACCTCTACATTTTTCTTGGGCCGGGCCCTTGTCTGTCTTTTTCTTACTATGTGCTAACAATTAATACTCTTTAACAACTCCAAATCCCAGAGAATAGTGCCCAGAGCATGATCAACATCCATTAGTATATGCCAAATGAATGAATAAAAATGTATGAATGAAGGAACTGCCCTTAGAGGAAGGACCCCTTGCAAGGCAGAAGAGGGACCACAGGATGTTGCTTCTAATTCCAACTAGCCTTTCAGTAATAATGCTTTTCATCCATCTTGGTCACATCCGTCTTCTAGGACTCTGGGAAGCAGATGCACACACACCACTACCACCACCACCACCACTACCACCAGATACACACACACACACACACACACACACACACACAAGCACACACACCAGCAGCAGCATTAAACCTCCCGTCTTCCTCTGAATCAACCAAACATCATGGCTACCCCATGGCAGGCTGCTGCCTTTCTTTCGGTCAACCAAGCCTCTCACATAGGATGTCACTGAGGACCTCTCTTTCTGCTCCCATCAACTCCACACCCACAAGAACTGGGCATTGACTCAAGTGAGTCTTCATCCAACACTCCCAGCAAACAACCACCTTGGTACACAGGTCTCCCACCCCATTAGTCTTCCTGAGTATAAGGCGTTCCCTTTCCCCGTGACTCTGAGGTCATGCTCTCCTTGTTCCCCTCCTTTTCTTCTACTGCTGTGCTCAGCCCCCATTGTCTGTGCCAATGTTATCCGAATTGAGACATCCTTAGGTTTCAATAAATTTCACACCAGTAATCTTACTTCTGTGTCTTTAACAACTGCCAATATTTTGAAAGCTCATATACATCTCTAGTGCACAAGTTTCAAGCTTCATTCATTCAATTGTGTGTGTTTGTGTGTGTGTGTGTTTGTGTGTGTGTGTGTGTGTGCTTGTGTCTGTGTTTGTGTGTGTGTGTTCCTTTTCTATTCTGGGGACTTAAAATAGTAATACCCGGCCTGTGACAAGTGTTCCTTAGTATTTAAGACAGAATCTCACACCAGGCAGAAGTGACAAACACCTTTAATCCCAGCACTCGGGAGGCAGAGGCAGGTGGATCTCTGTGATTTTGAGGGCAGCCTGTTCTACAGAGTGAGTTCCAGTACAGCTAGGGCTGTTCTATAGAGAAACCTGTCAAAAAAAACCAAAAAAACAAAACAGAATGCAGAATGTCACTATGAAGTCCTAGGTCACCTGAGTTCTCTATGTATGCAGTCTTTGGACTCACAGAAATCTCTGGGGTTCTGGGATTAAAGGCTACCTAAATGAAAATTTTCAGCACTGATGGACCATTAGTCCTTCAAAATGGAATCTGTCTTACTCACCTTGGTATATCGATGGATATTAAAGTTACTGAGGAGGGAGCGGAGGTCCCTTATACAAGCTGAGTTTGTTTATGAGCTCCCAAAGGTATTCGTTTAGTTATGTTTATTTGGAGCCAGTGAGATGGTAAGTGGGTGTCCTAGTTAAGGTTGCTGTTGCTGGGATAAAACACCATGCCCAAAAGCAGACTGGAAGAAAAGGGTTTATCTGACTTACACTTCCAGATCACTGTTTATCATTGAAGGAAGTCAGGACAGGAACTCCAACAGGGCAGGAACCTGGAGGCAGGCACTGATGCAGAGGCCCTGGAGGGGTGCCGCTTGCTTACTGGCTTATTCAACCTGCTTTCTTATAGAACCCAAGACCACCAGCCCAGGGATGACATCACCCACAATGAACTGGGGTCTCCCCCATCAATCACTAATTAAGAAAATGCCCTAAAGGCTTGCCTACAGCCCTCTCTTACAGGAGGCATTTTCTCAGTTGAGGTTCCCTCCTCTCAGAGGAGTCTCGCTTGGGTCAAGTTGACATAGCGGCCATCCAGCACAGTGGGTAAAGGCAGTAGTGCCAATCAGATATCCTGAGTTCCCAGAATCCATGAATTGACTCCCAAAAATATCTGTCCTATGACTTTCACATATGTGCCATGGCACGCTAAAAGACACACACACACACACACACACACACACACACACACACACACACACGTACATAATAAAATTAATTAAAATACTTCTGTTTTTGAATTCTCTTAGAAACATTATTTATTTCTTTTGCAAATTAGCTAGCATCCATTTCATCTCGTCCTCTGTACCAATCGTAAGTCAGCCTATGAAACCTCAAATCTGAGATCTTTCAACTGAAGAGCTGACTAGCAAGCAATGTCACCGTTTTACACTGAAGTCAGGTACAACTGTTCATCAAAATTGTTCAGCAGGCCGGCATGGTGGCACTCAGGAGGGAGAGGCAGGCGAATCTCAGTGAGTTCAAGGCCAGCCTGGTCTACAAAAGCTAGTTCCAGGACAGCCAGAGATACACAGAGAAACTCTGTAGAGCAAAACAAAACAAAACAAAAACCCTATTCAGCAAAAACTCTATCTTCAAGACACAAGTGTTGCATTGCTGAATTAGAAAGAAAAATTTGGAATTTACCTGATCCTACAAAGTAATTCTGTCCACAAAAGGTGCAAAAGCAGAGATTTCTCATTTTGTTCACCAACCCCTGGGAGGGAGGGGTTCAGGCTATTTTAATTAACTATTGCAAATTAAGTATTTCAGCAACTTTAAGTGAGCTCTTAGAAGAATGAAAAAATCTCACCCTTCTGTTAACATTGCAGTTGACAGCAAAATAAAATCCAGCTTTTCAGCTAATTCTGCTTTCTCACACCACACACATGCACACACACATATGTATCCCACCACACACACTACACACATGCACACACACATATGTATCCCACCACACACACTACACACATGCATATATACACATATGTATCCTACCACACACACTACACACATGCACATACACACAAACGTACCCCACCACGCACATACCACACACATGCACATACACACATACATATCCCGTTACACACACATTCATACACATACAAATTCCACTACTCACACACACATACATTCCACACTGCACCCACACACACATGCACATACACACACACACACTACACACATTACACACCACACACACATATATCACACACAGATGCACATACAACACACAACACATGCACACACATATACAAACACATCACACACATACATACCACACACACCACAAACACACATGGACAAAGACACCACACACACATGCACATACAAACACACCACACACGCATATCACACACACATGCACACACATGCTCATACAAATACACCAAACTGCACATGCATGCACATACACACCACACACACACGCACGCACACACGCCACATACACACACGCATACATGCTACACTCACACACACATACACATATACACCACACACATGCAAGCGTTCGCACTACATTCACACACACATGCACACACGTCCACACACACACAACACACACACACACACACACACACACACAAGGCCACCCCAGTCAGATGCTTTAACAGGCAAGTTAATTCCACTCACAGCTGCATCAATTAGAAAGTGTACTTAATGGAGTGTCATGTTAATTGTTTTCAGAGTTAACCAATTTCTCCATTTAATTGCCAATTGATTAACCTATTGAAATGTTAAATGACTCAGTTTCCTTCCAGAGTAAACAACAGCCGCGTGTGGAAGCTGCCACCAGCCAAAGGCAGGCTCGTTGGCGTGGGTTCTGTGCCTCTCTGAGTTTTTAATCAGATGAGGAAATGTTGCAAGAGTTTGTCTTCAGAAAAGGTTATCAGAGGCACAGCTGACCTGCGGAGGCGAGGCTGAGGTGCTGCAGCTGCAGCTGACCTGTGTTGAGGTGCTGAAGCCGACCTGCAGAGGCGAGGTTGAGTCTTACAGTTTTAATAGAAACGGTTTTCAGTGGTGACTGGGGTACTTGATCGTATTGTGATGGTAATTAACTCAGACTGCTTCCCCAACCCGGGAGGGGGTGTCCATCTTTCTTGTGGTACTGAGAATGCAAAGAGATGTTCCCTGTCATATATATACACGTATTAAGCACTCGTTGGGTTCTAATAAGCCTGCAAATGGTGGAGAGTTTCTGTAGGCTGAAATCACACTATCAGACTGTGGTACTATTACATAAACACCACTCCCTTCGCTTGCTGCACACTCTATTAGCTAGTTAGAGCCCCTTTTTTTTCCATGATGTGTCTCCAGGACAGCTCCACAACTAAAATGTAAATATAATTTTTCCTCCCAAGTATAAAGACCTTGCTGCCACACAGGTCAGAGTCAGACAGTCGGAGAGATTTGGACCTGGGAAGCTTTTCTCCATGTTCTACTTAGAGACTTGTTTTAGTGACCAAGCCCATGTCGGGTCCTACTGGCGAGCTATTAACTCAGCCTTTTCATCTCTCCGCGCTGTTTTCGGACGCGGAGAACACGGTGCTCGCCTGGCTGTTTCTACTGTACTGCACTATTGTTTAATTACCAGGCAATAGCCACGACTGAGCCAGCATTATCATCCTTGATGGTGCCGGGAGCAGGCAACTGAGAGACAACACGACTACAAACCTATGTTGTGCTCAATAGCGCTTTAGAGGATTTCTCTCTTCATAGCTCTGGCTCATTCATGTTTGATTCAGCACGTTTGTTCCTTAAAAAAGGCATAGCTTAGAAGAGTTTCAGAGCGGGTTAATAATTCAGCTGAAAATGGCCGCTCACATTGTAAGAGCTTGTCCCTGCAGATGCCCGGGCTTTCTTCAGTTTTGCTGCTCTGCAGCTTCGGCCCAGTTGGTAAACAGCTTAAGTCCAGACATCTTTTCATTCTCCGAGCAGCGGATTGAAGTAAAAATGCATATAAGTGGCGACTGACTGGCGCTGGCCTAACAATAGCCTGTAACATTATGCAAGGGCATTTACATAGGAATACGGCCTCACTAAAGGAGATGGGGCAATTAACGGTGTGGGCCACACGTAGAAGGCAAGTTGTCCAGTCCTTCCCTCCGTAAAGATCTTTTGTAACGTGCTACAGAAACTCATGAAGACCCCAAAGAGCGTCAGAGTGGGCCTTTTAAAATATGTTTATGCAAATACATTTAACATTTTAATAAGATAAATGACATTAAATACATGCACAAAAAGAAGATGAATTTATTGTTGTTCGGGCCATCTTGGATGGTTTCTTAAACCCTGCACCAGAAGGAGCACACTCTCAGTTTTCCTCTCTTCATTTCTGGGGGGGGGGGGGGGGAGTATGTGCTGAATTTAAAAAAAAAAAATCACTCTGAAATAGACAAGACCCTTACTTGCCATCTTTGCGTATTTGAAACATCAGGCATCATCTTTAAGATATTTTAATGGTCCCACACTACTCATTTCAAGTATTATTTGAGCATTGGTAGGGAAAATTGTCAGTGGCCAGGCATAAAGGGGAATCGTAGGATTCTTAGCTGAATCTTGGCAGTTTGGAAAGGTTTACACAATGAACAGGAACTACCGCCCAAACAGGGAGGGGCCCGAGAAACAAAACAAAACAAAAACCCAAGGGAGTGTCACCAGAGTACAGGAAAACAATACAAACTTGGCCCTTTAAAAAGTGTGTTTTAAGAGAATCGATATCTTATCAGTCAAGATAGAAATTAAAGCATCAAATACTTAAACTGTTTTCACCCCAATACTATTGCCACTGTGTGTGGAGGAGGGGCGTGGGAAGTCCTCCCCGCGCTCCCCCACCCCCAGATGACCAGCCCCTAACAGGAAGAGCAAATCTGTGGTGGATCTGGTGCTCTCTTTCCCTGTCAGGAGGTAACCCTCTGCTTCTGCCATTGGTCGTGTAGCCGGACTGCTTTTCTTGCTCCGGTCGGAATATTTGCAATATCAGTGGTTCCAAAATTGGCGTCAGAAGGGCGTTAACTCTTTGGAGAAGCGAGCCCTCCCTGCCTGTTTCAGTAGTTAGAGTTCCTCTGTCTTAGTCCAGGCACTTCCTTCTCTCCCTTCCTTTTTCTTGCTCTGTGTTTTATCTCACTCAAAGGGCATTGCCTACAAAAGCAGAGCCCGCAGAGGTCCGCTTGCCCTGGTTGGTGGGAAGCGACTCTATCAAAGCCATTTTTCCATCCACAGTTTCTGTGCTGTGTACAGTGGGTTCATAAAATACGCCGATGCCCATGTGGGTTGCGAGAAATAAAACCTTAATATGCTAACGCCCAAGCTTTGGGTGGGTCGGTGGATCTGGCAGAGACAGAAAGTGATTTCTGCTGCAGCCCTGGCAGGCAGGCGGAAATCAATGCCTCATTCAGGACTATTGATCAGCACTAAATTAATTAGACTGCCAAGCTTATGGCAGTTGATAAGACAACTTGTTAATTTCGTCAATGATAGCGTTTTCCCTGAAGCCGCAAATACCCTCTTTAGAAAACACATCTCTGACCTGGTGCACATTCTTTCTCCTCTGTCTTGTTCTCTCTCTCTCTCTCTCCCTCTTTCTCTCTTGTGGGTGTTTAGAGGCAGGTGGGTTTGGGGGTGAGCAGAGCAGAAGTCAAATAAATGCTGCAAAAGGAAGCTAGATTGTAAGGAGTGCTTCTAGAATGTTCATTAACCCATTGCCCTTCAGTTCTCTTGTCTCTGAGGTAGTTTGGAGATGAAAAGAACCCGGGGTCTGGGTTTCCTGTGGGGCTTTGGCCACGTCAGACCACTCCATCCCTAACAAGGATGTTCATTTGGAAGGGCTACTTCCTAAACCTTCATTTAGAATTGACTGATACAGATTGCTTTTATTCCCCCCCACTTAAACCTGTAACCGTGATGGTCATAGCCAGTAACAAAAGACTTGGGGCTCCATCGGTAATGCAAACTCTGAATGGAATGAAGGTATCCCAGAATGCCCTGAACATGGGGCAGTACTTCCTGCTGGCTTAGAAGGACAAAAGGACAAAGCCCGGGAGAGTAGGGGTCCCACCAACAGCTCCTGGAGGTAACAGCCTGCTATCAGCAGCACTCTGAGAATGCTAATAAGCAAGCGAGAAGCTCAGCTCTCTTGCCATAATTCTATAGTGCCGTTGAGGACCCCATAGTGCTTACTAAATAAAGACAACTAATTGAGAATTTTTTGCACATTTCGCCCAGGGTACTTGTTCATTCTCTTCTTTGGGGAGAATGTGTCCCTACCGACATGAGAAGCACACTCCCGTTACTCTTCCCTGGCTCTCAAACTGACTTTCAAAGTATGACAAAGATGTTTAATTTTAATTTTTGAAATTAGGTTGGCGGGAATTGTTTCAAATCTCAAAGAACAGGCATTTCAGTCTTCAACTTTAAAAAAAAAAAATCCTGGCAAAGTTTCCTGAATTAAAGCCCTGTGGGTTTTCCCCCCTTTTCTTTTCTTTTTTTCTTTCTCTTTCTTTCTTAACTTGTCTTTTCTGTGGTGAGGCCTACATTTTTGTGTCTGCAGGTGACACGTCGATTGAAACTAAAATTAATAAATCAGCTGAAAAGCTCACACCTACAGTTCACAGCAGGGCCTGGAAAACACGTTTCTAAAGGAGCTTTATGCCCTCAGAGAAAGAAAGCATAAATTACACAAGCACTTGTTGCCCTGGGTCTTGATTTTGCTTTGCAATCTGGTATCTTATTTTTGGAGGCTTATTGTTAATCAACAGGTTCCTGGTTGCTCTAGCCAGTGACTTTGCTATTAATCTCCTATTTGACCATTATAGCATATTAATGAGGAGCTTCTAGATGGGACTCTGTCTTCTGATCAAGGAATTAGTTTAAAAAGTGCACTTTTTACTCAATGGCTAACAGTTAGCCTCGCTGAGGACAAACGCCAAGTAGCATTTTCTCCAGCTTGTGTCATGTTAAGGAGTGTTTTACTAGCGTGTGTCTTACTGTTCTTTTCTTCTCCTCTACACTTATTCCTCTGCTGTGGAGGGTAATTATGGAACTTAGCCGTCTCTGCTCATTTTCTTTCAACAAAATTAAATTATATATAAATAGCAAGACGATATCCTTTCTTACGAACGTGCACCCTCATTTTAATTAAATAATGTCTGTGGGCTTTGGAGGTGTGCCCCAGAATTAAAACGTTTGATTTGGGAAGGCACAGGAGCCAATACTTCTCGCCAGAACAAGATTAATAAAAGTCATCATGAGTGCAGGAATGCAGCTGTCACGTTGCTTTGTGGCGTCTAAGGTGACTGGAGATGTTTGTGTTTACCCAGAAAAGGAGAGAAATACACAAGTGGGAGTCTAGACAATACAGAGCAGAACTGGGGCCTTACATCTTCTGTTTGTGATTCTCAGATGCCCAGGTGACTCCAGGACAAACCAGCCGAGGCCGTCCCAAGGGTGCCGACTGCCTTGTGACAGTCCGGGAATGTTCTTTTCAGAGGACATCCCCTGACAACAAGATTATCAATATTTGCTTTTTTCCACTTCCTCGAGACAGTTTGGGCCACGTCCCAAGTATGCATGCCATCTTCTGTCTAAACCTAAAGGAAAAAGTCAATGTGGAGGGCTTTTTTTTTTCTTCTATTTTTAAAATTAAGAGTTTGTGTCAATGGAGACCCATTTGATGTCACTATCAACCTCATCTTTTCAGCCTGAGGCCTGAAGTATCCTTGGTTTGTAGGTTAGTCAAAAATCAATCCCCGCCCCCCTCTTTTTGAAACAAGGTCTGTCTATGTAGTCCTGGCTGTCCTAAAACTCCAACTATAGATCAGGCTGGCCTAGAACTCACAGAGACCCTCCTGCCTCAGCCTCAAGAGTGCCAGGATTGAAGGGTGCGCCACCATGCCAGGCTGGCATCTTTTCAGTAAGGAATTTTCTAGTAAGGATTCGCTGGAAAGAAGTAAATAAGAGGGATTAGGAGGGAAATCGAAAGTTAATCAGGAATTCATGAGCGATCCTTTACCAAACCTTCCTAAGTGACAATATAAAACATCTGTCCTTAAAAGTGCACATGAGGGAATCACAAAGGTTATAATTGGGCCATGATATTAGGCCATGCTCTCAGACGAGAGCAATTAGAGATAACTTCGTCTTATCAAGCACTAGGTCTAATTTTGTGAGGCGTGTCGGGACCTTCATCTGCTCTGAAACCGGTGAGGTCATCCAGAATCTGAGCCCGCATCCTGGGTAATTCGTGTGTCTGGCCAATAAGCTATCTGTGTATTTGGTTTTGTTTCTGTTCTCTGGGACCTCAGAGCTTTGGGGTGAGTATGGGAGGTGGGGGTGGCAAGGGATGGATGGAAGGGTCTGGTAAGTGGGAAATGGAGAAGGAGGACAGCAAGCCCCTGTGAAAGAAGTGAAGGAAACCAGGCAGTGGTGGCATAAGCCTTTAGTCCCAGCACTCAGAGGCAGAGGCAGGAGGAATCTCTGTGAGTTCAAGGCCAGACTGGTCCTCCTAAGAATGAGTTCCAGCACAGCCAAGATTGTTTCTTTCTTTTTAAAATTTATTTATTATGTATAGAGTGGTACTAGATCTCATTATAGATGGTTGTGTGTCACCATGTGGTTGCTGGGAATTGAACTCAGGACCTCCGGAACAGCAGCCGGTTCTTTTAACCTCTGAGCCATCTCTCCAGCCCACAGACTGTTTCACAACAAAAACAAAAAAAAAAAGGAAAGGAGGTGGCCAGTGCACTCTGTAGCGGTCAGGTTTGATGCGGGAGAATTGTCTGTACTCTGTCAATCATATTTTAATATGATTAAATATATTAATTAATATAATTAATTAATATATTAATTAATATAATTATATAATAATTAATATATTAATTAATATAATTAAATAATAATTAATATAATTAAATAATAATTAATGTATTAGATATGATTAAATATATAGGTTAATATATTATGACTGTGGTGCAAGTTTCTAGAAGCCACGACTGCAGGTCAAGACTGAAACAAATCCGCCAGTAGCTAGTCTATCAGCTACTCTATCAGGTTGAAGAGAAAGACAGTTATAGATAGGGAACTCCCCCCCCCCCCCAAGTACTTCCAGCCAGCCAGAGAGGTTCCGCCCTTTCCACAGCATAGCAAGATCAGACTCACTGGGGCAATGCATATGCAGATTTTACCTCTAATGAGCGCTCACTTAATCAGTTTGACAGTAGCCTTTACCGCCTCCTCCCCCTTTGCTTCCTTCACATTCACCAAGAAAGTTCTCAGAAGAAAATAAAGTGTTACCAGAGTCAGGGGAGGTTGTTAGCAACTGAGATGGTCAGTTGGGGGGACCACAGGACTTCACAATGACCTGCCTTCTTCCCTCCATCTCTGGTCAGCTCCTGAAAACAGGAATCAGGTCTGAGAGGGTCCCAAAAAAGCGTGTTGTTATTGTTGTCGTTTTGTTTTGTTTCTTCCTAGATGGGGTTTCTTTGTGTAACAGCCCTAGCTGTCCTGAAACTCACTCTGTAGACCAGGCTGGTCTCAAACTCACAGAAATCCACCTGCCTCTGCCTCCAGAGTGCTGGGATGAAAGGTGTGCACCACCGTCGCCTGGCGAGAAACATGTATTTTATAGTCAATGGAAATATTTGTCTTTGCACTTCAAGAGTTCAAAACAACTTGTAAAAATTTAGCAGAGCAGAGGAATGCAGTATAGCTGCGCTCACCCAGTCCTGACGTATACAGTCTACTACAGCATCTTCATCACCTCAATAGAAAGAACTAGGGATCAAACCCAGAGCCTTCCACAGACTACATAAATGACCTCAGTGAGGTAGAGCCTCGTGCCTGGCCAAAGCATTTTGTTGTTGTTGGGGGCTGCTTGTTTGTTTGTTTATTTGTTTGTTTGAGACAAGGTCTCTTATGTAGCTCTGAATGTCCTGGGCTCCTATGTAAACCAGGCTGGCTTTGAACTCAGAGAGATCCACCTCTGCATCTCCCTCCGGAAACACCTGAGCCACCACACCATGCTGGCCAAACTAGGTACGCAAATGCAAACTGAACATGTTGGTACAGGTTTGTAATCTCTGCTATTTGGGAGTATGAGACAGGAGACTTGCAGGTTTAAGGGCTGCCTAGGCTACAGAAGGAACTCAAGGCTGGTTTCAGCAATTCTGTGAGACTTTGCCTCTGAGGGGAAAAGAAGGTGACAGGCGTTGGGGGAAGAGGTTAGGGGAGAGTGATGGTGTCATATTCAGATAGGACACCCTGGGCTCAATCCCCAGTACAGCAAGAAAGGAAGGAAGGAAGACAGGGAGGGAGGGAGGAAGGAAGGAAGGAAGGAAGGAAGGAAGGAAGGAAGGAAGGAAGGAAGGAAGGAAGGAAGGAGAGAACAAACAGGTGACTCCAGGAACCACCCACTGAGCACTCTAAATCACCAAAGCAGACTTGACCTTGCAGAGTGACTTTCCTGCCTGAGCAAAGCAAGGGGGGCAGGGATGGTTAACCTGCGAAAGCTCGGACTTTCCTATGGAATAGTTGGTGGCAGTCAGAATTTGAGGGTTCATCATCTGTCTCGGCTACTGACAAACTAATATAAGGCAGGAAGCAGCCTAGCTTCTGGGAGGTCACAGGTCCTCCCGCCGTGTGAGCGTGCAGTTTTTCACTTTGGCTGGTAGAAGCAGAGTGGCAAGGGCTAGCCTGCTCTAGCCCCTACCTAGCCACCTTCTTCCGTTCCATGGTTGCCCCTAATAAAAATCAGCCTGTCTGTCTGACTCTCTGCCACTTTGCCTTCCTCATGACTCACGGTATCTCCCTAATGCCATCCAGCCTTCCAACGGTCTGTCATCTTCTAAATTCAAGCTGGAATATAAAATTTCCATTTTTATGTCTTAACAGAGTCAAGCATCTAGGCACAACAGTTAGAGCACTGTCAACTCCAGTCTTTTTCTCCTTCCCCCGCCCAGGGGGTTGTGGAGGAGTCTGGTGGGGTGGAGGACAGTCTGAAGATGCACCTGGAGGCTGAGTGCAGCAGGAAACACCTATGGATGTAGAAATGTAGAAATGGAACGTTGTTGTTTAACCACAGTGAGTTCCTGTTCCACTTCGTTAGTTCTGTCCCCACCCGACAGAAGATCTCCATCTGCAAACTGAATTCAGAGCAACCCAAGCTTCAAAAACACCTCAAATTCTACGAGCTTCACTGAGGGTCCCCAGAAGTCTAGGCAAACCTAGTGAGTTCATAGCTGGGTTTCCAACGGAAGGGCCAAAGGGCAGGCCTTGTCGTAAGACTTATTAAACAACAGTTGCATCTTAACCATATCTACAGATGATTCTTACATAGGCTCTTGAAATCCCTTAAGGATTTTAAGAAAGAAGGACATTGAGTGAGCTTGTGAATTATTTTAAGATTTATTATTTTACAGGTACGAATGCTTTGCCTGTATGTATGTATGTAGGTACGTAAGTATGTATGTGCACCATCCGAGCTGCCGGTCAACTGTCTCTGTGCAGGTGTGTCTATGTCCACACATAGGTATGCAGTATTCCTGCATGTATGGGGCGTGGCACAAAGGAGAGGTAGGGGTCCTGCCCTTTCAGTCTCTGCATTATTGCCTTGGGGGGAGGGGGGTCTCTCACACAATCTCAGCTAGGCTAGCAGCCAGCAAGCCCCAGGGATCCTTGCATCTCACCGCCCCTCAGCCCTGGGGTCATTAGCACACACAGAGCCACACCTGGGTTTTTAGGTGAGGGGCGGAGACTTGAACTCTGTCCCCCACGCATGTGCAGGAAGCGGCGCCCTTGCCTGTGTCGCCTGTTATTTCACGAAAGCACCCGTGGCCTCCGCTTTTCAGCTCATCAACCTGGTGGTTGTCCCCTCCTTTCTGTTTCGTTGGCTGTTCTGTTTGAGAGTCTCACTCTGTAGTCCCAGAGGTCCTGGAACGCATCCTGTAGACCAGGCTGGCCTTGACCACGGAGATCTGCCTGCCCTGCCTCCTGAGTGCTGGGATTAAAGATGTACACCATCACTTCCAGCTTTGTGGTTTCTTTTTTTCCACTTTAGAATGGTTCCTACTTAGGCTCCACTCTGGAGAAGCTGGTGGTTTTGCTGGGGCAGCAATGAAAGCTCTAGGTTATGCTCAGCACATGCGGCTGAGAAGGCCCTGGCCAAGGTGAGGGCTTCTGTCGCTGATGTTCGGCTACCTGCCCCATGGACCCAAGCACATGGGTGGTGAAGAAAGGCCAGAGCCTGAGCTGGGGACAGCGCTGGCTTCCCAGACCGGGCACAGGCCTGGTCTGCCATTGTCCTTAATACTTGGCACCCTTGGTGGCCTGATTCCACCAGATTCTGTCCTATGGAAATGAAATGATTTCAAGGATTGCTGGGCTAAGTAATGAGATGGAGTTTTTGTTTGTTTGTTTTTCATGTGGGAGTCCCATGTGGTTTAGGCTAGCCTGGCACTTGCCGCGTGGTGAAGGGTGGCCTTGAACTTCTCATCCTCTACCTCTCCTGGCTCACCTAGTTTGAAGCCAGTGCCTCCATGCATTATTATATTCAATTGCTCCACCAACTGGGTACATCTTTAGCTCTAAGAGGTAGCTTATAAAAATTACCTAACAGCTAGGCATGGGAGTGCACACTTTACTCCCGGCACTCAGGAGGCAGAGGCAGGAGAATCTCTGTGAGTTTGAAACCATCCTGGTCTACAGAGTGAGTTCCAGGTCAGCCAGGGTTATGTAGAGAAACACTGCCTCAAAAAAAAAAAAAAAAAAGAATAAATAAATAAATAAATAAGCAGAAAGGAAGAAGAAAATGCCTCCCACAAAGTAGGGGTTGTTAACTGGGCCTTTGAGGGAGATGAAAATTCCTGATGGTGATAATCTAGCTTTTGTAACGCCTCCTCCATGAACATGACATTGACAAGGGCTTCAACCTTCCAGAACAGTTCTTCCGGTTCTGTGAGATGAACTGGTGACTGCAGTGGCTGATGGAAAGGTTGTGGTGAAGGACTTGTTACCTTCATTTCTTCCCCAAGAAACCAGTGAACCGGGCCTTCTGCGGCCCTGTCTCTAAACTGAGGAAAGTGAGGTCCAGTACAATCCAGTCATTCCTATAGGAGCAAGAACCAGCAGGGATCTCTAAACTCAAACTTAGCCCTCTGCCAGGACAGCTAGGGCTGTTAAAGAAATGAGAGAGAGAGAGAGAGAGAGAGAGAGAGAGAGAGAGAGAGAGAGAGGCGCCAGACTTCAGTGACCTGACATTCAACATTCAACTTCAAGCAAGGCAAAGATCCACATAATTCCTTTTTTTTTTTTTTTTTTTTGAGACAGGTTTTCTATGAGTTTCTCTGTTTCTTACTCTATAGACCAGGCTGGCCTTGAACTCACAGAGATCTTCTGCTTCCTGAGTGCTGTGATCAAGGACATGCACCACAACTCCCTGGGGTATGGGAGAGTGTAATGCCTAAAGGACTGTCCTATGCCCCAACATGAGAAGTAGCAGTTATTTCTTCTTTGTGCTTCTGACCAGAGTAAGAGAAACAGGCTTCAGGGTAACACAATGTCTAGCTAAGGCAAGTACGACCAGGCTTACCAGAGGTGGTCAGAACTCCGGAGATCTTGTTAACCAAGGTGAATTGCTCCCTGGTTGCAGTGTCGCTGTTCAGAATGGGAGGCTCCCTGACTCAGAAAGTTGGTGTGAGGTGTGGTGAAGAAGAAACCGCCTGGAGGGCCAGGGAGAACTGGTAGGGAAGGAGGAGAGTGGGTAGCACAAAGAAAGTCAAAGAGCCTGGTGGTGACGACACAGGACACACACCATGGAGGCAGAGGCAGGCAGATCCAAAGGCAGTTTGAGGTCAGCCTGGTCTACAGAGTAAGTTCCAGGACAGCTATACAGGGGAATCCTGTCTCAAAAAACTGGGGCAGAGGTGGTGTGGGAAAGAATCAAAGGGCTAGGGATGTAGAGTGGTTGCCCAGTGTGCACAAAGTCCTGGGTTTGAACCTTAGCAAGGCATAAACTAGATGTGGTGCTGCATGATGTGAATCCACTTAGGTGGTGGGGATGGGAAGATTAGAAGTTCAAGGTTACCCTCAGTTACATTGCAAATTTGAGGATAGCCTAAGGTAAATAAAATTTTGTATTTTTAGAAGAGGAAAAAGAAAAAAAACAAGAAGAGGAAAAAGAAAAAGAGGAGGCATGGGAGGAGGAAATGGAAGGGAGGGAGGGAGAAAAAGAAAGAAAAGAAAACCGTGTACTTGGTGCTGGTTAAAAACCACCCAGAGTGGCAAGAGAGATGGCTCAGAGGTTAAGGGCTCATATTGCTCTTGCAGAGTTTGGTTTTCTGGGCAGGCGCTGGCAGCTCACAACCACTTGGACTCTGCAGACATCTGCACTCATGTGCATGCATGCCCACACACTCACGTAATTTAAAATATTAAAAACTTCATGTAGGAAAAAAAAAAAAAACAAAACACCGGTTATCAAAACTCAGGCCATGCCGTTGAACGAGCAGTTGCGGTCTCTCAGGCTGCCAGGACACTGTTTGACACGGGTTAGTAGGAAAGTGGTCCCTGATGCACGCAGACACTGAGTGGGCTTCCCTGACAAACGAACACGTGCGTACCCACAGTGCTGTCCTTCAAAATCTGACAGAGAGCACGGTTCTATGCCGTGGCTTCCTGTGGTTCAGGCTAACACCATTCTCACTATGAGGCTGAGGATGGTTTTGAACTCCAAATCTTCCTGTCTCTGTCACAGACGCACTAGGACTGGACGCGCTACCCCCTCTAACCAAGCACCCAACTTCTTAATAATTTTCAGAAAAACTCAATCTTGCCATCCTGAAAATGATAATAGTCCAGATATTTCTAAGTTTCGTGTGTGCTATTGGTGTTTGCCTCTTAGATCACTTTCTCTGAGCCTGTTCCTGAGTCCCAAGAAGCTGCCTGGCCCGGGGAGTCATTAATGTTTTGTAAGGGCATTGAGAAATAATGTACAAGTTTTCCTTTTCCTCTTTCTTTCTTTTCTTTTTTCTTTCCTTCCTTTCTTCCTTCCTTCCCTTCTTCTTCTTCTTTTTTTTTATGTAGCCATAGGCAGGTTTGTTTTTGTAACTGTCAGCAGTTGGGGCTATTTTGAGAATGTAGGACAGGGTTAAGGATTAGTCCCTGCGTTCTCTTTGCTGTGTATCAGAACCGCTTAGCAGTAATTAATCAGGACATTAGGTTTTGTACTCGCGGTTCAGGTCATTTGCCTATGAGCTGCTCTAGCTTTTCACAAAGGCATACTGCATATGTTTCTGGGTACCTTTTTGAGAGAAGATTTAAATTAGCCAGATGAATAATACTTTGTTACAAGTGTTTTGCCCTAGGCAAAAAGGTTTTCTTCATATTATCATAGCCCGGAGCTGCAGTTCCCGAGCGTGGTGTGACCGGTGTTACACTGTCACATGGCAATGATGTAAGAACAGGGCTCTCCGTGTCAGACAAATCTGGATTTAGGGGAATTATAGCAGATGTTGCAAAATGGCAACAGTTTAGCAAGTTCCTTTTATCCCAGTGTTGGGAGGCAGGACTACTAAATGTAGCAGACAGAAGAGAATGTTTTCTTTGATCCTTCCCGCAAGCTCTAGGGTAGGGACTTCCCCAGTTAGAGCACATCGCTAATGATATAGTTATACAGTCGCTGATGGATCAGAATACAGAATTAAGGCTGGCATTCTTTTTTTTCTCTAAGTATTTGTTTTGGTTGAGCTTGGTATTGTGGTCATTTACATCATAAGCTTCAGACACCAAGGTCTAACCCTGAGTCAAGGAAGCTTAATTCCGGGGAAGAAATGGGATAACAACAAAAGCAAACCACAAAACATAATTTAGCCTCGGCAACCCTCTCCACTCAGACCTACCACGGACACCTAAGTTACATGAACACCAAGAAAGAGAAGATCAAAACGTACGCTTTGTTTGAATTTTTACATTCTGATAAGTATTAGCGAATCTATTTAACCGTGTTTAATAACAACATAGTCTGTCCTGTCGATGTATGTGTGAGTCTTCGTTTCTCTAAAGTAAAATGAAAAGGGCTGTCTTCCAAAGCTTTGGATTCCTGTGATCTAGAAGCCCTTCTGTGGCATTCTAGTCAAATGGTTTACTCGCTTGATTGAGGTAGGGAGATGGTAGGGGCCAGGGCAGCTCCTAGGTGGCAGAGGTGCTAGCTCCTTTGGGCTCTTGTGGCTCTCTGCACACCCAGGACAGGACTGGCCCCGGGGCTTTTTTTTGCTACACAAAAAAAAACTTTGGAGAGAAGTGTAGCAATAAATTTCACTGCAGTGTATATTGTCAGAAGACAGCAGGAGCAGGCAGGATGGCAAGAAATACCTTCCCCTGGGGAAAGACTTGCAATGATTACTAAGACACACACATAATGAATTTGCTCTTTTTATGCAAATATTTATTGATCGTTTCCATTGGAGCATTAGACAGTGAAATTCGCACAAACATTTCAACATTTTTTAAATGGCTCCTGTCTTTACAAACAGTCTTTTAAAAAAGCTAAGGTGCTTTTAACTTGCAAATTTTGATTACCTCTTGGAAACACTGAGAAGAAAATGGGATATCCTAAATTTTTCGGACAGTTTTCATTTAAAACAAAGCAAATGGATGAACAAGAGGTGTGTTTTAAAAACGTGGGTGTGAGTAGCTGTGCTTTGTGTGTTTGTTTCTGAGAGAGGGAAGGTAGACAGTGACGCAAAAGTAGCAGGTTCAGAGGGGACTGCCTCCAAACAGCGCCGCTTTGTTCTCCGTAAAATATCGTCTGCCGTGGAATCCGGTTGTCTTTACACACTGCACCTGTCTTCCTACCTCCCACCTGGAGAGAGGCTGCGCTTATGCAGGGCTTCAGTAGAGGATGTTGAAGAAGATCTAGGTTTAACAGACGTAGAAGTGGATCACAGCGTTGTATCGCTGTCTCTTTAGTAAGACAAGCACATGCTCGTCCAGTATATGTCCCCAAAACTAATATAGAACTCTTATGCTTCAGATTTTTCAAAATTAAGTTACCTAAATCAGAGCCCAGAATAATGGTCCTTGGCAAAACAAACCAACCAAACAAACAAACAAAAACACCAAAGCAGAAGTTTCCTTGAGAGTGGCTCAGCTCTAACTTTGAATTTCATATTCCATGATGAATAGATATCCATTCGTCACGACTCCTGAAGCCCGGGACTGAACCCTCACCTATGATTTAAATTGAACCTGTCACCACCCTCACACAGATTGGCAGACGACCCTGAACACAGGGTGCAGTGCCAGGCTCCACTCACTGGTGTTTCTGCAGGCACAAAACGAACAGGGGCTTGATAAGCATGCTGGGTTCAAAAATCCCAGACTTATAAAAATTGCCTCAATAAAACATTTCTACTTCCTGCCCTACTCTCCCCCTACTAGTCTCTGTCCCAGAGGTCTCAAACGCCAGAAAACACATATCTTTTTAGACTACCCCCTACAACCTTCAGAGTCCCGGCATTGGTGGCAATTCCCAGTGCGCGTAGCTGAGTCTAGGAACAATTAGGAAGAACTTTCAGCGTGAGGGAAGCATCTGCCATTTCACTGTTCGCTAATTCGCAGTTGGCAAAGTAGGAAATGCAACAACTGGGCTTCATATCTGCAAACTTGGAATTTGGCTTTTTGATTCATGATTGTTCCCATTAGCTTTGAAAATTCACGTTTCTGTCTAGTTGCATGTTTTGCTTGAATGAACTCAAATTATGCTCTCGACTCAAATATTATTACAAGTGCAAATACTTGGGAGACGTGAGTGTGAGCCACTGGTTCAGGAGGGTGCTATTTGTTTTATTGATTTTTATCTGGAGAGTTTAAAATATGAGCAAACTTTTCATGGAGGGCTTGGAGACATTTGTTTGAACACTCCTGGAGTAATTGGGAATGCAACAATTGTTTAAAAAGTGGTATTGTCCATGAAAAGATTTAGTGAGGGGTGAAGAAATTTCTTGAACCCAAAGACCTAATCTGGTGATCCAATTCTCCCCACTGTGTCCATTCCCGTGAAACCCCATTTACTGGGCCCTATCCATCACCAGCGCCCCGCATCCTACCTAGCCAATCCTCCACGTTTCCCACATTGTCTCCGCTTTTGTCTTTTCAGTTTAAACAGAAGAACAACAGATAGGGTTCCGAAGGGCAGGGAGCATCATGGGCCGCAGGAGAATGGCTGGGATGAGGGTCAGAGTCCTGCCCCTGCTGCCAACAGTTACTAGGGCTTGTGCTGCCCGGCTGAACAATGTTCAAAGGCTTCGCTGGGCTTTGTTCCACTGTGTGGGGATTAGGCCTGGCGGTCTGAGAATTTGCCTTCTAATTAAAAAGGATAAAAGATAGAAGTAGCATTAGACTAAAACAGGGCAGTGATACTTCACAGGCTGAGGCTGTGTGTGTGTGTGTGTGTGTGTGTGAGTGTGTGTAAGTCACTAGACAACACTAAAACTTGTCTGGATATGTTGTTTCTTTCATATTCCACTCGGATTCAAATGAGAAAACTTGGGGACCTTTCCCAGATGTTGTGTGTGTAGCTCGGAGAAGTCTAACTGCATCAAAGATGTTGGCTGCTTCCAGTGGCTGTGCTGGGGGTGGGGGTGCACTGGAGAATGGGGATGCCTTCCAGAACCACCTTCTTCTATTTCAAATGCTGACAAGAAATCAATTCTACCGAAAGTGGATTCTGTCTTTCCCTCCAGCCCAACGTGTCAGGCTATCCTGCCTTCTAGCGCCTCTCCCTTGGTCTCTTTTCAGGCCCTCCTTTCATCTCCTCGCAGATGAAGCCCTGTCCTCACCAGGTGGAAAGTGCAACTAAGTAATCATGACCTCATAGTCTCTCCCTTTGTGTGTGTGTGTGTGTGTGTGTGTGTGTGTGTGTACGCACCCCTTCTGTGTGTGTGTGTACGCACTCCCTCTGTTTGTGTGTGTGTGTATACGCACCCCCTCTGTTTGTGTGTGTGTGTGTGTATGCACCCCCCTCTGTTTGTGTTTGCAAAGGTAAATGTGGTCCTGTGCTATAGTTTGTTAAAAAAAAAAAAAAAAGGAACCATCTCCATACCCAGGTGAAGACTGGGGAATCCGGGGCAACGGTACCCTGTCTTGGCACACATTTGCCTTCCATCCTCCACAGCCCCCTGGGCCGTGTACAAAGAGCTGTGCCTTCTAAGTACAGCTGACACTTGTTGACTTACAGCAGAGGCCGAGAGTGACTTAGCCAGTGCTCCACACCAGGTACCCATTCTACCAGGAAGGAACTGGAGGTGAGAATTTCTGCTAGAAATGCCCATGAGATTACAGAAATTAGTTGAGGTGGGTTGTTTTGGTTTTGGTTTTTCTTTTTAGGGGGTGGGGTGGGAGGTTGGTAGAGTTTTGCTGAGGACCTGGGAGCTTTCAAAGCCCCTGAGCTCCAGCTACATAAAGGAGAGCTCTCCGTTCCCACAGAGCTCATGTTACTCCAGGAGGCGAAGGGAGTTAAATGGCTTTGCCAATTTTTGTTTTCCGTTTGCTAGTATACACAGGTATACTTCCCTAGTAAAATTAGGTTTTGAGGGAGATGAGATTATAATGGGACTGGTCTGTGTGTTTCAGAGACGCAGCATGCATCTAAATACATTTAAATAAATCCTATCTTAAGTTGAATTTATTCATTTGAGCTATTTATCAATTGCCCATATTGAGCATCACTGGGAAATATGCTAAGTGTACACACTGTTTTACTAATTAGCGTATGCATTTTGAAATGAAGTCCTTGGGTTTTTTTGTTTGTTTGTTTACTATAAGGAAGAACCCAGCATTTCTAATTTTCCAAACATTCGCTCTTTTTCCTTTTAAGGCCTAAATAGAATTAGTATGTTGGTGGTTGTGTGTGTGTGTTTTAGGTTTGTGAGACAAATTTTGCAGCTCTGCTCATGAGCCTTGTGTAAAAGAATAAAAAGGTTCTCTCTGTCCTGAGTCAGGACAGCCGTGGTAATTTGCATCAAGTTCTACCCCTTCATTTCACCCTTTGCATCAAGTTCTACCCCTTTTAGAGATGACCAGTCCCCCTGCTGACTTCCCAAATGTGGCAAAGCTGGACCTGCTAGTAGCACTCGGAAGAAAACAGAGATAACAATCTGACTTAGACACTGAGAACACTGGGAAGAATGGCACCAGTCCTGGGTACCAATGGGCACCAGGGCATCAAACGCTCCCCTCCTCCCAGCCCAGCTTCTCTTCAGCAGTCAGAATATATCCGGCATCTGCACAAAGCCAAGCCATTATGAGAATGTAATTCACAATATTTTGGCTTCTATTTTTCACCAGCTTTTGAGTAAAATATTGTACAAGAAAGAGGCCTTTTGTTGTGTTTATAATGCATGTACAACCTGGTGAGAAGCCGAATTAAAAAAATGTATACTATTTGCATAACTTGAATTAAAGAACTTAGTGCATTATTGGGTCTTGAATGTCTTAAATTTCAGTGAGCTGGCTGAAGAGCAATATTATTCTATTACTGTTCTGTAATTCATATAATGAAATCATATGGCTAAAAAAAATTCAGGTCTTAACAATGACGAGTGGAACCTGATTTCTGAGCGCCTTTTGAATGAAAACAGTAATTTCTAAGCTGGCACATGTGTGTGCCCCTTTTTGTTTGCTGACAATACAAGTCTATGGCGTCTGTGTCCTTTCATCTGCCCTCTCCTCCAAGGGTCTTTGAGAGAGACCAATTTCATCTATTCGATGTTCCGGGAATGCGAGGCGCCAACGTGGCCTCACAGAAGATGGAAAGATGGAAGCTCCATTGGAATGCCTGGAACTCTGTGCGGTTTTCTGACAGTCTCCCCATACAGGCCACTGGAGCAAGGCCACCGGAGCAAGGCTACCGGCCAACAGTGCACCCACTCCACACCATTCTTAGGAAGCAGAACTGACTTCGCTACATGTGGGCGGTGCTAGTCATCATTAATTCTCAGGGCGAAGTGTGTGTGTGTGTGTGTGTGTGTGTGTATGTATGTATATGTGTGTATGTGTGTGTATATTTTTATGTGTGTGTATGTATGCGTGTATGTATATGTGTGTATGTATGTGTGTATATGTATGTGTATTTTTATGTATGTGTTATGTATACATGTATGTTTGTGTATGTATGTGTGTGTGTTCTTCTGATACAGACAGAAACTTCTAACAGTGTCCCCTGAACTCATGAGATGGGTATATGTTTGCTTATTTATTTAGAGACAAGATCTCACTCCATAGCCCAGGTTGGCCTGGAACTCATTATGTAGCCCAGGTTGTTCTCAAATTCACAGTAATCCTTGTGTCTCAGCCTTCCTAGTGCTAGGACTATGGGTGTGAGTCACCATGCCTACTGGAGAAATGTGGCTTTAAACTGGTTGTTGTTAACATTTGTGCATATGAAGTAAGCTTGTAAATGTGTCTCCAAACGGTGTCACGGGAATTCTCATTGCTTCTGCAGCTTTGCTCTACTGTCCAGCCCGAAAGAGCCTCTTGTCACCTGTCCACATTTAGAAATAAAGAGTATCATACATGTTTGCTCGAGACGGCTCGGCAGGTAAAGATACCATACGAAACCACCTGAGTTCACCTTGCTGAGACTGACGTGGCGCATAGTAAACTGACCCCACAGGTTGTCCTCTGAACTCCACTGTGTTCTGGAGCACCCATGTGCCTGTACAGACATGTCCATAAGTAGATAAATATACTTCACAGGAATATCATGTGTCACCAAATGCTGAAATGCTCCCTTCCTGACTCTCTCCGATAGACAAGTCATAATATACATTAACTGTTTACTCTATGATCATGCAAATATTTCTTGAGGACACCTAAGATGTCTCAACTAGCAAACCTGCTCAAATAAAAACTAAAGAAAGCAGTTCAAAGAATAGAATCTAGGAAATGACCGAAGTAAACCATTGCCTATTTGAGACATGTAGTTGTGGGCACTGTGAAATAAGGCAGAGGGCAAACACACTGATCATTTTTAAAATACAGTTTAAAGGTTTTTTTTTCCAATTAATTATTCCCTTGGGACCAGCAACATGTTCTGTTCAATGTCCTTCTCTACCTAGCAGGGCTGTGTCTCCTTTCTCAGGATAGAGGTGCAAAGGCCTGATTGAAACCAATAGTTAACACTGTGATCTAAACAAACAAGAAAACAACACTGTAATCTAAAAATAAAAAACAACCCACCAAGAATGTACTGTTTGGGTATTTTGCATCTTGATGCTTAAGGGTAAAGTCTGAGGTCTGTTAGTCCGAATGCAGATGTCCTATCAAGACGTTAAAGCCACTGTTGTATTTCTGAATCCCAAAGACTCCCCATTTGACTTTCTGCTTCTGGTTTCTGGAAGAACAGTGGGGGAAGGGGAGTTTGGAGAGGAGGCTTGGCTTGAGAAATAGACTTGGACCAGCTGCAGTCTCTGGAAACAGATTTCTTTATCTGCAAGCCAGGTTGGAGCACATCCCCAGCTCACTATTCTGAGCTGCCTCATCCAGTTGCTGAGTCCCTGTGTCCAGGATGGCGCATGAGTGCCAGGCTCTCTCTGCCATGGCCCAGGGCAATCTCCAGCCTTAGGTTCCTCCTGAGCAGAAACATTTCAGCATCACCAATTTGTGTCCTTGGCAACAGGGGTGACTGTCTACCTGTGTGGGGCTAAGGTCATGAGGCTTCTTTGAATTCTCTGCAGGTAGATGGACAGGGCCCAGGGTCAGGAGGTGAACAGCCAAAACTTTGTCTTCATAGCCAAGCCCTTGATAGGAGGCAAGCTTTGATGTTCAGAATGGTGGTTGGTGTTTTAGAACTAATATCCAAAACAGTAATGCATAATGCATTTGCTTCCATGGACAGCTGCTGGTGCATGGCTGAAGGTTGATTTAAAGATTGTCTAATGACAAGAGCCACTCGAGCCCATCGGATGCCTTCGAACACAATTCTCCGGTCCTAAAACGACTGCACAGTTCACTATGAATCCCATGGTCCATTGTTGTCGTTGTTGCGACTGGAGCTATGGACTAAACTCGTGGTCTCGTGCAGGTGCAAGCCTTCTCCCACTGAGCTGCACGCCCAGCTCAATGCAGTGTACTTCTTACCCTAGCTCCTTAGGTTGGTAGGTAGGTAAGTAGATGTGTGTGTGTGTGTGTGTGTGTGTGTGTGTGTGTGAGAGAGAGAGAGAGAGAGAGAGAGAGAGAGAGAGAGAGAGAGAGAGAGAAGTTTGTTAGCTATGTGCTAACAAGCACAAACATGAATCACTGGAGTCAGTCTGAACAGAAACCAGAGCACCATGGCGTTGAGCACGTCCAAGGCCACACAGCACAGCACGGAGCAGACAAGACTTAGACCTAGCAGCTGGCTATGACATCAGCCCTTTGACCCGCTGTGCTGGGTCCCAGAATGCTACATCTTCTGCTTTTACTAAATCTGAATCTTTAGAAATCCAGAGTAGAGGCCAGCTGCCTGGGTTCAAGTCTCTTAGTTATCGGATGTTTTCCTCTGGCAAGGTGAAACAGGGGCTCAGGCCTGCCATTCAACTACGTGAGAGGCTGAAACAGAAGCCTTGTAGCTACAGGGTCTAGATGGGCAACAGAGAAAGATTGGATTAGAAAACAGGGGGAACCCAGGCCTTTAATCCCAGTACTCAGGAGACAGAGACAGGCGGATCTCTGTGAGTTCAAGACCAGCATGGTCTACAAAGTGAGTTCCAGGACAGCCAGGCCTGTTACACAGAGAAAAACTCTCTCTCTCTCTCATATATATATATACACACACACACACACACACACACACACACACACACACACACACATATACATTTTAATGGACTGGAGCTAAAACTGAGTGTAGTGGTGGTGCACGCCTTTAATCCCAGCACTTGGGAGGCAGAGGCAGGCAGGTCTCTATCAGCCTGGTCTACAGAGTGAGCTCCTAAGGAGCCAGAACTATACAGAGAGACCCTGTCTCGATAAAATAAAATAAAATAAAGACCTGGAACTAAAGCTAATGAGTAGCACACTCACCTAGCACTCACATTTCTCCAGGACCAGCCCCCAGCACATCAATCAGCCAATCACCAAGTCAGTGGACAATGTGAAAGACGGAGGTCTCAAGGTAGAGCTGGTAAGGTTAGATGGGCTGGCACAGAGAAGGACTTAAAGCAGCCCTGGTCTGGGTGACTACTACAAGTGAGTGTCTTGTTTTCTGTCACTGACATTAAAGACCCCATGGCTGAGTTTCTCGTGTCTTCTTCACAGATTTTTGCATAGCCAGGACAGGTGCTTGTCTTTGCCAGAGAGCCTGATTTGAACAAACAGCCCTTCCCCCAGAATCCAAAATGAAATACCAGGCTCTCTTGCCATTTTCAGAGGCCTCCATCAAAATATCACATGGTAGGCAGAGGGTGTGGCTCAAATGGTAAATGCTCGCCCACCATCGACAGGCCCTGGGTGCAGTCCCAAGCACCAGCAAAACAAAAGAGTGCAGCAAAATAGAGCTATTCATGTGCATATGTATACAAGCAAGTGTGTGTGTGTGTGTGTGTGTGTGTGTGTGTGTGTGGTGTGTGTGTGTGTGGTGTGTGTACAAAGAACAAATTGTTTGGGTTTTACAAAGTATTGATTATTGTTTAGTATATTTGAAAGTCAAAGTGAAGCACTCAAAATCATGCTTAAATGATCTCAGAAATGTTTTTTAAAGGTAAATATGCTGTCAGTGTGAAATACAAAATCAAACGCCCTGGCTTATAAATTGGAACATTTGCTACTTTGTGGAACCGCTCAGCCCTAGTGCTAAGGCAGTCGCGGTCCCTTCATCCATCCTCTGAACTTGACGGTGCGCTTCTCACTGTGATGTTAATGGCTCCTTTGAAGAGGTTAAAAGCATATTGAGAGCAGCAATCGATGCAGCTCTATTTATATGTGGTAATTTTCTCAAATATTAGGATACACGTTAATCAGCAGAGAATTCAGCAGATTACAAGATAAAGGACACTCAGCACACTAGCAGGTATTGTCAGTTGTCCTTGAGTTGAACCTGATGAAAAGGCTTTTTTTTTTTTTTGCCTAGCATAGCACACAAAATACAATATGCTAGTATCCAGTGCTGAACTCTGGGACATACCCACATGTTATCACAGAGGTCCTTACGGAAATCTAAGGGGAATTTTCAGAAATTGTTAGCCAGTTTGCTGCTTTCTTAGGTTGGTCACATTTGTGTGGCAGCAGTTTTGGTTGCCTTGAAGTCGTGCCGTCTTCTGGGTGTAGGCAGAAGTTTGGCAGGTGTGCAAGCTCTGCAGGGCATAGAAGAACAGGCTCACCAGCTCAGAGGCCACTGTAAAATTATGGACACCTTTCTGCAGCTTTTAAAATCTAAACCCAGGATAGAACATGGGGGTAAAGATGGGGTTTGGGAGAATTTGAGTCAGGCGTTGGCCGTTTGAGTTGTTCTGGCTCAGATCTAGAGGCAAAGAGTGGGCTTCTGCTGAAGGCTGCAGGATGCCTGTGATCCCAACACTTAGGACTGAGGCATAAGGGCAACTTGGAGCTCAGAGATAGCCTGGGCTTCCGTGGAAAACACTTCCTCAAACAGAACAAAGCCACATAAAGATCAGAACTCCAAACCCAAAAGAGACCTCACCTCAGCATAAGAGTCAGCCTAACACTGCCCTCGAAGGCCACTGCCAGCCAGCTTCATGGTGCGTGTCCGGCCTGAACAGAGCAATGGGCTCATCTGTCAGGAGCAAAGTGAGGTACAGACGGAGGGAATGATGGAGAACAGGGTGTGTTTTCTTCTGTTTGTGATCCTCTCGAGTCCACTCCCAAGGCTCTTTATCAAAAAGCTTTTTCTCTACCGCTCTCAGTGAAACAGTTTGAATGTTTGTCTGATAGACACATGCCACTACATTTCAAAAAGGAAAATAAAATTGCCATTTTGGAGCCAGCCGCTGAGGACAGCTGTTTTCTCTTTAGTCGCTTTGCCCATCTCCAGAGAAGCCCACTGAGAGAAATTTCTGTCCTGTATATTACTAGTGCAATATACATTTGTTGTGTATACATTTGTTTTCTTCTTGGAACCATATGTCAGTCCTTGTCTTTAATACCAGCACTTGGAGGCTGAGGCAGGAGAATTGCCTCTAATTTGAGGTCCACCCAGGTTATATTGTGAGTTCCAGGCCACCAGCCTGGCACACTGTCTCAGAAAGAAAGGGCAGGGGAAAGTCTATCTGGGAATGTAGTTCAATTGGTAGAGTGCTCACCTAACACACCCTTGCGGCTCTGGGTTCAGGTCCCAGCACCCCAGAAACCAAGTGCATACTCGCAATCCTAGCACTTGGGAGATGGAAGTAGGAGCATCAGTGGTTTGGGGTCACAGTCAGCTGAAATGGTTAAGAGCACCGGCTGCTCTTGCAGACGTCCCCAGTTCATTTCCTGGCATCCACATGGTAGCTCATAGCTATCCTTAACTCCCAGTTCCAGGGGCTCCGAAGCTGCCTTCTGGCCTATGCATCCAAGCTGATCTCATGTGGTATGTGAACACGCATTCAGGCAAAACTTAGAAACATAAATTTTGTTTTGTTTTGATTCTTGGGTTTTCAAGACTGGGTTTTCAAGACAGGGTTTCTCTGTGTAACAGCTCTGACTGTCATGGAACTCACTCTGTCAGACCAGGCTGGCCTCGAACCCACAGAGATCTGCCTCTCTCTGCCTCCCAAGTGCTGGGGTTAAAGGCGTGAGCCACCACCATCTGGCTTAAAATTTTTTTAATTAAAAATAGTTAAAATAAAAAAGATCACAGAAAAAATATTGTGTGGTCACCCCCTCCTGAGCTGCTAAGCTGGTTTTAAAAGACGGACAGGTCTGTGAGGGGGGAGGTGACAAGGAGCGAGCAGTGGCCACTGGAGGGGGTGCACTGCTGGGGAAGGACACCATCAGAGGCAGCCACATGCCATGCATGACGCTTCACGCGAGCCAGAGTTCCAGATGTTGAGGGAATAATCTCAGTCAACATGGATAGAGTGCTCACCACCTGACAGACATCAGGCATTCACTAAACAAATATGTAGCGAAGTCCCAGTCCCCGTGAAGCTGGGGGTGGGTAGTACGTCAAATCGGTTAGGCAGCGTATGACCTAGTGAGAGTCACGCTGGGGGAAAGAAAGAATGGAGGAGAGTCCGGGAGGCAGAGTTTGAGTGATGGCTCGAAGTTGGTGAGGGAGTGAGACATGCTGGTATTCTGGAGAGGAATGCTCTAGACAGAAGGAATAGACAGGACTGGGAAAGCCTTGTGATGGTGCACAGCGGGATTTGAGGATGCCATGAGGCCAGGATGGCTGGAGTAAGATCGACCTATCAAGACACGATGGAGTGTGCCTGTGACTTCAGCCTTGTGGAGCTTCTAAGTTTGCAATCCACCAGAGCTGGATATAGAGACCTGTGGTGGTTTGAACAAGAATGGCCCCCATAGGCTCGTATGTTTGAAAACTTGGTCCCCAGTTGATGGAACTGTTTGGGAAGGAATAGTAGGTGTGGTCTTGTTGGAGGAGGTGTGTCACTGGGAGTGGAGTTTGAGGTCTCCTACAACCTTGCCAGTTATATCTCTGTCTGTCTTTTGTTGTTGTTTCAAAATATCAGCCCCCAACTGTTTCAGCATCATGCCTGCCTTCCTACTGCCATGCTCCCCAACAAGATAGTCATGCACTAACCTCCTGGACATAATAAACTCTTCCATCTGTAAGTTGCCTTGGTGGTGATGTCTCTTCCCAACAATAGAAAAGTAACTAAGACAAGACCCTATCTCTAGTAAAAGGTAGAGAAGGATTCCTTACTTCTTTCTAACCACATCTGCATACAGATGTTCTTCCACTTACCATGGGATTGCCTTCTAATAAATCAACTCTATCAGTTTGCTTCCTATTGATGAGATAAAATATTATGACCAAAAACAGCTTACAGCTCCCCGTTACAGTCAGTTCATCACTGAGGTTAGTCAGGGCAGAAACGCGAGGCCGGCCCTTGGAGTCAGGAGCTGAAGCAGAGGCCTTGGAGGATTGTTGCTTGCTACTGGCTTGTTCTCCATGGCTTTGCCAGCCTCCTTTCTTTTCTTTTAATTTATCTTTATTCTCTATGCATTGATGTTTTGCCTTACTCATGTCTGTGTGGTGACAGCAGATCTCTGGAACTGGAGTTACAGGCAATTGTGAGCTGACCTATGGGTGCTGGGAATTGAACTCAGGACCTCTGGAGGAACAGCCAATGCTCTTAACCACTGAGCCATCTCTCCAGCCCCGCCAGCCTCCTTTCTTATGCCACCCAGGACCACCTGCCATGGTGCACACTGCTCACATGGGTTCTCCCGTATCAATCATTAATCGGGAAAATGTCCACTGGTGTACAAACAGACCAACCATCTGATGGGAGCGCTTTCTCAACTTAAGTTTCCTCTTCCCACATGGCTGTGGCTGATAAAAAGAAAAAAGAAAAATAACAATGAAAGCTACCAGTATATCATCCAAAGTTAAAGAAAAAGTAATGCCACAAGTACCGGGTAGTGGGACACCTTTAATCCCAGCACTCAGGAGTCAGAGGCAGTCAGATCTTTGTGAGTTCCAGGCCAGCCTGGTCTACAAAGTGACTTCCAGGACAGTCAGGGCTACACAGAGAAAGCCCGTCTGAAAAAACAAAACAAGCAAACAAACAAAAAATCACAAGTGACACCGGATCTACTGCCTGGCTGCCCGCAGAACACTTCCACTCCTGCTGAGTGGTAAATGGCAGCTAGTGACAGCTGCGGCTGCCTGGTGGTTGGGGGGGGGTTTGCTATATTCTACACTACACCACGCGCTAACACAAGGACAGACCAAACTTGGCAAAGGAAGCACAGTTCCTACTGAAGGGAAGTCACTTTCACAATGAAGTTGAAAAGTGTGGGCACGGATCAGGGATGACTTTATAATTAAATCACAACTCCCCAAAGGGATATTGTCATTGTCATCGTCGTCACCATCTCTGTTTGTTTAACAGACTCATAACTCAGGCACAAGAAGTCACATGACTCATTTAAGGTTCCTCCTAGAGGCTTGGTCAGAGGCTGCAGTGACAGTGTTTCCTGCCTCTCCCTCACAGGCCAGAGGAGGGACTTTTCATCGGAGAACCAGACGTTGTGTATGCGCACTAAAGTGTATATTAATTCGCCAGTTGCTACTTTTAAGTCACGGCCTCACGACTCTCTCAACCCAGACCAGGACCAAGTATTTAAACACATAAGGCTAAGGGGTCCATTCTCATCCAAACCACTATTCAGTACAGGGTCTCATATGAACATATGGGAGCCACACAGCTTTGAAGCTGTCATGTGCATATGGCAGAGGATAACACTGAACCACTTCACGTCCCATTCTTAAGAGTCATGAAAAATGCAATGAGCCATGCGGTGGTGGCACAAGCCTTTCATTTCAGCACTCAGGAGGCAGAGGCAGGTGGATATCTGTGAGTTCAAGGTGAACCTGGTCCACAGAGTGATTTCCAGGCAGGCTCCTTAGCTAATGGGAAACGCCTTCTAGAGAAACAAAACAAAACAAAATGCACTGAGAGGCCAACAAGACACCTCAGAGGATGTGCACACCCATAAGGCCAGCATTCCAGAGGCTGGAGGAGATTGCCGGAGTTCAAGGGCAACTTCACTGATTTCAAGCAACCAAAAGAGAAGCCGTTGCACAGTTGCCTGGTCAGCCTTGAGGGAGAGAATAGACAGGAAAGCCTGGTAGAGACAGAAGGTTCAAACAGAGGACAGCTACCATTTGGTTCTGCTCAGCAGAGTACTCAAAGAGGTTACTCTTCAGTGGCCAACAACTATGACAATATACTCCTGAAACCTCACTCATTCAACCCTATAGCAGAGGGACAAGGAGGGCAAAGCAAGCACTTGGTAAAAATAAGTGGATATAAACAAAGAAACCCGCATGAATCTGGATATACTTTTTTATTTATTCAATTTCTTTTTCTTTTTCTTTTTTTCAAGACAGGGTTTCTCTGTGTATTTTTGCTGTCCTGGAACTCATTCTGTAGACCAGGCTGGCCTTGAGCTCACAGAGATCCACTTGCCTCTGCCTCCTGAGTGTTGAGATTAAATGCCTGTGCCACCATGCCTGGCTTATTTAAAGTTCTTTTTGGTATGAGTGCATGTTTGTGTGTGTGCAAATGTGTATGCAGACAGCCATGTGTGTGCATGGGGCGTTGGTTTGAATTTTGTTTGTTTGTTTGTTGTTTGTTTTTGTCAACTTGACCCAAGCTAGAGTCATCTGAGAAGATGGAACTGAGAAAACGCCTCCATCAGACTGGCCTGTAGGCAAGCCTGCAGGCGTATCCTCAAGGGATGATTGGTGTGGACGGCTCCAGCCCACAGTGGGCAGTGCTGTCCCGGACAAGTGGTCCTGGGATCTGAGAAGGCAACACTGGCAAGCGAATGAGCAGCTCTCCTATGCCTCTTTCCAGTTCCCGCCCTGACTTCTCTCAAGCTGTGAACTGAGGTAAACCCTTTTGGTCATGGTCTTCACTACAGCAGTAGAGACCTAACTGAGACACATGTGGAGGCCAGGTGACGACAAGGGTCCCTTCCTCTGTCTTTAATTTTTGAGGCACTGAACATGGACTCTCCAGCTGGCTGCACTGGGAGAGAGTTGCTCACCTCTGTGCCTGGCTTTCTCCTGGGTATTGGGATCTAAATTCAGGTCCTCATACTGGTACTATAAGCATTTTATCCACTGACCCTTCTCCGTGGCCTTAGAACTGAGTATTCTGTTTCTCAGCGCAGAAGGGGCTCAGTGGGAAGTGTGCACAGCCTTGGCACAGCAGTCCAGGACCAACCTCTACGACAGCGAACCACCCAATAAGCAGGGCGAGGCCTGGAAGGAGAGACAGCAGTGACAGTCCCTTTTCTATCCTGACAAAAGACAATCCTGCAAGTGGGAGCACACACACCTTTAATGCCAGCACTCCAGAGACAAAGGAAGATGACTCTCTATGAGTTCGAGGCTACAACTTGGTCTACAAAGTGAATTTCAGGATAGCTAGAACTGTTACATAGAGAAACCCTGTCTCAAAAAAAAAAAAAAAAGCAAGGTATTTAAGGTGTTTAACAATGTACCAAATATGGTTGGAGTTCTGCTGAGCCCTGGTTCTTTTTGTCCATGCAACCTAGGTAGACCTTGAACACCTCACTCTCCTGCCTCCCCATCCCAAGTGCCAAGATTATAGGCTCAACACCAGCATGTTCAGATCCTTGTGTTTTCCAGCAAGAGGAATTTGAATAAAGCAGAGAGATAGTCTGTTTGAGTATGAAAGGGTTAACACGATGCCCACTTAGAGGACATTCCTGGGTCATGGTCTGGAGTCATTTTGCCCTGACACTGGCCATCTCTGGCCACCTTCAACTTAGCCATCTTTCCTATCTGACTTAAAAATCTCATTCTATTAACATCAGTCCTCTAGACTAGACCACTAAAGCCGGGTCATGGTCCCGGGAAGCTCACTGCTGCTATTCACATATGTCACCTGGCAGGAAGAGAGGAGTCCTTGATTGGGACATGGGGGAGGACAGCCATCTTCTATAGTCCTCTTTCATTAGCACATTAGCATGAATGAGCTTATCAGATTAGCTAATTGTCACCTGGACACTTTGGACAGTGCAGAGACACTGGTGCCTTGAATTTTCACAAGAAAAGCATACTGACAAAGATCGGTCCCCGAAAGACCTCCACGCATTCAGGAAGATCAGGCCTGTGGAAGAAGAGCAAAAATAACGCTACACAGGACAGAAGGCCTTGGAGAAAAATCTCTGGATGAGAGGGAACAAAAATTTTTTTTTACCATTTTCTGGCTCTGCCTGGTGTCCCCAGTCCCTGCTGGGGGATGGCAGGTGTACAAACAGCTCGGGCACAAGAAGGGACCTCGCCTTCTGTTTCCTGACACAGTATCACGAGCAAAGACAAGCCCTGGGAAGACAGAAAGCTTTGCAAACTGCAAGGCCCCTTCCAAAAGTATCTGGAGATGTTGATATAACACACACACAATATTTATCAGCATCGAAGAAAAAGGGCAGAAAGAGGAAAGCAGCCCCTCCACTCTGAGACTCGCGTTTAACACCCACATGGGAAGAACAGACCAAGACTTTGAGCTCCTGAGAACCATCGTCTTGAAATGAAGTCCCTGGAATAAAGCCAACATGCTCGGCCTTCGGCAAAAGGGAAGACTAGGAAAAGAGCCCCCAGGGCCACAGGTGACAAGGAATTCTTCACAACCAGGCTGCACAACCTCTACTGCCGTTTCTATGATGACATCGGGGGGAAGCCATCCACGTCAAAATAGCATGAAGTGACTGCTCAGGGCGTGTGCCCAGGCTGAAGCACATTCATAGAGTCTTAGACTGCACAAAGCCTGGGCTCAGTTTTGTTTGTCTGTTTGTCTTTTTAGATACAAGATTTCTCTGCGTAGCCCTAGCTGTCCTGGAACTCACTTTTGTAGACCAGGCTGGCCTTGAACTCTCAGAGATCCACCTGCCTTTTCCTCCAGAGTGCTAGAATCAAAGGTGTGTGCTGCCATGCCTGAACTATGGGTTCATTCCTTAACACTACAAAATGATGATAATAAGGAAGGAAAAACCTGGACTTAGTGTATTATAGTGGCAGAGAGTATGCTTGGTGTGCCCAAGATCTGGGTACAACCCACTGCATAAGAAAAAAAAAATGTGAGCTGGGTGGTGGTGGTGCATGCCCTTAATCCCAGCACGCAGGAAGCAGAGGCAGGCGAATCTCTATATGAGTTCGAGGCTAGCCTGGTCTACAAGAGCTAGTTCTAGGACAGGTTCCAAAGCTACAGAAAAACTCGGTCTCAGGAAAAAAAAAAAAAAGAAAAGAAAAGAAAGAAAAAAAAGGAAAAACATGGAGGTGAGAAGGAAAGGAAGGATTTTTTAAAATGCTCTCTTGTCTTTTCATTGTTTCTGATTATTGCTAATGCTAAAGATTGAACCCCAGGCTCAGTAATCTGGCCTATATCCCCAGATTTCAATATTCCTTGGTTTCTGGATATCTAGTCTTTTTATCAATAGGAACTCTAAAAGAATAGATGGGGGGCTGGAGAGATGGTTCAGTGCTTAGGAGCACTGGCTGCTTTTCCAGAGGATGTGGGTTCAATTCCCAGCACCCACATGGCAGCTCACAACTGTAACTCCAGTTCCAGGGGATCTGACACCTTCACACCAATGCATATAAAATAAAGTTAAATAAATTTTAAAAAGAATGGATGGAAGTGCTTAGAGGATTATAAGTTCAAGGTCATTGTGTTCATTTTGTTAATTTAAAATAAGAAACATAAATAAATAAAGCTAATATATTTTTAAGGGCTGGGGCTATAGCTGAAGGGTATAGCATTTGTCTAGCAAATCTGAAGTCCTAGGTTCAACCCCCAGCACTGCAAATTAAATAAAGTAAGTAAGAGAAAACATTTTCAGACAAAGGTCAGAAGAGTCTGTCTCACAGATCCTCACTGAAAAAAACTGCTAAGGGAGATGGAGATAGTTCTAAAATGAAGGAAAACCAGGGTCTTTCAGTCTGACTCTGAATTCGGGCCCGGGACCTACAAGATTGAAAGAGAGAACGTACTCCTGAAAATTCTCCTCTGCATGCAGTTGCACTAAATGAATAGATAGATAGATAGACAGACAGACAGACGGACGGACTTTTATTAATCGTACGTCACCTCCCTATGTGAGGGGTTTGACCACCAACACCAGAAAACAACATACATAAAACATACCGTTTTAAACAAATGGCTCCAAAAGAGAAAAAAGGAGAAACTCTTCAACTGTTCTGTTCATCTTGTGATATTGGTGATCAAATTCAGGCTGTATACCTGTTGGGTGGTGGCTGCCATTTGGCTAAACCAAAAGGCTTTCCCTAACTTTTGATATCCAAAGTGAACCTATAGGCCGTACAACAAAGCCAGGTGTGCCAGCGCAGGCCTATCTAACCCCAGCACCAAGGGAACTGAGACTGGAGAATCCACAGTTCTAGGCCAGCATGCCCAGAAAGCAATGCCCTGTTTTTAAGAAAATAAAATAAAAGTTGGGTGTGATGGCTCAGGCTTTTGGTTCCATCACTCAGAAGGCAGAGACAAGCAGATCTCTGTGAGTTCAAGACCAGCCTGCTCTACATAGAGAGTTTTAGGATAGCCAGGATTGCAGAGAGAGAAAGACTCTGTCTTCAAAAAAAAAAAATTGAATTGAAATATATATATATATACATATATATATATATTTCGAGAAGTAAAAACTATATAATTGTTCCAATAAATATATAAAAGTATTTCATAAAATTCAATCTACCTACATCACTCTCAGTAGCTAGGTGGTAGGATACTTGTCTAGCCTGTGTGACATTCTAGGTTCAACCACCAGCACTAGAAAGAAAAAGAAGTCAAGGCAATCATATAAACAAATAAAAGAAACCATTAGTGTTCAAGTCAGTGAGGTTGGCTCCTAGAAAACCTAAGACAAATGTAAACTCCCAGCAAGGCTATTAAATGCAGGAACAAAGGACCCAAATGAATTGCATTTCTTTGCAACAGTAGGCGAATGATGCTTGGGTTGGAGAAAAATGAAGAACTTTATCACATTTCCATGGAAGAACAAAACAGAGAAGGCGTGTGCAGTTACAGATTGAAAACCCCATCATAGAGATAGCATTCCTCCAAGAGCATGCCGACCAAAGTCATAAGCGATGCCAACCAAAACCTCAATGAGTGTTTTCCCAAGATGGTTCCTGTAACCAAATGCCTAAGGAGAAGCAAGGTATCCTTTGAGAGGAATGTTGAACTGGGCACAGAAGGCAGGACAGACAACAGAATATGGACCATGTGAGCCAGAAATGAGGCTCCTTTATCAGGATGCTTGATTGTGACAATCAAATACAATGCAAGTTTCTGTCATTCATCATATTGGACCGTTGGAAATTTACATAGAAAGGCTAAACCTCGGCAAGCACAGCGGAGCATACCTGTGATCCCAGCACTTGGGAAGCAGAAGCAGGAGGATCAGGAGTTCAAATTGCTGGCTGACTGTATAGCAAATTCCAGATTGACTAACCAACAGAAACCAAGATAATCTGGGCATGGTGGCACAAGCCTTAGTCCTAGCCTTCAGGAGGCAGAGGCATGTAGGTGGAGATGAGGCTGTGGCTTACCAGTAAAGGTTCTAGGGGGGTCTGCCTCCTCTGGCAGTTACATGGCATCTCCCTGACTCTGCCTACTCTCTCTCTATATCTCTGTTCCGATTTCCTGGCTGACTGTACTCTGCTAAGCCATTGGCCAAAACCAATAAAAGAAACACATATACAGAAGGCTATGCCACATCAGAGGCGAGGGGATCTCTGGGAGTTTGAGGACAACCTAGTCTACACAGGAAGTTCTAGAACAGTTACATAATAGACCCTGGCTCAGAAATTAAAAAGGCCAGTTACTCATTCCTCTCAATTATTTAAACGGTGTCTGCACAATTCATTCTGGGTCCCATCCATCCCCGATGGCAAGCTGCTCAGGTCAGGGGCAAACTCTGGGCAACCCAACTTCCTGGCATTCAGGTGCCTTTGTCCTCACTCATACAGGTGTCGCGGCAGCACACATGTCTGTGTTGTCATGTCTCTAACTTTTTAATTCCGGGGGAAGTCTCTCTGAGCTCAGGAGAGGCGGTCGTTCTGAAAGTTAAGTGAAGCAGGGATTCTTTTCCTCCTTCATCATTGTTTGGCTTCGAAACAGCTGTCAGCAGTTGCCCGGTGACCTCGGTGAAATGTTTGGGGTCTTGTGTCAGTTCCTAACAACGAGCTGTCTGCAGAATGCCAGCACTTTATTTACTGTAGACGCTCCTTTGATGTCTGTCAAGCTTTTCATGTTTCCTTTTCTTTTTATCTGGTTTCTCACTGCTGATATTGTTCTGGTCTTATTGTCCCCCCCAGACCAAGAAGGACAGTGTCCATGTAAGTAAGTAACTTAGCATAGCAACCAGCCCATTCCGATGGGCATGTGTATATTCAGTGTGGTTTTCATGGTGCGGATGACAGGACCCTAGAACACAGCCTTATCCTCAACTCAAGCCGGAGAATGAAGACCCTTGAGCCTAGTGCCCAGACAGAAAAGTGCCAGATTTAATAAGTGAAAATACTAAGTGGCCTAAATAGTATTTTTTAGTAAAAACATGACATGACCCAAACATAGGATGAGACCTATCTCTCTGTAGATACAGATAGAGATAAATAAATCAGTTGTTAACCATGCATTAACCCTTTTGCCCTAAAAAGACCAGAGGCAAGAGACAGACAGATCTCTATAAGTGGGAAGCTAGCCTGGTCTACATAGTGAATTCTAGGCCATCCTGGGCTACACATAAATATAACCGGACAGTATTTTATATTGTGTCCTTACTCAGGTCTCCTCCTCTAAATAGTCTGCAGAGGAACCACACAACACGAGGGAGTCCAGAATTTTGTTGAAAGAGACTCTGTCATGCTTATTTGTATAAAAAGCAAAAGAAACTTCTAACTTAAACATTTTTACCACAAGACTCATGGATGAATTATTGTTAGCTCTTTTTGGGAAAAATTAAGAGGCTAGAATGCCATATGGCTATTCCCTGAGTCACCAAAAGTCTTCGTCCCGCCCACAGTGACCACGCCATCTCCTGCAATGGTCCCACTCAATGCGGAAAGAGAACAGACTGCAGTGAGGCAGAGCCTGGGAGGAAAAGCTGTTTTTAATATCATCCAACCCTCCAAGCCCTCGCTACGTCTCTCTGCTCACCACTACCAAGCTCTGCCCTCACACATTCGTTCTCAGGCCATCGGTTCTCGACTTGAGGGTTGCAATCCCTGGATCAAACGACCTTTTCACAGGGATCATACATCAGATATCCTGCATATCAGATATTTACACTTTGATTCATAACAGTAGCCAAATTCCAGTTATGAAGTAGCAATGAAAATCATTTTATGGTTGAGGGTCACCACAACATGAAGAACTATGTTAGAGGGTCGTAGCAATAGGAAGGTTGAGATCCACTGTTTTAGATTGTCCAAGAAATGCATAAACATGCTGAAACATGAGGAGAGAAGAAAACACAAAATGCAATCAGTCCATGGAAGAGAAAGAATAAAGGGGGTCCAAGGAGAGTGGACAATCCCGCGTTTGTGTAAGTGATGATATGAATGTCATCTGTAATCTGACACGGAAGGAAGCAACTCAAGAGTGTTACATACTCAATCACAGCCTGCATGTAGAGTGACCGTGCTTAGTCTCCGGGTACTCAATCACAGCCTGCATGTAGAGTGACCGTGCTTAGTCTCCGGGTACTCAATCACAGCCTGCATGTAGAGTGACCGTGCTTAGTTACTGGGTACTGGTCCTCACTCCATACAAGGGGCTGTGGCTGGAGGGCAGATGGTTGGCCTGAGTTCCATCCCAAGTGTTTCAGACAGCTGAAAAGAGTTCAGGGCTGGGGGCAGCTCAGGTCATATGATGATTGCATAGGCATGCAGCAAATCCTGGGCTCAGTTCTCAATACCATATAAACCAGGCGTGACACATGCCTGTAATACCCTCATGTGGAGTGTGGAAACAACAGGTTCAAAGGGCAAGGTCATCCTTAGCTATACATCCAGTTCCAGGTCAGTCTGGGCTGCATGAGAACCTGTCTCAACAACACCAAAGAGTTACAGTTTAAAATGAGCCTGGCAGTGCACCCTTTTAGTCCCAGAATTGGGGAGTCAAGACGCAAGTGGATCTCAGTGAGTTCCAGGCCATCTTAATCTTCATAGTGAGCTCCAGGCCAGCTAGGGCTACAAAGGAAAAAGTTGCTGAAGTTGCTGCAGTTTTGTGAACATTTGCCAGCCCTTCTGTAATCATAGTGCATTGCAGACTGGCAGACTGTGGCAGGAGGATCATGAGTGTGCCATGTTGTACAACACCAAAGATAAAAGTATCCTAGGTCACTGCATGTTTATTTTTAATTTCAGTATGTATATTTACTTGCAGTAAATGCAAACATTCACCCGTCAAAGCTCTCGCTCCCAGCTGTTTTCTATGGAACATCTGTCCTTTCTGGCTCCCCCCACCCACCCACCATCCTGTTCATGCACTTTCTCCTATAGAAATAAACTGGGCTACTGCCCTTGTTCAGTGTGCTTGTCTGGAACACTGTAGGCATATACTCAAAGTGTGGGAGTGTGTACATGTGTATGTGTGTGTGAGTGTGTGTGTGTGTGTGTGTATGTGTGTATGTGTGTATGTGTGTACATGTGTATGTGGGGGGGGCATTGCTTGAGTACAATCCAGGGTCTCAGGCATGCAAAATCTCTACCACTGAGCCACATACCAGCTCTAGAGTTTTCTTTTTTTAATCATTGTAAGCAGGTTTGTGAAGCTGGGGGTAGAGATTGCTCAATGCTAGGCCCGTGGCTAGCATTTCTGAAGCCCTGGCCTCAGTCTCCACCACTACTGGAAAATAAAAACAACTTTCAGTCACTTTTAAGAATTGGTAGTTGGCCAGGTGGTAATGGTTTATAATCCCAGTCCTGCAGAGGCAGAGGCAGAGGCAGAGGCAGAGGCAGAGGCAGAGGCAGAGGCAGAGGCAGAGGCAGAGGCAGAGGCAGAGGCAGAGGCAGAGGCAGAGGCAGAAGAATCTCTAAGTTCGAGGCCTGCTGGGTCTACAGAGCAAGTTCCAGGACAGTCAGAGCTACATAGGAAAACCCTGTCTCAAAAACAAAACAAACAAACAAACAAAAAAAACTAAACTAAAACAACAGCAACAAAAGACTTGGTAATTTAGAGGTAATTTAGATAGCTCACAGCTAAAACCCAGACTTTTGGAAGATAAAGGCAAGAAGTCTACAGGCAGCTTCAAGGAGAGACCCAACTACAGAATGAGACTGTTTCAACTCCCCCTCCATCTGCCTCAAAAGGAATTTATTTTCTGGTTTGTTTGAGGAATAGGGTCTCACATCATAGCTCAGCAGACAGCACAGGTTAGCCTCAGATCCTTCTCAGTTCTTCTACCACAACCTCCTGAGTACTTGGTTGGATTACTGGCACTGTGCCCAGCTAAAACTGTATATCTTTTCTTAGTTTTATCTTCATGATAGAGTTTAAAGTTAAATTACAAAGCAATTGAGAATGTGAAATAGAGGCTGGAGAGATGGCTCAGCAGTTAAGAACACTGACTAAGTCTTCCAGAGGACCCAGGTTCAATTCCCAGAAATCACATGGCAGCTCACAACTGTCTGTAACTCTAGTTTCGGCAGATCCAACACTCTCACAAAGACAGATGTGCATGCCAAATGCCAATGCATATAAAATAAAAATAAATCATGAAGAAAGAAAGAAAGGAGGGAGGGAGGGAGGGAGGAAGGGAGGGAGAGAAGAGGGAGGGAGGGAGGGGGGGAGGGAGGGAGGAAGGAAGGAAGGAAGGAAGGAAGGAAGGAAGGAAGGGAGGGAGGGAGGGAGGAAGGGAAGGAGGGAGGGAGGGAGGAAGGAAGGGAGGAAGGAAGGAAGGAAGGAAGGAAGGAAGGAAGGGAAGGGAAGGGAAGGGAAGGGAAGGAAGAAGGAAGAAGGAAGGAAGGAAGGAAGGAAGGAAGGAAGGAAGGAAGGAAGGAAAGGAAGGAAGGAAGGAAGGAAAGGAAGGAAGGAAGGAAGGAAGGAAGGAAAGGAAGGAAGAGGAAGGAAGGAAGGAAGGAAAGAAGGAAGGAAGGAAGGAAGGAAGGAAGGAAGGAAGGAAGGAAGGAAGGAAGGAAGGAAAGGAAGGAAGAAGGAAGAAAGGAAGAAGGAAGGAAGGAGGTGTCAGGTCTTTAAAAAAAGGAATGTAAATAGTATCTGTATATTTGGCTTTCAGGAGTTTTCTATTTGATCATGACAAGATCTCTTCTGGTCATTGACTGAAAATATCTACCTTCCATGGAAGCTCTTATGCAGACATAATTAGCTATCACACCAGAGAGAGGTATGTTTCACGGTGTGCAGAACAGGCGACAGTCACAGCCAGAAGAAAATCTTCTAGAGAAGCAGCCTCTGTAGTAGATGCTACTCAGTGAGGCCTCAGCCATGTGCTGCTCCTCCTAGTCACTCTGGGGAAGCGTTAAGGCTGATGATACAAGAATCAGAATTTAAACCCGTTCTCTGCTTAATGATAGTTCCCTCCTTCCCTGTCTAGCCAAAACCAATCTGCCTGTTCCTTCCCATTTTTGAATTAGCTTTGGTTACATTCCCATTTCTGGATAATTTTATTGATCTTCAGTGAAAATGCCTAGACAGCATAGTTCCTGAGACCAAACAGGTCTGGTGTACCAGGAAGTGTGGTACACCCTTGTAACTAAGCACATGGGAGGAGGAGCAAGAGGATGGAAAATTCCAGGCCGGCCTGCACTATGTAGCAAGAACTTGTCTCGAAAAACAAATGAACAAAAAGCATGAACTAAACCAGACAGTGGTGGTTCTACCACCACCCAGGGTGGCTGTTCAGCTCTTTATTAGACTATCAGGTGTTTTAGACAGGCAAAGTAACACAGCCTCACAGAATTAAGCTAATGCAGCATAAACAAAGGTAACAAACCTCAAAATAATATTCCCCAACACAGGTTGACATTAAATTCAAGGAGGTTCACCAGCCTCTGCCTCCTGAGTGCTGGGTTTACAAAGGAGCCTAGATATTTTCTTTCTTCTTTTTTTTCCTCTCTTTTTTGGAGGGGTTTGGGGTGAGACTGGGTTTCTGTGTAGCCCTGGCTGTCCTGGAACTCACTCTGTAGACCAGGCTGGCCTCGAACTCAGAGATCCATCTGCCTCTGCTTCCTGACTGTTGGGATTAAAGGCATGTGCCACCACTGGCAGACTTTCTTATTAAAAATTGTCAAAAATGTATCCTGGGGGCTGGAGAGATGGCTCAGCGGTGAAGAACACGCTGCTCTTGTGGAGGATGGCATTCAGTTCCCAGCACCCATACCAGGCAGCCCCCAACTGCCGCAACTTCAGGTCCAGGCAGTCTAGCACCTTCCATGAGCATGCATGTCCCTACAAACGAAATACACACATGGAAAAAGGAGTTGACAATTTTAAAGTGTTCTGTGAAGAATGTTGATGCTACTTGGGTAAGTTCTTCATTCCTTAGCACTTTTCTCCATGTTTGGGGTTAATTCAGGGCCTTGGTCATCTGAGACAAGGGCTCTGTCACTCAGCTGCAGCCCAGCCCCCACTCTTTTAATTTTATTAATTTCTTTTTCTTGGGAGGGGGATTGAAACAGGGTTTCCCTGCATAGCCATGGCTGTCCTGGAACTCACTCTGTAGACCAGGCTGTCCTTGAACACACAGAGATCCACCAGCCTCTGCCTCTGCTCAGGCTGGTTTTGTGCTTGCCCTGTAGCCCAGGCAGGCCTCAAACTCATAATCCTCCTGCCTCAGATTCTGAAATGCTGGAATTGCACATATGAGCCATCTTGCCTGGCTTTTTTTAAGTTTTATCATCCAGTGTGGCAGTGGCACAGGTTTTTAATCCTGGCACTTGGAAGCAGAGGTAGGCAGATTTCTGAGTTCAAGGCAACCTGGTCTACCTGTTCAAGGCTTTAAAGCAAGGTTCTATCATAAAATAAAATAAATCAAGAAGCAGATGGTTGGGCTGGAGAGATGTCTCAGAGGCTAAGAGCATTACCTGCTCTTCCAAAGGTCCTGAGTTCAATTCCCAGCAACCACATAGTGGTTCACAACCGTCTGTAATGAGGTCTGGTGCCCACTTCTGGCCTGCAGGCATACACACAGACAGATATTGTATATATAATAAATAGATAGATAAATATTTTTAAAAAGGAAGCAGATGGTTAACTCAGTAACTTTATCTTTAAATATTACTTGTTAAATCGATCCTCTGGAATTCCCACCTCTTTCTCTGTTGAAAAATATGTTGTTCATTTATTACCAGTATCTTGGCCACCCAGGTCTACATCAAAGCCCTTTTCCTAGTTCCTGTTTAGTTTCATGAATGGATATGAAGCTTAAGCGAGGAAAGAGCCTGCCTCCTTTAGTCAGGCTCCTGAAAGACTCTTTCCGGAACCTAGGTAGTGAACAAACCTGGGAGAAAAAGCATCACGGGGGAGGGACTGGTAGAGTCAGTAGGCTGGGAGTCCATCATCTGGCCACTGTGGGAATGCTAGTCAGCCAGACCATCCCTTAATTGTCTCATCCCCTAAGGAGCAGATCTTCTCTCTTGTGCTTCTGCACAGCGCAGGGATGAGACAATCCATGCTGACCCTTATGTAAAAGTCCTCTGCGAGTGTGAGAAATGGTGTTGAAGGGGAAGCCGTAGCCGTAGCCGTATTAAAAAGGATGAATGACAGTCATCTTGGGAGCAATTCGTAGTCATAGTTAAAATCTCAAATCAGGACATATCCTTTGGCATATAATCTGACACATGGTTTGACCACATGACAGAATATTTGAATTAAGAAAAAAAAGTGCTGAAAAATCCAGGACATGTGGTTGCCATGGCAATGGGGAGCCATAGGGAGGCCGTGGGCCATGAAAAGACAGGGTCGAGTTGGCAAGCACAGAAAACTGTTTTGCCAGCGATGTGCAGGACAGTTTGGAACCGACCAATGTGGAAGACCAAAAAGCCAGGAAGAAAGAAATTGTATTAATCTAAGAGTGATGTAGAAGTAATAATCTCAAAACATCCACGTTAGAAAATTCTTCCTAAGTTAGCACCACTAAACCCACAACTTCAGCTCCTGTGAACCAAATGCTGTGTCATATTTTCCTTTGGGAATAGTTAGATGTGCATCAAATGACTGAATTGGTGTGGCTGCTAGCAGATGCACTGATTTCAACAGTCTAATAGTCATCAAAATAAATAGTTGGCCCGAACAACTTGGTTGAATCCCCCAAAAGGTCTGTGTGCCATAATATGTTTCTTCCTTGATTTCCTCTGTAAGGTGCATATTGTATTTGTATAGAATTCTTACTCAAATAAAGCTCTATTAATGTACACATTTCTTAGGAGAAAAACCCTCCTCTTGAAAAACTGCTAAGGAAAATGTGCTTGGGCGGTATATAATAAAACTGCTAAAAATGTAAAAAAAAAAAAGAAAATTCTTCCACTCACTCTGGGAAATCCCAGGCAGTCCTGGTTCACATCAGTGTGGATCGGAGGACATTTGGATAGGACTTTGTTAGTGTGAACAGAGCCATCAGGTCCTGATGGGCTCTGCATCTACCCTCTTCAATGTCCCTGGGTCAGCTCGTGGTAGCTCTGCCTCCAGACCAAAGGGATCTCCTGAGAGCATCCTGATGGACCTGCCGGTCAGCCTCTTGCAGGGACCCCAGGTCAGCCTTGCTCTCCGTGCTATCTCCTGCCTCCATCTTGCCCCTCCGCGTAAGTTAAAACCATCCTGTCCACTGTGCTCAGGGAGTTTTTCTGAGATTTACAACCATCAGCGCTCTTGACAATACAATCCCTGCAGCCCCAGGAGTTCTGTTGATTTTAAGAACAAAACCAGATTTTTTTTTTATGACCAGTACAAAGGAAAGTACAGAAGGTGAGGACAGAGGCCTGATGACTGGACTCAGGAGTGGGCTGACAAAATAGTTAATCTCTTTTATTTTATAGGTACACAGATTCTCTTTCATATTAATACATCCGGTATTTCTTAAGTGTTGTTCAAGGGACAGAACACACACACACACACACACACACACACACACACACACACACACGCCATTTCTCTTATTGCTATTGCTGCCGGGCCCTTTAAGACCTCACGATCTCTAAATTCCATGCAGCACCGATCACATGCTATCGAGTTGGCATGTTTGCAAATTGCATGCAGTGAGATTTTTCCATGCCCCGACAGCCCTGTCTCGGATTCCCCAGCATCCCGACCGAAGGAGTATTGCTTGTGCATTTTCCCCACTTTTCATTGAGTTCGGTGTGGCAGCCTGCATTCCTCAGCATAGGCTGCAGTCGGCATGGTAACTAGTTAGTAGTTAGCCGATGCACTTGCCTTCTGCCAGACTTCAATTTCTTCCTAAGAGTCCCTTTTGGGGGGAAGGGTGGGTGTTGGAGTTGGGGGTGCCAGTTTAGGAAGTAGTGAAAAGAGGATGGAGCAAGAATTAATTGGGTTGGGCCAGAAGCGGGGGATGGGCAGAAGAACGACTTAACCGCTCCTTTAAAAGAGTTATCTGGTCCACCCAGGGCGTTGGTGCTAAATTACAGGGGCAGAAGAAAAAAAAAAAAAGTCCTAATTGGGGTGTGAAGGCAGTGACAAACAAAGCTTGTCCGCGCCTGGAATCCACACTGTTGATAGTGCAGGTAGCTCAAGGCGGTGGGAGTGATTGCTGTTGACTTTGCGTAATTGCAGGGGAGGAGTGAACGGAGCTGGGGCAGGCGGGGCTTCACCCAGTGGGGTGGTAGACAGACGCTGGCCTGGCGAAACCATGCTGGGGCTAAACAGACTGACTGACAGAGCACCCGGCCCGTTATTAAAATTCTGGCAAAATGTTCATCTCTTGACAAAAATGTAGGGAGACTAGTAATGCATAGCTTTATCCCACGTTGGCTTTTAAAATGGCTAATGCCTAGTTGTCTGTCAAAGTTAATAGGGCATTGCTGCTGCTTATGGAACAAAAAAAATTCTCATACATGTTATTCATTTATTCATTGCTAAAAAAATCATGTATCTGCTAAAATTTTCATTTAGGAAAAAGATTCAGACGTGGTTAAACCTTGACTTTTAAGAAATGCTGTGGGTACAAGCAACTTTTTCTCTTGTTTTCAGTAACCAAAAACCACACTTTCATTAAAAACAGTAAATACTTCATTCACTGAGAATCGATTCAAATCTGTATCCAAGATTACACTAAAGGGCATTAAACCTGCAATTATTGATTGTATCTTTTTAACTTCCTTTGTATCAAGAAGTATGCTAAATGGTTGATTGGCTGTTAAGTAGACAGCTGTGTGGTCATAGGAATTAATCCATACAATAACTTCTTGTCTCTCTCACTCGTGTGCTGATTGGACAGTTTCTCCCTTGCTCTCCAGGAAGCCTTCACGGGTGCTGGTCCACCCACCTCCTCGTCTAAGTTTTACCCCCATAGAAGGCAAGATACTGTTCCGGAATCATCTTAGTGAGCAAATAAATATTCCTGGTCTTTGTCAAATTCATCTTGTGTGTTATGGGTGGGGGGGCATTTCTTTTCTTATTGTCCACATTTCAAAGTTTGGGATTACGTGGACTTTTAAAAAAGGTTACTGCGGGGGGAGGGAACGCTTAAACCTTTCTAATATGTTTTATTCCCTAGTTTGCTTAATGGAACTATATGTGGATAACATATATATAGTAATATGTATTTTAATGTACTAGTTTAGAATTGCCGTTATATGGGGGAGTTGAGAGTTCAGTTCACTGCTTTGGTTTGGTCCAAAAGCACAAGGACCCTGGGTTTGGTCCCCTGCATAAGTTCAAAAACATATCAAAATTTGTTAACCTTCCGCCAGAAAATTCCTGAAATAGCATTTCTCTAAAAGACCTCCCATTTTCTCTTCTATGTCTTATTTTTCAACAAAATAAGGAGGTGAGGTTGATGGGGTACTTGGTTCCAGTCCCCTAATATACAGTTTGGTTTGGTGATTTTCCTCCTTCAGTTCCCAGGATACCAATCAATCTCCAGGCTCTTCGGGAAACAGAGATACCTGAAGCCTCCGCCCTGGGGGAATACACAAATGTTCTTCCACTACTGAGAAACAAACAGGCTAACAGGAGATGGCCCGACTGCCTACAGCTCCTGTTTGCTCACTGTGAGCTCACTATGTCAGCTAGGGAAGTCACTATATGAATTAATAGCAGACATCTCTGCTGAAAATAAGTGTTTACCAGTTTAGGGGCCGGGGTTTTTGTGGGTTTTTTTTTTTTTTTTTTTTGGCAAAGACCTGGCTTTTTGTCTGCCTGCCTCCTTTTTTGGCACGCGCATCCCTGAGGTGTGTAATTAAAGTCAGAGAATTTGCACATAGTGCTTTTGGGTTTTAATGAATAGAAAACACAGGATATTCCAGCAATTTGGTGCCTAATGTCAGAACGTGTGTTCCCTGTGTGAGGTATCACAATAACAGGGCTCTGTGATAATCAAGGCGCCTACGATCCCACGCAAAGAGAAAGAAAAGTGACAGCATTTGTTCTTAAATTCCAATACAAAACACATGAAAAAGAGCAATTTACATTTAAAACAGACAGACTTTGAACTTGAACATACTCTCAGAATTAACGGCTGTTAAATCAGCCCACTTTGCTGAATATTGAAATTCCTTCAGGACAAAGATCTTGGCTGCTGATATCAGGTTAGATTACAAAATTGAATACACAATATCAAATGGTTCTAATCATAACTGCTCTGGCCTTGCTGTTGAAATTCTGAATGCCTCGAAACCTACAAATGTGTTTTTAAATCTCTCGAACGTTGGCATGAAGGGCAGAAAGAGAAATCAGCATTTATTAAGCACCTGTTATATGCCAAATACTTCTATATGGTCATCAGATTGGATATTTACAAATTCGGAAATCTGTCATAATCACCATGCAAAATAATAATAATCCTGTGTTTTTGTTGGCATATTATGGTCAGGGATGGGGATATAACTCAGTGATATAGTGCTTGCCTAGAAGATAGAAAGCCCTGGGTTCCAATCACAGTGTTAAAAAAAAAAAGTGAGATTAGGAAGGTGGTCTAGCAAAGACTACTTTACTGATGGAGAGAAATGCCCAGGTGAAGTGCCACACTCGGCAAACTGTTAGCCGAGCACCAAGTACCATAAAACCCAAGCTCCTTCCTACACAGTCTAGCTTGTATTTTTCTTTGTTTGGTTGTTTTTGTTTTTTTTGTTTGTTTGTTTGTTGTTTGTCCCCCTTCCCCAGACTGGGTTTCTCTGTGTAGCCCTGGCTCTTTCCTGAAACTTGCTTTGTAGATCAGGCTGGCCTCCAACTCAGAGATCTGCCTGCTTCTTCCTCAGGAGTGCTGGGATTAATAGAACATACCACCTCAGTCAGCTTGAATTTTTTTCTTTTTTGGATAGCCTAGATAGCCGATAGTCTCACTCCCTAGCCCAGGATATACTGAATGAAACTCACTATGTGGACCGGGCTGTCCTTCAAATCAAAACTGTCCTCCAGCCTCAACCTCACAGTGCTAGAATTACAAGCACAAACAACCACTCCTAGCTAAGTTTTTGGATATAAAAAATTTACTCCAAAGAGAAATGAGAATCTTGTTCCTCAGTCCTCCCAGCCCTCATCTTTCAGGGAGACCCACGCATCCCAGGTTCATCTTGACCGCCCCATTCTACCTTTATTCTCCCTTCTGTCTCTGCCTCCTGAGTGCTGGGATTCCAGTCTTGTGCCACCGAGCTTGGGTTGTGTTACAGAAGATTGAACCCGATACTTCATGCATGCTAGGGAAGCATTCTGTCAATTCTTCCTTGTGAATAACCCTTACTTTATGTGTTAGGGCTGAGTAAGGAACCCAGGGCCTTGGGGCTGCTAGCCAAGTCATCTTCAACGGAGCTACATACATCCACTTCGTATTTATATCCAGTTTGAAAAACAAACCAGGCCAATTCTGGTGGCACACGCTGGCAGAATGCTAAAGGAGATAGAGGCGAAAGGATCACAAGTTCAAGACCAGCCTGGACTACACAGCCGTGGCTGGAGAGATGGATTAAGAGCACTTGCTGCTCTTGCAGAGGACGCAGGTTCAATTCCTACCACCCACACATGGTTCGCAATCACCTGGAACTCCAGTTCCAGTGGATCCAACACCTTCTTCTTGCCTCCACAAGCAACACCGTACGTACACAGACACACATTAAGCAAAACATCCATACATATCAAATAAATAAATAATAAACAAACAAGTTAAAGCAAAACAAAACAAAAGGTGAGTAGACGGTTCAGCTAGTAAAGATGCCGACGCCAAGCCAGAAGACCCTGAGTTCAATTCTAGGGACCCACAGAGCGGAAGGAGAGACGTGACCTCAAGTTGTCCTCTGACCTCTACACAAATGTGCTGCATGTGCGTGTGTGTGTGTCTACATGATATATATGTATATGTTTTTATAACACCAGTCTTCCTGTTCTGTGCCCTGCATTCCAGCACAGGGAATATCAAACTTGTACTAGGACGGTTTTCTGTAGCTGCCAGAGAAGTAGCTCTACCTTAAAACAAAGGACGGGGGGGGGGGCACACCTTTAATACCAGCACTCGGGATGCAGAGGCAGGCAGATCTCTGTGAGTTTGAGGCCAGCCTGGTCTACAAGAGCTAGGTCCAGGATAGACTCCAAAGCCACGGAGAAACCCTGTCTCAAAAAACAAAAAGAAAAAGAAAAAAGAAATTTGAGCATGAAGATGTTGAAGCTAGGCATAATGGTGCATGCCTCTAACCTCAGTACTCAGTTCTAATTAAGTATTCAGTAGATGAAGCAAGAGATTGTTTCAAGTTTAAGGTCAGCCTGGGCTACAGAGTGAGGCCCAGTCTCAAAACAATGACAATGAAATAACAAACAATAATAACAAAATGTATTTATTAACATTAGCTATTTTGTGTGATATAAATATGGGTGCATGTATTCCACTCGTGTGAGTCAGAAGACAACTCTTTGGGAATGGATTTTCTCCCTCCATGGTGGTATCAAACTCAGAATGTCAAGTTGTGTGGCAGGTGCTTCTATTCTTACCTGCTTGAGCCATCTCAGCTGCCCAGCGAGAAGTATGTGGAGATATTTCTGAGGGTTGAAGATGCCTATGTTCTGATTCCGCCAGGACTCATTGTCTCTACAAGGTGGATCCTGCCGCATGGCCCCCGTCCTTACCTGTCTCAAGTGCCCACTTTCCTCCTCCTTGCTCTGTTTAAATTCTATTTATTACGTCCCCAAGCTCCTCCAGCCTCCTTGCTCCTCTCTTATTGCACTATGGCGCTAGCCAAAACTGTCAGTCGTTCCTGGTTAAATTAGGTAGAACCATCTGCTCCTTGTAAGCAAGTGTGCCTAGAGAAACACCATTCTATTGGCTGGCCTCATGGTGAACACAGGCTTGGTACAGTTCCTAGGGCCCTTCACACTGCCCACATTGTGTTTTTTTGTTGTTTTTTTTTTTTTAAAGATTTATTTATTTATTATATATACAACATTCCTTCCATGTATGCTTGCATGCCAGAAGAGGGCACCAGATCTCATTACAGATGGTTGCGAGCCACCATGTGGTTGCCGGGAATTGAACGCAGGACCTCTGGAAGAGCAGTCAGTGCTCTTAACCTCTGAGCCATCTCTCCAACCCCCACACTGTGTTTTTCACAGTGTTGGAACACCTCCCAATCAGACATAAGGTCCCGAGTTTAAGCCCCAGTGCCATGACATGAAATAAAATAAAAGAGCAAAGACTAGGGAGGAGGTTTCCACCCTTGACTTGCTGACTTTCTCATTCCTCTCCTGCTTGCGTTTTTCAACAAGCCCTTCCTTCTCCTCTCGTCTCCTCAACATACTGGCTAAGTCATTCGGTCACTTTCCATTTCGTCCAAACATGGAAGCACTTTGAAGTCTACACATCCTACTCCCTGACTTCCGCATTCACCGGTACCAGTATTAATTCTCTACTTACTGGACTCTGGAGGGACTGTCAGGCTCACATCGAGGCCGCCATCCCCTTGGGGCACTTCTTTCCTCTTCTGTTGCATTAGCTCTCTCCTTTTGCTGAGCCTTTGCTAAATAGCATTTCATTTTCTTCGTTAGAAATAAAGACAAGGCCTGGAGAGTTGGCCCAGTGGTTAAGAGCCTTTGTTGTTCTTGTGAAGGACCCAGGTTTGATTCCTAGCACCCACATGGAGGCTTACCACTTCCTCAGGTACCAGGCATGCATGTGGTACACAGACATACATGCAGGCAAAGCAGTCATATGACTACAATAAATCTAATATATATAATATATATACACACACATAGATAGACAGACAGACAGACAGATAGATAGATATCCTTTTTTTCACAAAGTAAACCCCATTGTCCATACATTTTTACATGCAGACATTCATCACAAAGAATCATTGTTCTGGTGCAAGGCCCCTGTCTCTGCTTCGCCACTGACAGTGGGCCCTCACTGGGACTTTTCCTGGATATCTGGTTGCTTGCCCTGTGTCACGGAGACCACTCAGCCCTTCTCCTTCCCCTATTCCTGTGCCCCAGCAGAGCACAGATGGTGTTAGCTGTAGTGTTGGTCAGCCCGCCTTCTCCCCTGTCTTCCTCCCAGGGCTTTGTTCTGGCCAATTCACCCCTTGCATGGCTAAGCAGGGGGCAGGGCTGGTTCTCCCGCATTCTCAGGGTCAGTTCTCCAGTGCCTACACCTTCGGGGTCAGCTCTACTGTGCTGCCAGGTGAGGTGCAGGTGTGTGGGGGGGGTCAGCTCCCCTCCCCCCACAGGGTCAAGGTTGGAGGGCATCTCTCCCTCGCCCTCACCACCATACAGCAGACGAGAGGACTGTGTACATAGCTTTAAAAAGGATAAAAAGAAAGACAAGGCTTTGCAATGGCCTGGCGTGTAGAAGCGTTTGCCACAAAGACCCACGGGCCTGAGCTGATCCGTGGAAGCCACGGCAGGAGAGAAACTTGATTTCTGAGTGTCACGGATTCTCTGTGGCATGCGATAAGTTTCAAACCCAGGAGGCTGAGGTGCCTCTTTCACACTGGCCTCCTGGTTCTCCCAGCATCCCTCAGTCACTGTTACAGGGTATGACTGGCACACCCTGCCCTCTACCCCGAATTCTCCAGCCCAGGGCTGGGCTTCTTCTCCCCCAGACTTTCTTCCCGTATAATCCAGATATTTTGGTTACCGGCCTCTTTTTGTACTGTTGAGCCTTCTGGCTGCTGTGTCTGATTCCCTCTCTCCCCTCTCCTCCCACACAAGGCCCAATTCAGTCTGGTCATGTTCCCTCTGGAGCCTCCCTAGGCTCCCTCCCTCTACCTACCTAACTTCTTACAATAACCTTTCTCCTTCACCACACCTAGGAGCAGCCTTTCCTCTTCCTTCCTTCGTTCCTTCCTTCCTTTCTTTCTCTCTTTCTTACTTTCTCTTCCTCTTCTTTTCTATACAACATGTGTGCCTCTTGCCAACAAAATTCCTCAAAGCAGCTGTGCCTATGGATAGCTGTGGTTGTTGTGGTTATGACTATCTCTCCCATTCTCTTGAAACACACACATCCTCCTCCTGCCTCCTCCCTATGAACATTGCCTCACATCTGTCTTGTTAAGGACAACCAAAGATCCCCCCCCCCCCCCGATCATCTCACTGTCAGTCAGTCTTGTGTCTTAGACTGTTTCCCTGTCCATGTTCTGGGATGGTGTCTCCCCAGCTCCCTACCTCAGCCTCGTCGCCTCGGGGCATGAGGCTCAGACCTCTTCTTTCTCACCTGCACTGGATCACTTGAAGATCCTGTTGGTCACATGACTTTTATTTATTTATTCATCTTGGGTTTTGTGAGATAGTGTCTTTCTATGTAGTCCTGGCTGTCCTAAAACTCTCAATGTAGACCAGGCTGGCCTCAAAATCACAGAGATCCCCTGCCTCTGCCTCACAAATGTTGGAATTAAAGGTGTGTGCGCGCTACATGTGGGGATTAAAGGCTCACCATCCCTAGTTGGTCACATAGCTTTATCTCCTCGTTGTGGGGTTGGCATCTCCAGTCTACACGGTTCCTGCCCTGGACTGCCACTGTGAAGCCAGAAGCTAGACCCTATTCCTCTCCAGTTACGTTAGGACTGGAGTAAGTTAAGTAGGTTTCTCTCTAACCCCCTTACTTAATATCACAGTCCTTTAGGGCCTGAAACCTACATTGTTCTTGTGGGATGGCGAGTCTTTAAATCAGTAATTTAAAGTAAGAAATGACCATCTGGCCAGGCAGTGGTGGCACACACCTTTAATCCTAGCACTCAGGAGGCAAGGACACGCGGATCTCTGTGAGTTCAAGACCAGCCTGGTCTACAAAGCAAGTTCCAGGATAGCCAGGGCTACACAGAGAAACCCTGTCTCAAAAAAAAAAAAAAAATCAAAAAGGAAGGAAGGGAGAGAGGGGGGAAGAAAAAAAAGATAGAGAAAGGAAGAAATGACCGTCTTGAGTGAATAAAATTCCCCCAAGTTTAGGAGGTAGATGCAAGTCTCTCTTTTAATAGGCACACGAGAAGCAAAAGCCAAGCTTCAGAAGCCATAGCTGAGTAAATCCTTCCCGCCTCAGCTGGACTGATTTTCCTCAAAGCAGATATCTGAGCAAGTCACCCCTTTAAACCACAAATTGTTCTTAGAAAACAAAATCCTCAACCTACTAGTTCTATGAAGGTCTGGCTCCTTAGGCCTCTGCCTTCCAGTGAGAATCTGGTAAGTAGGAACACACGTCAGCGCTCAGATCCTCGCTCCTCTATGTCACAACTCTGGGGATTTACTCCCTTGTCTGTGCCACTGCTTCCTCTTCCGTCAAAACAGAATAAAGACAGTGCTCATCTTATAGGAGGAAAATAAGAGTCACCTGCTTTCAGTGGCGTCAGACAGCTACAAAGAGCTCAATAGCCATCTACTGTTATCTACAAACACTGTGGCCAGCCACACCATCTTCCCATCCCTTAAAGCAGCTACAGTTCTAGGTCTTTCCTGCGCGGCTTCCAGACCGCACAATTATCCTCTCTGAACGCCTGAAGTAGTTCCCTTATCTGCTGAGCATCCCTGTCTCTCTCTCCGCCTTTAACTCATAAGCCTGAAACCTAAATTCTTCCTTTGCTCTGTTCTTGCCTCAAGCCAGACATTTTTTATTATTATTATTTTATTTTTCCAGACAGGGTTTCTCTGTCGTTTTGGTGCCTGTCCTGAAACTAGCTCTTGTAGACTAGGCTGGCCTCGAACTCACGGATATCTGCCTGCCTCTGCCTCCCCAGTGCTGGGATTAAAGGTATGCGCCACCACCGCCGGTTCCAAGTCAGTCTTCTTAAAGATCATCTACACGCTGGGTACATTCACCCAGAACTACGTAGACCTGTAGGTACACTATCCAGATTTGTTTAAATGAGCATTTAATTGTTGCTAGACCCAGCCTAGAGAGTTCTCAGCCAGGTCCCACCCTCGGAAGACAAAGCAAGGAGAAAGTGGCCTTGGGGATTCTGTCAGTCGGAGGGCTGACCAACCCCCTTCTCATTAACATTCTTCATTCTTTCCTTGCACGTGCTAATGAGGTTGCCCAGGTTTCCCGGGCCCTAAGAAAACCTTGTGGTCTGGGCTCTAGGTCAGTCTATTGTTTTTTAGGTTTTGCTCTCAACGGACTGGTTTTTGTGTCTTCCTGATTTGAGCAGAACTGGGGGTGCTCAACAGCAGTTCCATTGTATCTCTGTTGTTGGCTTGCACCTGGGCCAGCAGTCTACCTGCCTGTGGAGACGCCTGGGGCTTGGGGTTTTGTATTTCGGTATTTGCTCACTTTTAAAGCCCACTTGACAGTCTGAACTTCTGTTTCGGTCTGTGTGGCGTCTGCTCTTTCCTCTCTGGGCCTCTCACAGGCCTGCCAGGGTCCTCACAAAGTCCCAACGAATCTTTTAAACACGTATGCTTATTAATAATATATATAACCTTTCTTAGCCTGTCTCTCTGTATGTGTGCATCAGTGACCCAAGAGGTCAAAAGAGGCGTCAGGTATCCCAGAAGTGGAGCTCCAAAGCCAGTTGTGAGCTACGTGTGGGTGCTGAGAATCAAGCCAAGCCCTCTGGAAGAGCATCCAGTGCTCTTAACTACTGAGCCATCTCCCCATAGCCCCATTCTTGTTGTGCCTGGGACCAATGAAATACACAGTATTGTCCCCCACCGTGGAGGGCAGGGAGTCTCTTCCTACCTTACAGAGAAAATTCAAACTGGGTCCACAGATGAGAGTTGTAAACACAGGAAGTTAGCCTTCAACAGTGCAGTAAGTGGGAGGCCGTCGACATTCCCAGGCCTAAGAGACGTCCATCGCTCCAAAACTGCCTGCCCCTCTCTCAAAAGCTGGGTGTCAGCAAGTAGAATTGGCCTGCGTCATACATCCTGGGCCCTTAAAGTCTGCAAAACATTACTCAGGGCTTTGGTACTATGTCCGCAATGTAAAGAAATGGTATGGGTCAGAGATGTGCGCAGGCGCACCCAACCTGATGGCTAGTTCGGCAGAAGGTAGTAGGAACGCAAACTAAGGTTGAAGGAAGTCTCTCTCTCGGGTATTTCTCATCCTTTATTCTCACCCAGACCCCAGACTTGTGGTGAATTCAGATAAGCTCCTGACCTTTGTGGGTGATTATCCAAAGTCAACCTTCCTGTGTCTGGGGGTCACCTGTAACTCATTAAGCTCAGCCCCGTATTGTTTTGCAGCGATGTCTGTTCCATTTAAGATAGAAAACTCCTGTGCAGATAACATGGCGGGTTACCGCACTCACCTTTCATTCCTTGATTGCTGAGTTCAAACCGAACTCAATTCTGTGTGCGTCAGGATTACATTTTGATACGTTCTCTGTCCGCAGGAGCCCTTTGTCTAAGGGGCTTGAGACCCTAAAAGGATGTTGCAGTCGTCAGCATCCACTTCAGGGTCTATACAGAAGACGCCAAGAAATAGAATGGCCCAGAGGTTCCCAGGTCAGGACCGACCTGAGAAGAAAGGACTGGGGAAGCTGAATGCAGGCTTCTGAGGGTGTTAATAGGGTTTTTAAACCCCACGGCCACTACTCCAGATGACAACGAGGCCAACAGCACTGTTCGAAGGTGACACATTGCTTTATTTGAAACCTAACATGGGCATACTGTACTGTACATGTGGGCCGGAGTAGGGGTGGGCAAAAGGGGAACAAACGGGAGGATGTCTGTGTTTTGTGCTGTGTGTGGAGCCTCCACACATGCTAACAAAGGGCTCTACCACTCAGTAGGTCCTAGGTCTGCAGGTTTTGTTTTGTTTTGGTTTGGTTTGGTTTTTTGAGACAGGATTTCTCTGTGGCTTTGGAGCCTGGAACTAGCTCCTTGTGGACCAGGCTGGCCTTGAACTCACAGAGATCCACCTGCCTCTGCTTCCCAAGTGCTGGGATTAAAGGCAGAATTTTTATTCGACTGCTTGTTTGTTTGTTTGTTTGTTTGTTTTAAGGCTCCAAGTGTCCCAGGCTGGCCTCTGACTAGGCCACATTGTCAAGAATGACCTCAACTTCCAAGTCTCCTGTCTTTACTGTCCAACTGTTCTATGTTATGCTTGCAAGGGATCTAACTCAGATATTTGGGTCTATCTCTATCTCCCCCTTCGTTTTTTTTTTTTTTTTTGAGACAGGGTCTCTCTGTGTAACCCTAGCTGTTCTGGAACTCACTCTGAAGACCCGGCTGGCCTTGAATTTGGAGACCCGCCTGCCCCTGCCTCCCAAGTGCTGGGATTAAAGGCATGCACCATCACAGAGGCTGTAGTACGCGTTCTTAACTGGACCACCTCCTCAGCCTCTTGTTCTATTTTTAAATATACTTCTAAGCGTTATTTTACTTACATTAAATTTCATTCTTTCTCCTGGCCGTGGTGGCACACACCTTTAATCCCAGCTCTCAGGAGGCAGAGACAGGCAGATCTCTGTGAGTTTTAAGGCTAGCCTGGTCTACAGGGAGAGCTCCAGGACAGGCTACAAAGCTACAAAGAGAAACTCTGCCTTGAAAAACAAAAAGCAAACAAAATATTTCATTCCCTCTTCCATCAGGAAATACAAATGTACACCCTCTGAGCAAGCAATCTGAACTATGGAATCTAGAAGAAAATGCTAGCCAGGCCTTTGACCCGACCAGGCAGTCGTAAGTATCCTAATAGAGAGCACACTAGCTCTGGATTCAGGCTGAGGTAGTTCTGAGCCTTGTGCTGGAGGCCTTAACCACTTCCAGCCTCTGTTTCAACAGCTGCAAGACGGAAATAACCAAAGCACCCCCCACTGAGTCATGATAAACACTAGATAAGATGAGGGCGCCCAAAAAACATTGAAAAGTGGCTGGCACATTCCAGGCACTCAGGAGGCATTACTTCTTTGATGCTTAATTCTCTATGCTATAGAAACCAGATATATTAAAAACAAAACAAAATCAGAAAGCTATGTTTACCAAGCCCTGAGGACCCCTTTGTTAGCTGGAGACAGGCTGGCTACCCTGTCAACTTCCTACCCTTTCTCCTTGGTCAGCTGCCCCCTTTCTCTGCCAACCAGCTGAAGCACACAGATCGCCAGTGTCCATGCTCTGGCCTGTCTTTCCACCACGTTCTTGGGGTATAAGAACCATTGACAGAAGGCTTGTAGCTCTGAGGCCTGAGGCAGTGGGGAAACAGAGGCAGGCCAAGATCTGCGGACAACAAGAATACCTGAACCACAGCACCACGAAGTTGTGCCAAAGAGTGCCTTGCACCACCAACTTGCTTTTCATTCTTCTCAAGAACTTGAGAATGACGGGAATCCTTTGTCTCTGTCCCGTTGGGAGGGCTGGAAGAGTTTGCTCTCATGTCCTAGCTGGAGTGAGTGCCTAGCAGAAAGGCCTTGCATCAGACGGAAGGAAGACAGGCCTGCCTGCCCTTGAGTCTGTCTGCTGTCACTGCCAGTTACTTATGGGACTCTTTTGTAGGATTGAGAGTTTTCTTCATTTTCTTTTCTTTTTTCTCTCTCTTTTTTTTTTTTAGATTTATTTATTTTACTATGTATACAATGGTCTGCCTGCATGTGTTCCTGCAGAGAGAGGTTGGCACCAGATCTTATTACCAGTGGTTGTGAGCCACCACATGGTTGCTGGGAATTGAACTCAGGACCTCTGGAAGAGCAATCAATGCTCTTAACCACTGAGCCATCTCTACAGCCCCTCTTCTTTTTCTTAAAAATAAAATAAAATAAAGCTGGGTATAGTAATTGATGCCTTTAATCCCAACACTTAACCAAAATAAAATAAAATAAAACAAATAATTAAGTTGCATTTATTCATTTATATTCATAGGGGCGGCGGGGCCCATGTGCTGTGAAGGTGGATTACCTTCCACCATGAGGAGCGAATTTGGATTTCAGGCTTTGACTACATTTTGCTAGTCCTAAGAGATTATTCCCCCCCCCCTTTTTTTTGATTGGGGTTTTTTGTTTGGTTTTGTTTGTCAAAATAGGGTTTCTCTGTATAGCCCTGGCTGTCCTGGAACTCACTCTATAGACCAGGCTGGCCTTGAACTCACAGAGACCCACCTGCCTCTGCTTCCCCAGTGCTGGGATTAAAGACACCACCCGGCTCTGTTAGTTTTTCAAGACAGGGTCTCAATTTATAGGCCTGACTGGCCTGAAGAAGTCCAGGCTTGTCTCAGACTCAGAGATCTGCCTGCTTTGTGGTTTGTTTTTGTTTTTGGAGACAAGTTTCTCAGAGTGTCCCTGGCTGTCCTGGAGTTCACTCCCTAAACCAGATTGGCCTTGAACACACAGAGCTCTGCCTTCCTCTGCTGGGATTAAAGGCACGGGGACACCAGTGCCCCAGACTCTGCTTTTTGTTTCTGCTGTTTGTTTGTAACAACGTAGCCCAGCCTAGCTCAAACACCTAGTCACGGAAGGAAGAATGGCCTTGAACTCCTTAGGAAGGCTGGAATTCCAGGCTTGCACTACCGTGCCTGACTAGTTTTTACAATGACTAGTTTTTACAGTAATTGGAGGGAAAAAAAATCAAAAGACTTTCATACTATGGAAAAATTACATGAAATTCAAATTTCATTGTTCAGGAATAAAATTATGAACATGTATTCGTTAAAATAGTATTCATTCATCACTCAGTCAAATGCCATACCACAACACTTTTTTCTTTCTTTTGTTTTTCGAGGCAGGGTTTCTCTGTAGCTTTGGAGCCTGTCCTGGAACTCGCTCTGCAGATCAGGATGGCCTCGAACTCACAGAGATCTGCCTGCCTCTGCCTCCAGAGTGCTGGGATTAAAGGCGTGCACCACCACCACAGCCCGGCTTTTTTTTTTTTTTTTTTTTTTTTTTAAACAGGAAAGGCATTTCAACCTCTTCTGTAATGTTCTTTTTAAAGACCAAGGGGAAGATAGGGTTTGAATTGATTCTCCTCAGTTTGCTTTGAAGCTTTAAACTCCATAGTCTCAACCATGTGTTTGAGGCTTTGTCATATAGCTTGAGTTCCGTCAAGAAGACCATTCCATTAACGGACTAACAGAACTAGAATGGTACCAGGAAGGCGGAATTGCCAGTGTTTCCGTGGGCAGTACATCCGGGTGTGTTCAAGGCTGCATTTTCCATTTCATCCCTTGCTTCAACTCACTGCATGCGGTAGTTGTGGAGGGCAAAGTCCTCTTTCCTAATGCTCCCCTGTCTCTTCCCCCAGCTCAACTCACGAGTAGTGAAGGATGCCGTCCGCCAGGACCCTTTTCCTCTGCCCACAGTTCGGCTCCTTAGTGTTCTCACAGCAGACTGTGCGGTTATTCCTGAGCTTGTCTTCCTGCCTCCACACTCTTCCCTTCCTGTCTCTCCTCCTTAAAATGACATTTAAAAAGCTAATTAATTAAGAAAACTACATAGTTGATTCGAGTATTTAATTACACGGTTTTATGTCCTAGCTCAAATTATCATTCATCCATTGCATAGCAAGTAAAGCTTCAACAATGTGCATTCATCCCAGGCTGCCTTCAGATGGTGCGATAGGACCAGATGCTCTTCCCTATGCTATGCTGTAAGACAGGCTCAGCCTCTGGTCTCTCATCAGTATCTTTGTTTAAACTGCAGTCTCTTGTCTCCAAACGTAGGTGCCCCCCACCATCCTTCTGTAATCAAATTCTGGTTATCTTTAGAGTCTAGTTTCTCTGTTGTTTGTTTTAGACATGGTCCTATGTAGTCCAGGCTGTATAGATGTTTTGCCTGAATGTATGTCTGCACCACGTGGGTGCCTCGTTCCCACAAAAGCCAGAGAAAGGTATCACATCCCCTGGGACTGGAGCTACAGCCGCAGTGTGAGTGCTGGGGATCAAACCCAGGTCCTCTGGAGGATGAGCAAGTTCTCTTAGTCACTGAGCCAGCTCTACAACCCTCTGACCTTGAACTTTTAGGCCAGGTTGGTGGCCCAAATCTTCAATCCCAGGGCTCAGAAGGCAGGGAGACACCAGGCGGTGGTAGAGGCGAAGCTCTGTGAGTTCAAGGCCAGCCTGGTCTACAAGAGCTTGTTCCAGGACAGGCTCCAAAGCAACAGAAAAACCCTGTCTCTAAAAAAACAAAACAAACAAACAAACAACAATAACAACAACAACAAAAGAAAGTAGAGGCAGGTGGATCTCTGAGTTCAAGGCCAGTCTGGGTCTACGTGTTTAATTCCAGGGTGTTAAAGGCTTCATAGAGACACCCTATCTCAAAAAGGAAGGAAGAAAGGAATGAAGGAATGAAGGAAGATCTTTCAAGAACTTTCAAAAATAGTACATTATTGCTGCATTTTTTTTTTTGTCCAAAATTTCTAAAACTTAGAAAAAGTCACATGCAGACAATATCTGCTATGGCCCAAAGACCAAGTATGCTGATGTCATACAAGTCTGTGTCTGTGGAGAAGGAAAAAAGAGTTTCAACAAACATGAAGAGCATCAGTGAGCTAATGCTTGGTTTGTTTCCCTGGGTTTTAAAATTTGTTTTGTAGTATGGTGAATGTGTGTCTGGTGTGTGTATGTGTGCTGTGTGCATGTCTGTGTGAGTGATGTGTATGTGTGATGTGTGTATGTGTGTGTGGTACGAGCATGTGTATCTGATGTGTATGTATGGGATGTGTGCCTGTATGTGGTGTGCATATTTGCATGTGTGCCTCGTGTGTGTATCATGTGTATGCGCGCTTGAATGTCTTGGGTGTGTGTATGATACATGCATGTGATATGTGGGTGTGTGCATGTGTGTATGATGTGCATGTGTGATGTGTGTGTGAATGTGGTAGCTATGAGTGTCATGGCATGCCTGTAGAGGTCAGCGGTCAGCTTGTGGGAGTCAGTTCTCTCCTTTAACCCTGTGGGCTCTGAGAGCTCAGGTCGCCTGCCCGAGACCAGTGCTTTCGCACACAGAGCCCGCTTGCTAGCCTATATTTGTTTCTCTCTCACACAACTAAAGCATATGAACTTTATTTTAAATTCTATTTCAAACAATTACTGAGGGAAAATTGGCAAAGCTGTGCATATTCCAGTTGTACATGGTGATGTTTCCATGCATGTACACGTACATTGTAAAATGCCTTCACAGGAGGATTTAATTACCATAACAACAGCCAACCAGACTTAGCTGCTACTGGGAGGTGGCACTTAAGATCCATTCTCTTGGAGATTTCTAGTGTACAGTAAAGAATTTTTTTTTTTTAAGACAGGATTTCTCTATGCAATAGTCCTGAATGTTCTGGAACTTGCTCTGTAGACTAGGCTGGCCTCGAGCTCAGAGATCCACCTGTCTATGCCTCCCAAGTGTGGGGAATTAATGGTGTGCACCACCACCGCCAGGCCAGGAATGAGTTACTAACTACAGTCCCCTTACTGTTTGTATTATTCAGGGTTATCTAGAGAAACATAAGTTATAGCATGGGGGGGGGCTTACAGGCTGTGATACAGCTAGTACAATAATGACTGTCTACCAATGGAAGGTCCAAGAATCTAGAAGCTGCTCAATCTACAAGGTTGGATGTCTCAGCTGGTCTTCAGTAGATGCTGGGATCCCAGACAAGTAGGCGCTAATGCCAGTGAAGAAACAGACTTGCTAGCAAGTCGAGAACAAGCAGACAAGGAGCAAACCCTTTCTTTCTCTCTGTCCTTGCATAGGCCTCCAGCAGAAGATGTGGACCAGATCAAAGGCCTTGTGTCCTTGCTAGCAAGTCGAGAACAAGCAGACAAGGAGCAAACCCTTTCTTTCTCTCTGTCCTTGCATAGGCCTCCAGCAGAAGATGTGGACCAGATCAAAGGCCTTGTATCCTCCTGCCTTAAAGGTTTAGACTAGAAGCAGGTTCACCCACTTCAAACCAAGCAGAAAATCCCTCACAGGTGTGCTCCTCCCCATTTCTGAATTTTAGTTAATTCCAGATAGAGTCAATTAAAAACCAGAGCCATTGTGTTGTACATTGGGCCTTCGGAATTTAATCAGTTTATAGCAGAAATTCTGAGTAGCTTCCTGCAGTCCATCTCCTACCTCTGAGCATTCAGTCTTTTCCCTTGTTCTCTTTTAGTTAGAAGCAGGGTACTCTTGAACTCACTCCATAGTCAACGATGCTCTCGAACGTCTGAATCTCCCATCTTTACCTCCTCAAAGCCAGGATTAAGACGAGGTGCCACCACATCCAGTTATGTGGTGCTAGAGACTGAACCCAGGACACGTTAAGTACACACTCCAACAAATGAGCTATAGCTACATCCCTGTCTCTACGGTGTATGTTTCCATTGATGGACAGCTGGGCTACATTTGTACCTTGGCTACTGTGAGCCATCCTGATGACTCTCCCATTTCCACTGGATATACACCCCAAAGTAAGATACAAGGTAATTCTTCCTTTTGTGTAATTCTGGAGGTCAAACTATTTCTTTTCTTTCTTTCTTTCTTTCTTTCTTTTTTTTTTTTTTTTGATTTTTCAAGGCTGTAGCTTTGGAGCCTGTCCTGGAACTAGCTCTTGTAGACCAGGCTGGCCTCAAACTCACAGAAATCTGGCTGCTTCTGCCCCCCCAAGTGCTGGGATTAAGGGCATGTACCACCACCGCCTGACTGGTCAAACTATTTTTAATTTTTTGTTGAAATAAGATCTTACAGCTGGGTGGTGTGCGCCTTTAATCCCAGCACTCAGGAGGCAGAGGCAGATGGATCTCTGTGAATTCAAAATCAGCCTGGTCTATGGAGTCTACAGAGCTAGTTCCAGAATAGACAGAGCTACACAGAGAAAGCCTATCTAAATAATAATAATAATAATAATAATAATAATAATAATATAATAATAATAATAATAATAATAATGGGAAAGAAAGAAAGGAGGGAAGAAAGAAAGGAAGGAAGGAAAGAAGAAAGAAAGAGAAAGAAAGAAAGAAAGAAAGAAAGGAAGGAAGGAAGGAAGGAAGGAAGAAAGAAAGAAAGAAAGAAAGAAAGAAAGAGAGAGAGAAAGAAAGAGAGAGAAATGGGGATTTTGCAGTGGCCTAGAACTTAGGATTCCTGGTCTTTGCCTCCAAAGTGCTGGCGTTACAGGTGTGAGCCACCAGGCATGGCCAACGTCACGTTTTTGAGAAATCTCAGGAGAATTTCCCATAATGACTGTGATACTTTGCATTCCCACTACCAGTGTGCAGCAAGAAGATGGGGGTAGGGGTTCAATACAGGGTTTCTCTGCGTGACAGCCCTGGCTGTCCTGAAACTAGCTCTGTAGACTCTGTAGACCAGGCTGAACTCACAGAGATCCATCTGCCTCTGCCTCCCTAGCGCTGGGGTTAAAGGCGGGTGCCGTCACTGCCCGGCTCACCTCTTTCCTTTTCCACGATGGCCATCCTGTCAGCTGTGAGGTGATTACTCACACAGTTTTGACTTGTCATTTCCTGGTTAATGATGCTGAATGTCTTTTAACCTGTTAGACCTTTGTTTATCTTCTTTGGAAAATACCTGTTCGGGGCTGACAAGATGGCTGAGTGGGTAAAGGTCCTTGCTGCTAGGTCTGATGACCTGAGCTCAGTCCCCAGATCCTACTTAATAGTAAAGAACCAACTCTGGTCCTCTGGTCTTCAGATGTACACTGTATTGCGAGCACAGACATGCAGGCACACACACTGAGCTAATAAACGTAAAGATGTTTAAGAGAGAAATATTTAGTACTTGATCCATTTCTCCTTTGAGGTATTTGGTACATAATAAATTTAATACATATAAATAAAACAACATAAATATTCAGAGAGCCTGGGATTGGAAGCTAGTGGTGAACTATTTGCCTAGTATTTGTGAGACTGTAGGTCGGATGCCCTGCATGGAAAAGTAAAATAAAATAAAATAAAATAAAAGCACACACACAAGAAAAAAATATTAGCCGGGAGGTGGTGGCGCACGTCTTTAATCCCAGTACTCGGGAGGCAGAGGTAGGAGGATCTCTGTGAGTTCGAGGCCAGCCTGGTCTACAAGAGCTAATTCCAGGACAGACTCCAAAAACTATAGAGGAAACCCTGTCTCTAAACTCCCCTCCAAAAAAAAAGAAGAAAATATTAAATAAATAAAATAATAAAAATATAATGAAAGAACCTTCATCCGAGCTGCAGAGCTCAGTGGGAGAGTGCTTGTCTACAAGGTACAGTGCCGTGAGCTCTGTCTCTAGCACTGCAGAGACTGAGGAAGGGGGAGATGGGAGAGAGAAGAAGCATAAAATAGCTTGCATTATGTTGCACATTCTAGCTGGTAGAACCTATTTCAAAGTCAAGCAGATGGGTGAGTCCCATTGAGCTTTGCACTGTTTCTGCCAGTGCAGGAAATAAAAACAAACAACAATAAAACTAAACAGATAGATAACATTCCTTTCTTTATTCCTCTTGATCCAATATTTTCACTTCTAGCAATTTATGATAAAAAATTATTTCAACCAAGTAAAGAGCCATGTGCATGAAATACGGCATACATGATAAGTCTGAATGCAGAAAGTTTTCCATCCATGGGGCTGAGCCTTATTGAGTCTAGTTATAGCTTTGCAGATGTGAAGGCTGCTTAAAACCACAGAAACACACATTCTAGTTCTTCCTACGTGTTCGGGCAGCACAGCTCACGTGTGGCGCTCAGTGGACAGTTTTGGGTAATCGGTTACATCATTCCACTGTGGAGTCTGGGCAGCAAACTCAGGCTGCCACTCTGGAAGACACTCTTCAAATATTGAATTAATTCCAAACTATACTCCTCAACTAAGATTTTATGTCTCACATTTCAGACCAAGGGTTTTTCTTTTTTCTTTTTTTCATTTCTGTACAAACTTTCAAAAGAAAAACAAATGCTTTCCCACAACTTGGGACAGAACAGTGGTTTCAATCATGTTCAAAATGTGTGCTTTTAGTTTTACATGGCGCGCAGAATAATCCCTGGGGGCAGAGAGGTAATGTGTCTGCTTCATTTCCTACTCCACAAAGGGAAAAAGAAGCTTGCCTAGAATAGTACACACACCCTAAGGCCGGCTACACAGGGGTGTCGAGGTGTATTTAGCAGAGGAGACATCTTAAAAAGGAGGGTGTTGGCAAGCCTTGGAGCTGAGTATTGGGGTGTGAGAGAGACACGCACACAATTCTCGGCCCACCATACAGGCTTCCAATGTGTTTCACCGTTGGTTTCAGACCTTTCTCATCTCTTCATATTTGAGTGTGACTTTGAGTGTCAAAGAATACATTCTCAGACACAGGTTCTGAACCCCCTCAGTCACAACTCCCTCCACAGGTCAACAAGATGCCATCGGCACTCGGGACCCTTCTGTTTCCTTCAAGATACAAACACTAATGAATCTTTGCACCTCAGCCACTATGGGGTTGAGTGTTTTGAGATTCCGCAGATCCTTGCATCTCTTTACATACAGAAGAATTCTTTCAACCAGGAGCCAACTAGAGCAGTAATGTGCTTGTGCAGACGTATTTCAGTGTACAAGGAGGCCTTGGACACTTTAACGTTTAAATAATACTATATTCATTGCCATGTGAGCCATGTTTTTTGGCTTTAGCTACTATAAGCTATCAAATAAGTTTAAACTTGGATCTCTATTTGTGTTCAATGGCAAAGAAAGATATAATGCTTCAGCCAGCTCATGCTTACAACCTCAGCACTTGGAAAGCTGTGACAGGAGGATTGCTGTGAGTTTGAGGTTCATCTTAGCTAAGGCCTGTTTCAAAACAAACAAACCAAAGAGAGGGTCCGCTGATGCATCTCAGGGGGCAGGGTGCTTACCTAGCAAGCGAAAAGCAGTAAGTCAGATCCACAGAGCTGCATAAAGCAGCCTTAGCTATAATCCTGCACACGGGAAGGTGGGGGCAGAGGAAGCAGCAGGTCAAGGGCGGCTTCAGAAATGCGGTGGATTTGGCCTACATGAAACCTGACTGAATAAATAAATAGATGCCTCAAAGCCAGTAAACAAGGGGTTGGGGTAGTAAACACGGGGTTGGGGTAGAGCACTTGCTTAGCACACGTAAGTCCCTGGGATTGAGTCCCTAACACTGTAAAATAAGTAAGTAAATAAATAAATAAATAAGAATAAAACCCAGTAAACAGGAATTTACCTCCAGGCATCATAATTAACAAGGCAGTAGGGTTAAAGCCCCCTATTATGGGAAAAGAGGGGTGGGAGAGCTACGCTCCTTTCGGACTAAATGGGGCATTGCGGAGCGTGCACACCCCAACACTCTCCTCTTTAAAATGAATGTCACTCAGATTACAAATTAAAATAATAACCTATTCCACCCAGGTGGATAATTGTTCGCACAGTTGTGCTTCTCATTTGGTGTTTATGGGAAGCACTTTAGAATTACTTAATATGATTTTAATGGCGGTGGGAAAAGATGTCAGAAGGCTCAAAGAAAGGAACAAAGGCCAAAGGAAGCCAGGAGCCACAGCCACTGCATCGAGTGGCACTGAGCGCCTCTGCAGGTGCATTCAATGTGGCCAGAGGCTGGAGACAGCCCTGCATGGGCTGTGAGTCACTCTAGTGCCCTGCTTTTCAAAGAATACAGAATGTGCCTTTCCCAAGCCCCGTGTTTAAGCTGTTTAAACAACTGCATAGGCAGGTCTTGCAGAAATCCGAGGAAGAAAGATCCATCAGCACTTACAGCAAACCGTCATTAAAAGTGTGAGGAGCAAGCCTGGGATTAAGGTGCATGCTTGTAATCCCAATAGTTGGGAGGTGGAGGCAGGAGGATGAGGAGTTCAAGGTCATTTTCTGCAGTACAGCAAGTTACCTACAGGAGACTCTGCCTCAAAAACAAATAAAAAAAAAGTGTAAGTAGCTACATAATATACTCTAACATTAAGAAGGAGCTGGGCATGGTAGCATTTGCCCCTAAGGCCAGCACTTAGGCAGAGGCAGGCAGGTCTCTGAGATCAAGGCCAATCTGGTCGACAGAGCTAGTTCAAGGACAGCCAAGACTACTGAGAGAAGTCCTGTCTCAAAACAAAACAAAACAAGGAGGAGAAGGAGGGAGGGATCACTACCCACAAAGCACACTCATTTACTACTATACCATTGATGCAGCAGCTATTGTATGGTAGCTCTGAGCCGGAGGGAAAAAGCTGGAATTATTTCAGTGAATCATTATCAGTGTCTGACTCCACAGTAGACTGTAAGACAGCTAGATTGTGACGGGCAGCATAACCGACCGTCCGATGCAGTTTTGAAGCATGGGAGACGTATGCAGCACCTCTTCCTTTTGATGGCTTCCTCATTTGGTCAGGCTAGATTTAGCAAGATCCTGCTATGAATCAGGCACAGCCATTGGAAGAACACACATCACTTTCTTCTTAACAACTCTAGACGACCTGCAGACTAAGTCATGTGCTCTAGAACTGGTGTTTGGGATGAGATTATACCCAAGAGCTGTCTTTCATTGCTGTTGTCTAGTATGTGATCATACTACTACTACTAATAATAATAATGTTTTTATTTTGTTTTCTGTTTGTTCTCTGAGACAAGGTTTCTATAAATTCCCCAAGGTAGCCTCAAGTTTCTGGGCTTTCATGATCCTCCCACAGCCTAGAGTAGCTGGAACTACAGGTGTACTCTATTGGCTGATCACTCACCAAACATCCATTAAATTAATAATAAATTGATTGATTGATTCTAGAAATTTACTATGGGCCTCATGGAGTTAGACAATTATTCTACCACTGAGCTACATGCCCAACCCTTTTTATTTTGACTTTTTGTTTTGAGACAAGATCTCACTAAGTTGCCCAGTGTAACTTGAACTTGCTCTGTAGCTCAGGGAGGTTTTGAACTTACAATACTCTTGCCTCCGTCTCTTGAGTAGCTGGGGTCACAGGCCTGCATCAACAGGCCCATATTGAATGCATTTTTAAAAATGAAAGAACACACTTTAAGAATTACACATTCAACACTCAGGAATGTGGCAGAGGCAGGCAGATCTCTGTGAGTCCTAGGACAGCTTGTTCTACAGAGTGATTTCCAGGACAGACAGCTACACAGAGAAACTCTGCCTCACAGCAAAACAAAACAAACAAAAAGAATCACACATTCTAGACCACTCCTTTGGAAAAGAAAAAAGTTGTTGTTTGTATGGGTGTGTTGGGGAGGTGTGTACATGCCGTGATGTGTATATAGACATTGGAGGGATTCTCTCCATCTACCATGTAGATTGTAGGAATCAAACTCAGATCATCAAGCTTGACAGCAAGCATTCTTCCATGCTGAGTCTCTCACAAGCCTTCTTGAATCTCTAAGGTCAACCATTTTGGCATCTGGTCTGTTTTGAGGTTGCTTAATCGTTTCACGTGTATGTCAAATGAAAGTAAGTTAAACTATATACTATATTACAGAACATGCAATAATACACAGTTGGTACAAAATCACTCAGCAAAAATTTTGTAGGTGGATGCACAGCACAGTTCTCACTGAGGGCCCCTAGCATCCCCATTTCTGCGCCTGTCTGGCTTGTGTTCAGCCAATAGGATGGGGTCTCTTGACTGCACTGTGTATTCCTCTGCCCATGCCCCTGTTCCTGCTTTCTTCCTCACTGTCTTCTCTGTCCTCTACAGCCCTCTATGCTCATTTAGTTCATACCCATTAAGGCCCAACAAAGGAGTACCTGCTTCCTAGGGGTCTTCCCTGAGTTCTTCATGTCACCCTTCTAGGACAACTCTTGTCATTTGGTGCTGGCATCTTTGGTATCATCCTATTTTGTGGCTAACTTCTTTCCATGGATGTTTCAAGACAGTGTTCTGGGAATATCTTTTGCCCTTCAAGAATCATCCTTTATCCTTCTCCACTCCGCCCCGTACAGTGGGATGCTGACGTTGGTAGATTCTGCCAAGGTTCCTGGGTTCTCTTGCTCTCAAGTCACTGGCTGAACTTGGTGAGTGAAAGCCACAGCAAGGGTGACAGAAGACGGGAGGAAGGCAATGCAGTGTTCACTCAGCTCTATGTCTGCCCGGATGTGCAGGGTCAGCCTCTATGCACGCAGCCACTGTCCCTGTCACGTGGCTTTATTCTACTGCGCAGCTACAACTAGCTGCCCATGTCTCGCTTGGACTTCCACGTCTGTCCCTTCCCTTAATTTCTTCAGGGTTTTTGGATTATTTTGTGTGTGTGTGTGTGTTGGGGTGGGGAGTATCTCCCCAATGTCACCGGTCCCTTGTATTTCTCCATCCTCCATGCCTCCCTTCTCCTTGACAACACATTTATAAGTAGCCCCTTCGTTAAACTCCTTAATTGCCATGCTGGAGAGAACCATATTCCCTGCCAGGACCCTGGCCGATGAAGGAAGCAACTGTAGGGTTGCCTCTGTGTATTCTCTCTTTGTAGCCCCCACAAATGTCTGGCTCATTGTGGGCGCTCAGCAAACTCTTGCTGAGGCAGGGACCAAAGCCAAGAGTGAGCACCAGTACCTGAATTAACATTTTATAATTAACAGGGGGATGTTTTTATGCACTCAGTTAGGAAGAAGATCCACTTTACTTGAAGTGATGGCTCATGCTTGTAATTCCAGTACTAGGACACTATGGGGAGGGGGTTCAGGGCCATGCTGGGCTACATAGTGAAATCCCATCTTAAAACAAAACCAAGTATGTATATATATATATATATATATATATATATATATATATGTGTGTGTGTGTGTGTGTGTGTGTGTGTGTGTACATATACATATATATTAAAAGAGCTATATAAGTATATATATGGGACTATATATATAACTATATACAGAAAATAATATATATATATATATATTAAAAGAACTAAGTAAAAGGTTTATCTCATTGGTACTTACAAATAACCAAGTGCGATACTGACCATTCCCCTATTCCGACAACAGTAGCACAGTAGCACCTGAAATGTGGCTAGAGAGATATCTTAGTCAGTAAAGAGTCTGTTGTAAATGCATGAGAACTTTCAAAACACATAAAACAACAAACGAAATGTAACCGATGTAGAATCTGGCCAGCTCAGATCAACAAAAGATTCTCTCAAAAAAGAAAAAGAAAGAAAGAAAGAAAGAAGAAGGAAAGAAAGAAAGAAAGAAAGAAAGAAAGAAAGAAAGAAAGAAGACACCCAAGATTGACCTCTGTCTTTTTCGTTCACATATGTACATGCACACGCACCCACACAAACATGTCCACACACACACACAGAAAGAAGAAATGGTTGATTATCAGTTAATGGCAAAGAACTGCACACTGATTCATCTGGTGGTGTATGTGGTGTTGCTTCTACATTTTCCTGGGATAAAACTGTGAGGTAAAGCCAAGTGGGTTTCTAAAGGTAAATATAGCAACCACTATAAAATGGAGAGGGGTCTAGTCCTCTCTTGTTTCTGACCTTTAACGAGTTTTGACGATTTGGAGTTCAGATGGTCCTAGCCTTCCCACCCTCTAGAGCTAAATAAATAATCAAATGGCCCAAATAAAATTTAGTCCCAGAAATAAGGGGATAGAGACAGCAATCAGAAGATGCAATGCACAGCTCTGCAAGCCCACCCTCTGGCTTTGTTCTTGAGGAGACAGGCTGGCTGTCCCCCTTCCGCTCTACTTTACAGTCCAGCAGATGACAGCCATGCTGAAACCATGTCTTCATGACAAGCAAAACAGATAAAGAAACATTTTACAAACCGAGCAACCACAAGCAGCTCAGGTTCACCTCAGAAATGGGGAAGTGTGGGCAGGATTTCGAAGCCCTGAGGAAGTCTTTGAGTTGTGTAATTGAATTAGAGACAGCCAGCACAGTCTTAGGAAAGTAATACCTTGTGTACCTTACTAGTTGGAGTGCTTTAGAGGGCATTACTGTCTTAGGAAGAAAATGGGACACAATGGATTTCATATCATTGTTAAAAAGCCATTGGATGCTTTAACAATGAAGATTGTTGGCCGAGACCACATCTATTGTGTCAGGTAAAATAGCTTGTTGGATTAAAAAATTGTTCAAAACCTGGAAAAGTGAGCGAATGTTAATGGTAATTTTTTTTTAGAGTGGTTATCAGTGAGGGTGAAATAATAGCTTTGAAAGCAAATGACTCAAATTGGAAAAACACGCACAACTCGACCTCATTACATTGGGCTATTATGGCTTCTGCTCTAACAGCACACAGTAAAGTTCCAGGTATTGTAAAGCCTATTATGTTTACTGTCTTATAATAACCCGCTTTTCTGAAGAAAAGATGGAAAGAAAGGGGGGCATTTAACAGAACGCCACTTGGTGTGTCGGCTGGGATTACTGAAGCACAAAGCCTTGGTTGTTTTTTTTTTTCACCCCACAATTCAGCAATCACAAAATTACACATACATATTTCATCTGTCTAGAAAGATAGCTTGATCAGAGACTGGTGAGATGGCCCAGCAGGTAGAGGTGCTTGTTACCAAGACTATGGCCTGAGTTTGATCCCCAGGATCCACACGGAGAAGCAGAGACCGAGTCCTGAACAGTGTCTCTGACCTGTGTACTGACTTGGCACAGCACAAATGAGCACACACAACAAACAACAACAATTGAATAGATAAACAAGGCGGGGGAGGTTGCTCAGCACTGAGGACGAGTAACCAAGTTCAATCCCATGTCAGGCAGCTCACAACGGCCTGTAACTCCAGATTTGGTGCCCCCCTGCAGCCTCTGAGGATGCTTGGGATGCTCACACCTCCACAGAACACATAACTAAAAATGACAATATAAACAAATGTTTTTTTTAAAGAAATACATGTGATGTTTGAAACTTAAAATGGCACAACCAATAAGCAGAACTGTCTTCTCTACATCACTTCTCGCTATCTGTAGAAACTCTACTTGGGCAAATCACTAGTATTCTCTGTATCAGCACACATGTAGGCAGATTCTATGTTCTAGGTCTGAGTCATCATACTCTGTCACAAAGAGTCTGCATATAATATTAGTTCCTAGCTGAAACTCGATACAAGTGAGAATGACCAAAACTTTGTAGTGTAGCCAACTCGCTGTCAAACTGAGGGGGAGTGTCCACATCCACATTTCTGACCTCAAGGGTAGTGCTTTGCTTGGATTTTGAGTATAAGGTAAAAGTAAAAGAATGTTTTTGACTGTTTTTTGTTGTTGTTTTGGTTTGTTTGAGACAGGGTTGCCCTGGGTATCCCTGGCTGTCCTGTCGACCAGGCTGGCCTTGAACTCACAAAGACCCTCCTGCCTCTGCCTCTCTGAGTGCTGGAATTAAAAGTGTGCTCCACCACCTGGCTTTTTTTTTTTTTTTTTTTTTTTTTTTTTTTTTTTGACAAGACCTTACTATGTACCCTGGCTGCCCTGGAACTCACTCTGTAGAACATGTTCGCTTTGAGCTCACAAATACCCACTTGCTGCTCTCTCCAGTGCTGGAATTAAAGATTAAAGGCAATCATTACCATGTCTGGCTCTTTTCCTAAGGAGCCCTTTTATTAAATTGTATTTATTTATTTATTGTGTGCACATATGTGTGTATACATGTGGTCAGAAGATGATTTACAGGAGTCAATTTCCACCGCGTGGGTCCAGGGAATTGAATTCAGCTCATCAGGCTCCAGGCCAAGCATCCTTATCTATTACGGCATCTCTCTGCCCTCCTGAGCGAGCCTCAAAGAAAATAAATAAATAAATCTATCTTAACCAGGGCAGATTCCAAGCCAAATAAATGAATGAAAATACTTTGCTATATATCTTATTGTAAACTCATGACATAGCTTAAATTAGAATTTAAAATCTTAACTCTTTAAAGTTAGGGAAAACTCTTGGTCATATTGATACAACTAAGCACAAATTTCCGTTGGATGTAGTCGTTCATGCCTTTAATCCCAGTATGTGTTAGTTTGATGTAGGAGGACCATGGGTTTGAGATCAGCCTATATTAGAGACATTGTTTTGTTGTTGTTGTTGTTGTTGCTATTTATTCGAGCTTTTGCTTGCTTTCATTTGTTGCTTTGTTTTGATATGAAGTCTTGTTATGTATCTTTGGCTGCCCTAGAACTCGCTACATAAAGGAAACTAGCCTCTAACTGATCAGCCTCCCAAGTGCTGGGATTAAAGGTGTGCCAACCACCTCTGGGCACATATGCATACCCTGTCTGTAAACAAACAAGCAAAATAGGCTTGCACTATTACCTATTAATGATGACTATTATATTGATAATAAGAAACTTCAAAATTCATTTGACTATAATAGGTCTGATTCAACAACCTAAATCTTTAAAGAACAGATAAAGTAAATCCCTATTTCCTTCTTTTTATCTATTTATTTTTATTTCTTTTCTTTTTTTTGAGACAGGGCCTTATTGTATAGGCCTGACTATCCTGGAACTTGCTCTGTAGACCAGGCTAGCCACAAATTCACAGAGATCTGCCTGCCTCTGCCTTCCCATTGCTAGGATTAAAGTCACGCACCACCACTATGTAGCTGCATAAATATTTCTTACTCCACAATTTCCTGGTAAATGTATTCTGATATTTGTTTTAGCTGAGATGAAATCATTAAACATCAATATAAGCAGAGTTCAGTGGCAGAATGTTAAAGATAGGAAAGAAGTTGGGCAGATTTCAATTTTTCTTCTTCTTCCCTGAACATGGGCAACACTGGGTTTGAAAAAGAAACCAGAGATAAAGGGCTTAAATGAACCAAGTGTCTTATGCCTGTCTTGGTCTGTGCAGGCTGCTCTAACAGAATACTACAAACTGGGTGGCTTAAAAACAACAGGAAGTCCCTCCTTTGCTCTCTAGAAAGAGTAGAAAGCCTGAGCTGAAGGCAGACATGACACAGTGATTGGCAGGGGCTCCTGAGTGTCACTGTGTTAGCACACACAGCCAGGCAGAAGGAGCAAAAGCTTCTTCCTGATCTCTTACAAAGTCTCTGATTTGTAGAGAGTCCATTGACTGAATCACCTTATTAACAGCTCTTAGATCTGTCACCATTCTCCATTTTCCAGATTTCTTTTTTAATAACAAATACAGGAGAAGTCCAAGGGCTCGTTGGTTCTTCAATATGCTGCACATCTAGTTGCTCCTGTACCAGCAAAGGAGATTAGATTCAGAGTTCTTGTTTTGAAAAGAAAAAAAGAGGAAATGTTGTGGGACAATGCTCTTGTACACTGTGAAGATTTGCCACTCCTATTAGTTTAATAAAATGCTGATTGGTCAGCAGCCAAGCAGGAAGTATAGGCAGGACAAACAGACTAAGAGAATTCTGGGAAGAGGAAAGGCAGAGAATCAGTCACCAGCCAAATGCAAAGGAAGCAAGATGAGAATGCCTCACTGAGAAAAGGTACCAAGCCATGTGGCTAAACACAGGCAAGAATTATGGGTAATTTAAGTCGTAATAGCTAGTTAATAATAAACCTGAGCTAATAAGCCAAACAGTCTATAATTAATATAAGCCTCTCTGTGTTTTGGGGGGACTGAAAGGCTGAGGGACCAGGCTGGAGAGGAACTTCCATTGACACTGATTCCAAGAAAGCTACACCCTCAATCTGATCACCTCCCAAAATCCCAAATCCCAGTACCATCATCTTGGGGATTGTGATTTCAATATGTATATTTCAGGGGGAAACACATTCAGCCCATAGCATTTCACCCTAAAACTCAGCATGTACAGGTTAACACTCCATCTGTAGTTCTGAAGGCTGCCCGGAACTCTCTCTGTACACCAGGCTGTTCTCAAACTCAGAGATCACCCTGCCTCTGCCTCATGGGTGCTAGGATTAATGACTTGCACCCATGCCCAGAAATAATTAATAATAATATGCATTTTTTTCATTTTTAAACTGAAACACAACAAATAGACAGATAAATAAGAAAGTAAATAGAGTAGAATAATCTTCTTTGGCTTAAAATTTTGTTCCTTGGGCCCCTGGAAACAGTTCCTGCCGCCTTTGGTTTGTTACCCTACTACTTTGGGGTATCTGTCCCCGTGGATCTGCTGGGCACCGCCCAGGCCTTAGTTCTGATCCCCTCCACTGTGGCTCTACCATGTGTAGATGTAGGAGTGCCCTATGGACACTGCCCAGTGGGAGTCCTCTGTAGTAGCCCTGCTCCGTGGTTCTCTAATCACACCTTTATACTGACTGATGGGTTTGTTCAGTCTGCACATGTTGGACCATGGTTTGCCGGAGCCACATTTGGATGGCTGAAGAACACAGAACACAGGAATACAGAAATTTTGGGAGATAGCCAGCCCTGGAAGGTGAAACTGAACATCGGCAGTCTTGTCTTTTTAAATCTAGTGTGTGTGTGTGTGTGTGTGTGTGTGTGTGTGTGTGTGTACATGTACGTGATAGGTGATATGAGTCATGGAGTATGTGTGGAGGCCATAGGATGACTTTCTTGAGGTGATTCTTTCCTTCCGTCTTTCTGCTGGGATTTCAGGGCTAGAACTCGGGTCATAGGACTTGCTTGGCAAATGCCTTTACCCACTGAGCCATCTCACTGGCCCCTTCTTTGAAATCACTCTGCTCTCCAGGTTTCTACACTGTAGACCTGTGATGGAAGGGGTAACATCATCACTCTGGCGTGACTTTGGGTCATCTCTCCCTCTCCTGAACAACCATTCCTTGTTTCTGCCTAGATGGCTGATTACTATGTTTGCTGTATTGACCACGCCAGCTTCCTCTGAGACACTCCACCCCTGTGAGAGGAAAACCCATGCGGCAGCTGAGAGCAGTGCCCAAGTGAGCCTCTCTCGAGCAGGGGCTTCCATTCAGCGTGACTGCCACAGTACCGCAAAGAAGGAGGAGAAAGTAGAGGAAGACCAACAAACTCACACATACTGAAGCAGGTAGACTTTGAGGAAAAAAATGAAAATAAGATTTTTACTTTTCCTACAAATAGTTACAAATAGTTGAGAGGCCACACCCTAATCTTCTTTCATATAGATAGCCTCAATTTTGTCTAACTTAAATATTTGAAGACTTTCCAAATTTTTGAGTTCTGTTTTTCTTTCATCAATCGTTTTATCTTTTAATCATCCCTTTATCGTTACATCTTAGTGCAAGCAATCAAAAGGAACCAGGATGCTCCTTCTTCAACCTGCTTAGAGATGTCCTGAGTCAACCAATGTTTAGTGGGCCAGTAGTGGTGCACACCTTTAATCCCAGAGGCAGGAGGATCTCTGTGAGTTCAAGATCAGCCTGGTTTACAGAGTGAGTTCCCGAACAGTCAGAGCTAAAATAAATAAATAAATATTAAAAAAAGGCAGTGTTTTGCACTCATCAATCGTACTTTTCATGAGACACCAGATAGAACATGAATCAAACAAGTTCTTCTATCATTATTTTGCTTATTTACTTATTTTCGGGTTTTAAAGACAGGGATTCACTAAGTAGCCCTGGCTGTCCTAGAACTTACACTGTAGACCAGGCTAGCCTTTAATTTACAAAGATACATCTGCTTCCTAGTGCCTGGATTAAAGACATGTGTGCCTCTACACCTGTCCCTTAGGCCTCTTTATAAAAGGACACTAATCCTATCTGTGAGGACACAGCATATGGTGACCTAGTCATCTCTCCAAAACCTTACTTTCAAATGCCATCCTAACACTAGGATTCCACCATAAATTATGGAAAGATAGAAACATGCTAACCAGATGCCAGCGAAGACCCACAGTTGCTCAAATAGTTATTGAAATGTACTTTATTCTATTAACTTCCATTTTCCTGTTTGTTTGGACGACTTGTTCATACTAGGTGGCTCTGCCTTCTGGCAAATTCTCCAGACCCTTGTAGCTGGCTTCCTTCATTGATTATCTGGGACTCTGCGCTGTGCCTCCCTGCGAGACACAGACCCATGAACCACTGTGACTGCCACCACATTCCTGCCTTCTCCTGAGTGGCAGAATCCACTCATTTTAACTGAAACCAAGAGCTTTCTACTGAACAACCATATGAACACTGATTGGTTGGTTGGCTGCTTGCTTGCTTGTTTGGGTTTGCTTGCTTGGCCGCTCTGGAATTTGCTATGTAGACCAGATAGGTCTCGAACTCAGAGCTCTGTCTGCCTCTGCCTCTAGAATGCTGAGATCAAAGGTGTATGCCACCGTGGTTGACTGAAAATACCTCTTAGAAACAAAAAAGTTAAAAAAAAACCTTCTTTTCTCCCCTCTGAATTAGCATCATATTAAAAAACAGGAACGTAATAACTTAAGGCTGCTGCCAACTCATTAAGATGAAGCTAACTGTATGATTCAACAGCTGAAGTAGGGATGAAAAAGAAACTGTATAGAGCTGAGTGTTGGTAAAATCAGCTCATACCTGCAATCCGAGCAGTTAAAGTAGAGGCAGGAGGATTGGGAATACAAAGTCAGCCTCAACTACAGTGTGAGTTCACGGTCACCCTCGGCTACCTGAGATTTTGTCTCTAAAAAGAAAATCATTACACCTGATGACCAAGAACCTGAGACTAGAAAGGTCTTGGTCCAGGGGAAACTTAGTACATTATTTTGCTAAAGGAACACAGCAACAAAATAACCGTACATAGATCAGTGCCTCACTCAGTCTTCATCAGAGAAGCTCCTCCTCCGTTGACACGGAGACCCACAACCAGACAATGTGCAGAAAGGGAGAGACTTTTGAACCTTCAGTCCTAAAAGGGATGTTCTCATCAAATCCCTCCCCTCAGAGCTCAGGGATCTATGCAGAAGAGGAGGCCCAAAGATTGAAAGAGCCAGAGGTGATGGGTGACGCCAAGGAGACAGTATCTTCCAGACACCTGGGATTGATGTACATATGAGCCCACAGGGACTGTGGCAGGGCACAAGATCTTCTTCACAGGTTCAAGTCTGATAGCATCCCAAAGCTGAGAGGGAAAGTGGAGTGGGGTCCCATCTCTAGCCAAGACGCCCTTTGCAATTGATAGCAGTCCACATCCAGGAGTTGCTGGTTGCCAACAAAAAACGAGCACCATGTTTTTTGTTTCTGTTTGTTTGTTTGTTCATTTATTTATTTATTTATTTTGGTTTGTTTGTTTGTTTAAAGGTGAGAGGGAGACCATAAAGTTGGGTTGGTAAGGAGATGGGAAGGATCTGGGATGATCAAATATAATCAGAATTAACCGGGCGGTGGTGGTACACACCTTTAATCCCAGCACTCAAGAGGCAGAGAAAGGCAGATCTCTGAGTCTGAGGCCAGCCTGGTCTATAGAGTGAGTTCCAGGACAGCCAGAGCTACAGAGAAACCCTGCCTCAAAATACAAAAAAAAAAAAAAAAAAAAAAAGGAAAAAGCAAAATTTTAAAAGAAAACTGTTACATAAAGTAACAATAATATTAATGTTTTATGTATTGGTTGTATGATCCCAAACATGAAGAAATTTTGAAAATAAATGAATGAGGGAGTTTTCTTTATCTGAATTATTGACACCATTTGTGTATTGGTTATCATATCATTTTTACAATATTATTAATATTTTATCTGTTATCTAGTTCCATCATCAGAATTTCTCTGCCTTGACACCATTGTCAATTAGGCCAGTAATTCTTTGCTATGGAGAGCTTTTTCTCTGTATGACAGGCTATGCAGCAGCCTCTCTGGTCCTTACCCAGTATGTGATAGCTCTGGCAATCAAACACACCTCCAGACCCTGCCAGATGTCTCCTAGGGGGCAAAGTCACCCCTGGTTGAGAAACACCACACGCTGTGAAGTTACTGCTATCCAAATATTTTGATTCTGTTTGTAGCTATTGCCGACTACTCTGATGGCATTAACCATGACCTGATTCACATGCATCACCATGATTAAAGAAATTACATATCCATTGTGGCTCTCAGGCACTTCCTGCCTATTAGGTAAAGACAGTGAATATTCAGGGGGAGAAATTCCTATAATTAGAAAAAAATGATTACATGAAGGATATCGATTTTAGTTGTGGATGGGGATCAAATTACATTCATTTGTTGAAGTGGACAGAAGAACTCAAAGACAATGGTTACAGTTTCCCCGCCTGCCACACAGCAGACACTGGTGTGGGTTTGGAAGTGAAGATGTTCCCATTAACTTGTGCTATGGGAGAAGAGATGCTGGGACTCGTCACACACTGATCAGCCATGATCTCTTCCCTTCCTTATCAATAATAAAGTTTTCTTACTGCCTTTAAAAAACATCTAAAACACATATTCAGTGACACCCACAACCAAAATGTCACCGTGAAACTAACGTTAAACATCTCACTTCTTTTTCATCTAAATAAACACTAAAAGTGGTTATATGTAATATCATAAATCATAAAGAGTTTCTGGACCACTGCTCCTCAGAATGTACTGATTTTTACCTCATCACCATGGATGGTAGATGGTCTTTTGTCTCTTCTAAATGTCCCTGTTCTTGTGGGATAAGATAATTAAACACTACCCATAAGTAACATTAGGTTTTTAGAGGACTTACTTTTCTAAACACACGGTCTTGGTTTGTACTCTAGTCTCCAAATTTCTTCTTAAATTTTGGAAAACAAAATGTGACTTTTCAAACTTACTTAATTTAAAATGACTCCAAAAAAAAAAAAAAAAAAAAGGAAAGAAAAGAAAAGACTATGGTGGGATGCTGGGATTGCGTTCATCCCAGCATGCCCCACCACTGTTCCTTGGATGGCAATCACAGGACCCAGACATCAAGCTGTGGAAGAGACTCTTCCAAGCTACAGCATCTGGCTCTTTGGCAGACTGAACAGGCAGTTGCCCTGGTGGCTTTGGAGTTGCCTCTGGGTCTGTTACAGGGTATGGCTGCTGATGGAGGATCTGGATTCTTGTCTCCATTTTTATTCTGCCATCTTTCTTATATACCTTTTGGGCATCAGAAGCTTCACGCTTTTCCATAAGCAAATGCTGCCCTTTGTAAGACTGATGGCTCTTTCCACTGACCCAGCTGTACTTGGGGAAGTATCTCCTTTCCACTTCTTACATCCCTTACAGAACTAAAAAGACAGGCAAGCATCCTGGCATCAGTAAACAAAACTTTCTACTTCATACCCCACCTGCAGAGAGAATCAGAAATTAGTGTTCTATTCTCAGTCCTGAAAGTCTTAAACCTGTGTTTTCACCATCTTTAGCAGAATGTCTTTGCCAGTAACATTTGATAAATTTGTATTTTTATTAAGAATACCTACCTAATCTCAAGGAAATTTTCCCTTTTCATTCTGGTGATTGTACAGTCTAAGCTGGTAAGGGGTTGTAAGACCATGGGCGCTTACAGGACCCATGAGCAACTACAAGCGAGGCTCTTGGGGAAAAAGCAGGCCCCTTCATCAGCTCTAGAACCAAGGAGCTCTTAAGTCTCTTGGATCTGAAGGAAGCTTAAGGCCAAAATTGGAAAGTAAAAAATGAGGTGTTTTTTTTTTTTTAATATTTTACGGACAAACAACCCCAAACCCCTCAGTCATCTGCTTAAATTTCATGAAGAACATTAATCAATGCCCCCTCTGCAGCCCAAGACTGTGCCTGGCTGCTGTGACTAAGAGACAGTACAGCCATGGGTAAGGACACAGCTCAAGGGCTCCAGGATGCCCAGGGATATAGGCAAGCAAGATTTCTCTAGAAGAGGCAAGCGGGGGGTGGGGGAAATTATAACACTGGCCACCTCTAAAGAGACGCTGCTCAAAACTGTCACCTGATCACCTAGCCAATATCTCCCTCAGTCACCTAAGGAATAATAACCACCATCATATCTGTCTTATAGACAGAAAACAAGTAAAACGAGAAGGGCAAGAATCTTGATAAGAAAAATTGTATCTGAATACAAGTTGTTACATGAGAAATCCTAAATTTTAAAGAAAGAAAAAACCTCATGAGCTTCCAAAATTGCCAAGTAGTTGAAGGTAAAATGATCGCAAACAAGTAAATATGTAACAACCATTTCTAACTGAGATAGGGAATTTTAGAAATTACAACTGTCATTATTTTGAACAATTTTTGCATGTTTTTTAAAAATAAGTCTATAATGGTGGTAAGACATATATTGGACTCATAAACAATTGGTTTTAGTCCTAACCAAAAAATAAAAAATCTTTTGTTGAGCACCCAGTCTCTCTGTGCACATACATACTCAGTTCCTCTACTTGAGGTTTTAAAACACAACAGTCTTGCAGAATAAGGGTCAGGCACTTTCCTGAACTGGGAACAACTCTACAGCTTCCCCTCAATGCTGCTGTGAGAGAGCAGCACCCGCCCTCCCAACCTCAAACAGGGGGTAGTGATTCGGCTAGCAAGCACAAGGTCCTGGGCTCTGTTTCAGGCACTGGAATAAAATAACAAGCAATTCTTTGGGTTTTTTGTTTGTTTGTTTGTCTTGGGTTTTTTGTTTTGTTTTGTTTTTTTTCCAAGACACGGTTTCTCTGTAGCTTTGGAGCCTGTTCTGGAACTAGCTCTTGTAGTCCAGGCTGACCTCGAACTCACAGAGATCCGCCTGCCTCTTCCTCCCGAGTGCTGGGATTAAAGGCGTGTGCCGCCACCACCCAGCAACAATCAATTCTTGACAGTTGCCTAATATATAGTAGGCTCCCAGTTATGCTTACTGAATAAATGGATAAGTGTGAATTCATGCCATAATCCACTTTTTAAGAAACATGTGCTCTGGAGACCTCTTAGATTGATAATCACCATCTTTAGAAAAGTTGAGATTTTGGTGGAAATTATTGCATGCAAAAAGTAAATATATCCAATCTACCAAGTGCGAATAAATTTTTTATTGAGCCAGCACACAATCTCATTTAAAAACTTTATGGAGAGCTAGCAAGGTGGCTCAGAGGGTAAAGGTGCCTGCTGCCAAGCCTGACAACCTGCGGTTGATCCCCAGGACCCACATGATAGGAGGAGGGAGCCACCTCCCACAAAGTTGTCCTCTGACCTACATGCATGGCACATACACGCCTATAAACACAGGCTGCACACACAAATTTTGTAAGAGTAATAATAATCATAGCGAAGACGTAAAGTTGTGTGTAGTGTTTGCACATGATCCTAGTGCTAGGGAGACCAAGGAGAACTGTTGTGAATTCAAGGCCAACCTGGGATATATAGAAAGACCATTTCACAAAGCCAAGAAATAAGAAAGGAACACTAAAAGACAAAATGCTGCATAGCCCAAAGTTAAGTGTTTGGGTCGTCATTTGGAGTCTACAATTGACTAACATTACATCTACACAGTGCCAACCGCCAAAACTTACTTCTGAAATCTTGAGCATAATGGGATTGCTTGATTTAAAATAGGGGGAAGCGCAGGTTGTGTCCACAGATTCTCTCTTTGTTGGGGAAACTTACATCTAAGACTTTGATACTTCTGTTTCGTTGCTGAAACACTGGGAAAGGAACAGTTCCCATTGACACACCACATCTTCAGACCAGACTCCTTCTGCTGTTTCTCTGATGTGTCTTGTGCATCAAGACAAGAGAACAGAACCAAAAGGAAGCTGCTTTCCCCAGAACCATCCAAAATATAGCACCAACACTTTGCGTGACCTGCGTGAACCATCAAAAATATAGCACCAACACTTTGTGTGACCTGCGTGAACCATCCAAAATATAGCACCAACACTTTGTGTGAACTGCGTGTTCCTTCAGCAGTGCTTTTGATGTTCAGGTTTGGGAGTTGAGACCTGGAAGCTATTTTATCTTTCACTGTTTTGTTTGTTCATTAGTTGAAGAAGCTGACAGGAAACTGCCAGTTAGACTACGAGTTACTGTCTGTTGTTGAACTAGCTTAAATAGTATTTCAGAAAATATTTAGGAATATCATTATTGAGTAGCTATCCAAAGTCAGACACATATAAAGATGCTTTCAAACATCCATGGGTTAAATGTCAAGAAATTGATCCAAAATAAAAGTGAGAGTTAAAACTATCCCCTAAGAGAGAAGCATTACCCACTAATCTAAGACGCTAGTTCCCTCTTACTCAACTGATTCTCATGGTCTCCTTAAAAGCAGACACTAGGGCTTGGGTGGCAAGCAGCAAGGGTCAGAGGACTTTCACTTGAAGCGCATGAAAAAATGAGTTTGAAAGGATGAGGGAAAGCTCTGGGTACATCGTGCGTGTGGGGAGGAGAGGCTGTTCCCGGCTTGATGTGGGGAAGGTGGAGAGAAGGTTCCTGCATAGTTGATAACAGGCTTTCACCCAAATCTGGTGACAATGCTGAATCCCACCTGCCTGGCCTAAGAGAGGAAGCAGAGTGGCTTGGGCGGGGGAAGCTGGGAGGGAAGCTAGGCCTGAGGGTCTTCAGAAGCTCTGAGAACCTGCCTAACCCATGGCCAAAGTAAAGTCGGCCGGAAAGTGCGTGGAGACACGGAGGGACAGAGAGCAGGACATATTTAGAAAGAGCATGCCTGTGACGGTTCCCTTCAAGGGAAGGGAAGGGAATGTATCCTGTTGGACCTTGGAGAATGCTCCCTGGCTTCTCCAGGAGGCTGGGTGTGTACCAGTGCTTTATTTAGGGCAGCTTCAGAAGTCTGTCTGGTCCTTTTTTTCCTGAACTCAAGTTCCAGGTCCCAGCTCTACACCTCTCCCCTATACTGCAAGTGACTGCTGGAAATCATAAGCCTAGGGACTGCCACCGAAGATTCAGGCTGTCCAGCAGACCCTTGATTAGGAAAATGATGGTCTGGCTGCTTCTATGGCCTGTAGCTACGCCCGGGTCCCCATCAGGACAACAGCGGAAGTGGAGGGGGGGCGCCACGGATGGGCGCTCCCCCTCTCATCTGCCTAAGCCCTAAGCCCGGGGTAGGAGGCTGTGCTTGAAAAGGAACTTGGGGCTGGGCTGATTCCTGTGGCTGTAGGACGCCTAGCAGGGTCTCCAGAGAACATACATTCAGAGTCTGTCCCTCTCCTGGTTTATCCTGTGCCCGGCCCAAGGGCCAGGGGACTGGGAATACAGTTTGAATCCCCGATTAGGAACGCTGGTGGCAGTGGTCCCAGGCCCCGCACTTAGCGTCGTGTTCATTCCACGCCAATTCGCCAGTCAGGGTTCCCTTCCACACCAGCTCCGGGTGTAAATTCTCAGTAGGCCTCCCTTCGTCCTCGAAGGCAAAGCTCAGAGCGTGTCTCCGTGCCTTACTAGCCCGGAATCCGGACTTGCCAGGGTCTAGGACAGGTCGCGACAGCCCCCTCAAGAAACCCACGCGCGACCGCGAGCGCACAAGCAGACACGGAGAGCCAGGAGCGCCTACACGCACACATAACACGCTTGCTTTGCTCCCCCACGCCGGGGAGCAAAACTTGCAGCTTTGCCCGGGTGACCGTGTGCGCTCAGACCTTTCTAGCCCAACGCGACCTCGGATGGACAAGATTTCCCCCGTAACTTCTCCACTCAGAAGGCAGCCCAGTCTATTTAGTTAAACTCCTCAAAGTGTACCAGGTGGCTTTCGGGGACCCCCAAATCCTGCAGCTCACGGGGCCGGCAGCCGCCCTCACCCAGCTCTGAGCGCGGGCGCGAGGTTTGCGCCACACTCGGACACCCGAGTGTCTCTATCCCGGAGGCGCTACCCGGTACCCAGAGGCACCGGGACAGAGTCTCCCGCCGCCGCGACACACAAGCTGGGGAAAAAAAAGCCCGCCAGACCGAAGCCGAGCCTTGGCCGTGCACCTTAAGAAACCCCAAGTAAGGGATGGGTGAAATGGGGAAGGAGGGAGTCTGGGGAGTTTGCACCGAGTGCCTCAGGTAGGAGCCCTTCTCCCGGACTCTGATGCAACTGCATTAGAGTTAATGGCAGCCGCCTGCTTCTCATTATTAATTGTCTTTGTGTTTGGATAAAGTATGTAATCTTCTTCCCGACCACACCATTAAAATAGGTTGCCTTTTCAATTAAGCACTATTGTGAGGACAGCAGTCAGTTTTGCTAATGAAGACGCATTATATTTTCCCTTAAAAAATTGAAAGGAAGAAAATCCCAGTTTTTCATTAGACGTGATTATGGATAAATACACGAAGGTTTCCCTAAAATTCGTGCAAACGTGTAGTACATTAAACGGCTGGCTTTTAAATAAATTGAAATTTCTGCAGATAAGAGGAAAACGTGGCTAGCGAACAATTTCAAGTCCACTTCGTTCAGATTTGTAGAGGCAAATACTGTGAGTTCATTTTTTTCCAGGTGCACTTAAAACAGATAAAACAATTTGCTATCTGAAAATACGTCTGTACACTTTGGGGCGGGGGGTGCCCTCCTAGCTTATGGATGAGTTCTTAAGCAGAAGCTGCGAATTCTGAGGTCTGGAGCCTTTTTATGGATACCTCAGCTCCATCACTCACGAGCAAAGTGCATTGACTATGCCTACAATTAGTTTTTGTTTCTTTCCTTCCTTCCTTCCTTCCTTGATTCCTCCCCCCCCAAAGGCAAATGGAAAACTAATAATCATGAAGGAACTGCTTAAAATTCTATGCTTTTGCAACAATTTAGTTCTCCAGTGTTCTAAAACAGCAAAAGTGACAAAGTTCTAAACTCAAAGTTTGAACATACATTGGACATCCGCCTCCACAGATGTGAGGGTAGAAAGTTCGGATCCTTGAAAACTGAAGTATGTGTGTCAGCCACTAGCTAATCTGCAAACTGGGGACTGTAGGATGGAAAGGACCTATCAAGAGTTATGTGTTCTTAACTGATTTTTAAAAATAGAGGTTTTTTTTTGTTTTGGTTTTTGCTTGTGGAATACTGTTTCAAATAAATAAGTCTCTGCCTCATTCAATGTGAAAAGTCTGATAGGAGCCACATTGAGACTAGCATTTGAAGGAGAGAAAAAAAACACACCAAATTCTTCTAAGCAGAAGAAAGAAGTCCCTACGAGCAGCGGGGCTTTCCTTTGTAAGGCGACATCAGTGGTTACTTGCACACATAATTTTTTTCCAGGTTTGGGGTGTTATGTCTTTTAAATATTGAACTCTCTCTCCTTTTTTAATCAACTAGCTCCTTAAAGTGATCTGCAAAGAGTGGGAAATTAGATTTTCGATTAAAACCTTATCCCATCTCGAAGGATTACTTTATATTGATTCTTAAATATGGCTACAATTGATGGGCTCTAATTAAAAATCCAAAGAAAAAGTCTGCCATGGCCCATATAAAAGGAGCTTTTCATATAGGGAAATAAAGCTTGAAAAAGGTTACAAATAAAAGATTAGAGTTTTATCCAAACTAGTTTAAGGCTTCACTGTGGTTTTCTTTTCTTCTTTTTCTCCTTTCTTACAAAACCAGTCCTGGGTCTTTTTTCGCCCAGTTTTAAATGAAGTTTGCAAACAGGCAATATATTGGAGTGGAATGGTTATTCTGCATTGGCTCTATAGCTCAAGACTGCTGCCTGCAGTGGAACTGATTTCAAGGAAACTTTAAGACTAGCAGATGAAAATTATGTAAACTGACTGCCACCATCCTTTATCAATTTATTCACATCACACACACACACACACACACACACACACAATCTCCCACACTCACACAAGCCTTTACTCTCCCTCACCCTAACCCTGCCCTGAACACACCCTACCCTTGGTCCTCAAACTCCCTGGACAGGCGCATAGCTCCTAGCTCACACTCAGCTCATAAATGTCTCCCAGCCCACACCTCCCATTTGCCACACAATCTTAATCCGTTACATTCTGGAACAACATGGCACTCTTTTCTTCTTTCTTCCTTTTTCATTTTTTGCATTTGGAGTTTGGCTTCTGCTCTTTTATCAACTGCACACACAATTCTATCTTTGAAGTCATTTCTTTTTCCTTTATCATCTTTTCTGAAGCAACCTAAGTACAGGGACTGAATGACCCCCACCCTGCCCACATTGCCAATCTTAAATCCTGTTTTTTAAAAAAAATCAGAATTAAGTTTGGCAAGTTTTAAAATAAAGTCACATCTAAAAAGCTAGTGAAGAATCACTTCTTTTTCATGGTGATGTTTCTCCGGCAAAACACGGGGTGTGTGGCCCTCTTCCAACTGTCCACTGAATTGCTGAAAAGATTTGAAATTAATCTTTATATTTCGGAAGTTGATGTTCAGGGAGTCTAGCTGCCCCCCTCCGACTGTGCTCTTGTGGGATGTGGGGTTTCTTTTTTAATTAGCCGGGAAGGCTCCAGAGATGGCTTCTCTTCCCCTCCCCCACCCACTCCATAGTTAATAAACTTGGAGGAAAGTTTGGAATATTTTAAACTAGTCTGGCATTTTTTGAATGAAGAAAAACAAGCCCAGTTGGTGATATACATAAATCCAGATTTCAAAACCTGAATATCAGCCGTAATCTGGTAAGTGCATACAAGCCTCGACAAATGATTTAATTCCCCGCGCATAGCTTCTTTTCCATTTGGCTTCTGAACCCTTGTATCGCATCTGTCTAGCAAGGTAATTGTACACATGGCAATTAAAACCCACCCACTTGTTAATGAGAATTACTGAAAATACAAAGCATGCCACCATTAAGTCAGATTCATAGGCAAACCTTTTGTTTTTTTGCTTTTTTAAACGGGAGAAAAGTTAGACTCTGGATAAAGGAAATACAATGAATAGTAAGTATATTGGAGGCTCAAGAACTTACTGAACATCAAGAGACGTTTCCTTCCAAGGAGTCTTTCTCTCCCATCAAGCTTCTAAGGTTTTCTGTGAAACAGCCCACCCCCCCTCCCCCAAAGCCAGTGGCTTTTGTCCTGACCTAGAATAGAGTTTGTGGAAACGGTACCTGAGCCGGGCTGTCTGCAATTTCCAAATTGACAAGAAGAGACTGGAAGATAAAAAGCGTGTTCTTACAGGTGAAGAGCAATTTCGCAACTTTTCCAGGCGACACAGGAGAAAGCTTGCCTGCGACCAACTGCTGGAGAGTCTGGGCAGAATTCCTCTAGAAAGAAACAGAAAAGTCTTTTTCCCCTTCCCTCCCTTGTCTCCATCTCTCGCTCTGGCTCTCCTCCTCTGTCTCTTTCTCTTCCAGATCCAGTCTTTTGAGAGCTGCAGCACATTGCTAAGCTAAAGGGAAATTCTCTTTGATAAAGCGGTGTTTCCAGCTTCGGGGTTTTAAAACCTAAATCTATATTCAAATCTGGCTGAAGGTGTGTTCTGGGATTTATGAAAGCCTCTTAAAGGGGTAAATTTACCAAACCGTGACAAAATCATCACAATCTTACTTTAGACATCTGAAGTGGATGAGAATTTTAAAGAGACCCTTGTTTATTTAACACTGTCCATTTCCAACTGGTGGTTTATTGGCCCTGTATTTCTGCAAAGTTATTAGACTAGAGGGCAAGGGAAGAGCGGGGGCTGTGTGCTGGCAGTCGCTGAAGGGGAAAGCCCTCCCACGCCGCATCCAGCAGAAATCCTCCGCTGGCGACAACACTCGGGAATTTTCAGGGAGGTTCGGCTGCTTTGGGTCGTCTCGGGCGACAGCCCAAAACCTTTACTTGAAACTTGAGGTGTTTTTAGTATCTGGACTTCTACTGCAAATGGATGCCTCTCCGGTTTTTTTTCACTTGGAGAGACTCACAAGTCCTCTCCCTATTTCTTTATCGTACGCCACCTCCACGGTCCCCGAGGCCTTGGTCCACCTCATTCACAAGGTTCTTTTATTTTTTTTCCGTCCTTTGATGCTTTCAACATCGTTATGATCAAACTGGGAAGAACTCTTTTCTCGGGTGAGAAAGAAACTCTTCTCCAAGAGATTCTTGTGAACATGCCCTTCCGTCATCCAAAGCACTGAGGCTGGGATAGAGAGCTAGGACCTGCCTTTCCACAGCCCGCGCCACGCGGGAAGACCGCCTGGGACCCCCCCCCCCCCATGAAAGGCCTTAGGGACAGACGCCAGGTGTTTCAGCACAATGGGGGCGGGGTAACAGGGAAAGGTCCGTACTCACCCCCCACCCCACCCCCAGCCTAGGCCCCCACAAAGTCGTGGCTCCAGGGTACGCGACAGCCAGGAGTTTTCTTCGGAATGGACCTGCTGCGGAGGAGCCAGGAAGGGCTGGACGGGCCCGGGGGCGCTCCAGGGTTCGTGGAGCCGCCGGGACACACCTGCAAGTCTGCTGCGGCAGCGGAGTGACCAGCCCCAGGCCGAGCCGGAGTCGAGCCTAGCCGGGCTGCGAGAGCTTGCCGCCTCGTGCGCACTCCCGTAATTCGCTAATTGCTGTAAATCCCAAGGACGGCCACATTTGATTACACGTACAGTATAAGAACCGACAACAAAGCGACGAATTAATTACCGACTTCATTAACATAGGTCCCCAAATTAAAGGCAACGAGCTGTTTCTTTGGGCCCACTAGCAGTGGTGTCGGCGGTGATTGAGGTAGTAAGGGGGTGGTGGGGGTTTTGGTGTTTTTTTTTTTTTTTCTTTTCCCTTCAGCGTTGGGAGTTGTGAGGGAAACCTGCTCTCTCCCATCACTCCCCCGCCTGCCCTCCATTCACACACTCTCAGCAGTGGCATTTGCCCCCATCCCCTAATACTCTGTCCAATCTCCTTCTGCACTTCTAGAAAACTCAGATGCTAGTGAAAGCTGTCGGGTTCTGGGTGCGGACCTGACAAGCTGAGCTGGTTTCCTGGTTCTGACGACTCCGAGCTCCGGATTTTGAGCCTCAGGCTGGGGCGTCTCCATCCCTGATAGCTCCAGGTCCAGCAACAGCAGGAATTTGTTCTTATGCAGAAACTGTTTCCACTGGGGGCTTTTGCCACCCAACATTCACACCCGAGAGATTTGAAATAGCCCCTCCTTGGCCCACAACCAGCCTTGGGGCTAGATTTGGGAGTTAGCGATTTTTTTTTTTTCCATCTTGCTCTGGGCTTCTCAAATTGAAAAATCACGCGCGAAAACCCAGAGCTCCGAGACCGGGAATTATTCGTAAGGGGTTTAAGAACAGCGAGGAATAGTGAGGTTTTCAAATAACTAGTTCACAGCCTTGTGGATTTATCTCTGTCTTCACTGTAAACCTCAGTCCGGGCTTCCTTCCTCCAGGCTTTTCTCTCGGCGCCGTCCAGCCCTGTTTAAAGGGACGTAGTCGTATTTTTAAGCGTCAGCCTGGGTTTGAGTGAACCTGCCTCCGACCCACATATTCATGCTAATGTTAGAGTCGAAAACCGGTTACCTCCCCTCCCACCCTTTTCCAGTTTTGATTTAAATCTTTTTATATTCCTGTCTTACGTGGTTTTGCTGTCCTTTCCCTAAAATAAAAACGAAAAAAGAGGACAAGAAAGAGGTGTAAAGGAAGAAGAAAAGACCGGAGGGGAAGGCCTTCCTGTCCGTCATTCTAATTATACAATTAGTTCACATGCTCCGGCCCATAACGTATATTTTAAGGGCAGTCCAGTGTTTTTAAGAACATTCTGGTAGTGTCGGAGGCCTGGATTTGTTGCCTGCTCTTCCCCCCGTGCAGCAGCGGCCTGTTTTCCTCCCCCTGTTGTGTGTTTTTATTATTTTCCCTCTGGCTTAGATGTGTCAATCATTCTCTCCCTGCCATTGGTTGGAGAGTTTGCGTCAAAAAGTTGCCAGAGAGGCGCTTTCTCAGCAAATCTCCCTGAGAGCAGAACCTTCCTCAGCTCCAACTCAGCCTCCACTGTTATTAAAAATAAAAATCGCTAGAGCAGCTCGGTCGCCACGTCTACTTTGTACGTATAGTAGACGGACACACGCTTATTTACAATTCTCATTTTCCCTTCTCTAAAAAAAAAAAGGAGTGCTTTTTTTTTTTTTGCTTATGTTTGACTTTTTATGGAAGGGTGAAGACTACAGGGTTTTTAACTGAATACTCTTGATTTCTTTTAGGATAGCTGGCTATTTGGAATTTTGAAGGATAATTTGATTTTTTTTTCTTTTCTAACCTCCAATGCGGCTGTAAGGTAAGTGTCCGTCTGTCTTGTCTATGGCGATATCTTTGTGTTCCCCAGTCTGCAGTGACTTCCCGCACCTCCAATAGACGTTCTCGTGCAACTCTGAGGATGTTGAGTTCCTCTCTAGCTGATGTATTTTTTTTTCTAGAATTTTGGGCGAAATTATGGCCATCAGGAAAATTTAAGGATCTGTAGAAGAGGCGGGGGGAGTGGGAGGGAGCGAGAGCGCGTGCTTCTGGGGGTCACCGCTGCGGCGGAACGTCGTGGAAATCCTACGAGTCTAATCTGGGGTGTTGGGGAGGGGTTTCGTTCTTATGAACACGCTATTCATGGATTCTCCTCGCGAGCTTTGTATTTTGGCCCCTAGGCTAGCTGGAGTCCTTAGGTCTGATACCAAGGACGTTTTTTAGAGTCTGCGACAAAATGATACTTGTGCACGTACCTAGATTGGTAAATTCAAGCAACGCTAATAATGTGAGCGCTTCCGAAGGCCGGTGAGCTGGAAGGCTGACTCCTCGGTCAGTCGACTGGGACCGCGCGGGTAGCCTCTTGAGCACCCAGTCAGCTGCCGGAGCCGAAATCCGAGCGGATAACCGAGGAGGCGGGAGCGCGGGCGTCCGGTTACTCCCGCGCTGCCTGAGCTCCCTTTTCGGTCCCCTCTTCCTCTAGCCTAGAGCAGCTCGGCTCGGCGCCTCTTAAAGCTTCTGGGGTTCTTCAATCCTTTCATCACTCCCTCCCCATTCCTCAGGGCGCAGCTTCCCCACCCTTGGCACTGCACACTGTGGTCGTTGTGCCCAGGACAGATCACCAGGCCGAGGCCACTAGTTAGGGTTTTAGATGCGACTTTGCCGGGGGTAGTTCAGGGCACGCGCGTCGCAGTCTCTGCGCGCACCTAGGACGATCAAAAGTGGGGGTGAGCGCCTGACTGCTCCCAGTCAGCAAGACCGAAATTCCTCCTCCGAGTTCTGGGCTCCTCGGTCGTTCTGGGTTTCGGGTAGCGTCGTGGGCCGCTGAGCGCTTAGTGCCTTCTCAGGCTCGGGAACAATAGTGGGTCCTGGGTCAAGGCCGGCTTCTGCTCTCGGCCTGCCTAAGAAGAACCATTAGAAGGTCCCCACTAACACCCAGCCTGGCCGATGACGGGTCGCGAGGCAAACTCCGAAGAAGTGGCGGTGTTGATGCGTTCAAGTGACTATTGAAAACTAAGGCCCGATTTCGCGACACTTTTTTCTGGAAACCCTAGAGCCCCGCTCCGGACACGTCCTTTAGAGAGAAAAGCAGTGTGCGCACATAGAAGGCCCAGGCGCGTGGACCTGCGGTGGCACACCACTTGGGGAAGGGACCCGGAGAGGAGCTGCTCCTCCCTTGAAACTGTGTCCTCCATCCCAGAGCTTTGGGAATGGGTCAGGATTTCGCCGGCTCACTTCGAGTCTTTTTCTGATCACCGAAAGTTATTAGCACAAGAGTGGAGTTGAGCAAACTCCTTCCCTAAAGTAAGGTAGACATCCAGGCCTCTCCTTCCACAGACCTAGCATCCGGGCTTCTCCGAACTGTAATTAATAACCAAGACCAACCATTTTGGCACACCTCTTTCTTCTTCCCTCGCGGACGGTGAAGTAGTTGATTCCCCGAGGCCAGAAACTTTCACTCGAGTTAACCCGGCAGAGGCAAGCGCCGGCTGTTTTCCAAATGCCCGCGTACCTCTTTTCTCCCCCCCCCCCCCCCCCCCCCAGTTCTCGGTCCTCTTCCCTGCCGCAGGCCAATCACCAGTGTACGTAGTTTTGTTTCCTCTACATCATGCAGAAAATTAATCAGCCAGGACGAGAAGCAGAGCTGAGCACGACCGCCTGTAATTAAGGGACGTGTGCCCCTCGGATTATCTCGTTAGTTTATCAAGAAAACATTTATTATAATTAATTCTCGGACGAGGTAATTATTATTGAGCGAGGAACAGCAACTGGTAGATGGGCTTCTTGGAAGAAAAAAAAACACTAAGGAGGGGGAGTGTGGAGGGGGAAGCGACAGATTGCACGAATTGACCGTTAGATATAAGGCTGCGCAGGCCGGCGCAGGCAGTGGAGAGGGACCCTGGGCGTCAGGGCTGCTGATCTGCGGGGCTGCAGGGCAGGGACGCCGGACCCAGTCGCTTGGAGGTGAGGGCACTCGGGGACTCGCCACGCTACCGCCGTTTCCTCCTAGGTATGCGCTCTCAGAAGCCACCTCGCCTCGTGGTCACATTAAGTCTTAAATCTTAGAATGGCGTCCCCACCCCCACCCCTCTGCACTGTGCGTGGAGAGGAAGCCGGGTGGAATCCTTACCGGACTGAAAGTTGGATGGAAGGGCCCGCAGCCGTCTTGTTCCGTCAGTGTTTATTATCTAGGTTGGCTGTGGAGAAGTCCCCACGGTTTGGGTTTTCTCTCCCTTTTTTCCCCCCAGGAGGAAAAGTGAGAACAGGTTACCCTGAGATCGTGAACCATTTTGACTCTCCAAGAAGGATCTCATTTATGGTGGAACATAGGCGTTTATCAAAAGATGTGTTTAGGCATTTCTAATTGGGTGAGAGCTAGGCCGGTAAATACATTTCCTCATCTTAACATCAGAATCAGATAAGATTTTTGGTTCCTATACTTTTGGTTCATAACTTTTTCAAGGGGGTAAGGATATATTTTCAAAGAACTCCACTTTAGAGTAGAGACCGTCTAAATTAGCAATGACTGTGTTTTTAAATAGTGTTACTTTCACAGCCCCAAAGAACTGGCTGGAATTTGGGAGGAGAAATAGTGGTTTGTGGGTTTTTTTTTGTTTGTTTGTTGGTTTTTGAGCAATTAGCTGTACTAGTAATAATCCAGTTCTTTAAGGTGGACATTTAAGAAATCATATTTTTTGGGTGGGAAAACGTGACTTGTGTTCTGAATTTAAATCAGGAAGAAGTCGCAGTTGTTGACTTCCATTTGAGAAACTTTTGCCTTGGTCTGTTAAGCGAGGTAAATATGAAAATCTACCGTTCTTAAATTCATTAATAGAATTTCATTATGAAGGTGAAAGATAACTCACAATCTTGTAGCCGCCATTTTGAGGAAGTTTCTAAGAGTGTCAAAGTTTTTGAGCAGAGATTTTGGTAAAATAGGTGCCGAATTTTAGGAAAATAAAAGCCAGGCTTGGATGCTACCTGCCTATATTAACATAACTCTGGGGGAGGGGACTCAGCAAAGGAACATAAATAACTTTTCCTTTTCTTCCAAGATCTTTTACATGTGTAATTATAGGAAATTTGGAAGGTAGAGAGAAATCCTATTAGTTTCATAGGATTTGAATGTTTATCTATTTTGAACCTAAAATGTGGGTAAGGTGGCTCCTTTTAGCAGGAATCTGGTGCAGCCTCTGAGAACCCCAAATCCCCTAAAATCTGCCTCCCCCAGGATCTGCAACTCCTTATCAAAATCAACATGGAAGCAGCTTGCTCTACCAATGTATCCCTTCCCACTTGCAAGATGTGAAGGCCTACCGTTTTTCTGATTGGTGGGATTCTAACTTCAACATTTCTGGCAAGCCCCATTCCAAGCCTGAAGACTTTTCCCCCCCCAGTATGTTTAAATTAAATATTTGATGGGTGTCACTTAAAAGTTAAATACTTGTTTGTTTAGCTATAGTTCTTTAGACACATATAATCAAGGTCCTACAAAACCCTAATAAATCTGTTACTTACCTCAAAATCTAATTATCCAGACTACTAATTAGGTGAAAATGATTACTGGAAATGACTTCAAATGTGGAATCATAATGGTTGGGCAGTTTTCTCAAGTTTGTTGTTCAGTAAGTTGGTATTTTAAATGTTAAATGCATTTACATTTTAGGTTCACAGCAGTTGAAAGTGGTAATAAAAAAACAGCTAAGATGATTAAAAATCTCTGCCAGGGAAAGGCAACGGTCTGGGAAGAGGTAGATTTCTTGAATTGTTTCTTTGTTTCTCACCAATGGTCTTTGTTATCAGCATTATTTATTTAGCCAAAGAGTTCTTTGTCTCTGCAAATGGCCCCAATCAAGTTTTGTTTGAGACAATTAGCTAGTGCCAGCCAATGAGTCCTATGCAAATGTTGGGATAGGAATGTAATGTGTGCATTTGGAGGCTTGGGGTTTTGTTCTTGGGGAAGGCAGATTGTAATTGCTTTCCTCGGGTCGGTTTTTTTTTTTTCTAAGTTTAGGGTGGGGGTGGGGAAGACAGGTTTATCTGGTCTCGCTCCATCCCCTCTAGTTTTGGAGTTGCTGGGGGCTGGGAGGACGGCGGGGGGGCGCATCTGCAACTCCTTTTAAAGCCAGTGTCTAGCGTCGCCCTGGCTCCTTTTAGTTAGTGATGGAACGTCGAGGAAGCTGCTCACCCACAAGCAGTAAACCAGCACCTCTGTTTGTTTGCTTTGCCCTCAGTTCCATCGCTTCAAACCCACCCACCAAGGACCCTGACCCTGTCCACTCCAGGCGAATCGAGACCGTCCGGCTGGGTCCCCCCAATTTGGGCCGACTTTGCACCTCCAAACAACCTTAGCATGATGTCTTATCTAAAGCAACCGCCTTACGCAGTCAATGGGCTGAGTCTGACCACTTCGGGTATGGACTTGCTGCATCCCTCCGTGGGGTACCCGGGTAAGTGAGTCCCGCGGCATTCTCGACGCCCTTCCCCACGCTCGCCTTTCAAGAGCTCCGAAGTTAGAGGGCTCACTGTCCTCACTCAAGCTCCACTCTGTTTTCCTTGTCACGAAGCAGCCGAGAGCTACCGGGCATTTGCTGACCCGGGAGGGAACCAGAGGCTGGAAAGAGACGAGTCTGGGGTCCGAAGCAGTCACAGAAAACCTCACTTCTCCTTTCTTAATTAGAGTGGCTTGGGAACACTCATTGGACAGGGTCGTGGAAGGTTGTTGACCTTGTCACTTGAGCATTCTCTTGCCTACTCTGCACGCCCAGTTCCTAGCTAGTACCGCCCTGGGAGCAACCGAATTTTCTCCCCTACTGTCCTCTACAGTTCTCCAGGCCTTGCCAGGGGCTTCCGGTACCTCCAGGCCCCCTCCCTTTAATCCTTAGAGGTGTGGCCTCCCTCCAGGTGCTAGGCACTTTCTTTCCCGAGCACATCACCCCGCACCAAATACTCAAAAGACTGAACTATTGTCGCATTTTAAAGATGCATGAACAAAGGTCCTTGCGGCGCTAAAATACCGTGGGAACTGGCTCCACTATTTCTGCGTCATTTCCAGCCGCTGGTCCTTGCAGAGCCTCTAACTTTATTAGACAGCCGTTTCTGTTGATAGTATGCTCTGGTGGTTGTTTCTTGTTTGTTTCCAGAATCGGGCGTGGGAGTGGGGATTGCCTTACTCAGTTTATTTTGCTAGCTCTCCAAGCGATGCTCCGTAGTCTGCGGGGGTGCAGTGTGCGGCGAGGCTCGGGGCTGGGGGTGGGGGGGTCCTCGGTAGGAATGCGGTGGGAGGTGGAGGTGTGGGAGTCGTGACCCAGGCAAAAGTGCTGTGACTGAGAAACTGCTCCCCCACCCTAAAGGGCCCTGGGCTTCTTGTCCTGCAGCCACCCCCCGGAAACAGCGGCGGGAGAGGACTACATTCACCAGGGCACAGCTTGACGTTTTGGAAGCTCTATTTGCGAAGACCCGGTACCCAGACATCTTCATGCGAGAAGAGGTGGCGCTGAAAATCAACTTGCCCGAGTCCAGGGTACAGGTAGGGCAGATGCAGACGCGCTGACTTTCCTGAGCCTGCCCTCTCTGAAGTTTGGTGTATACTGACTTGTCTTGAACCAAAGGAGTCCTGAAGTGCTACACACATTCAGGAGCTAGGGAACCATTCTCCTTTTGCTTTCTGTTAACCAGGGTCTTCTGGCCTGGTTGCAAGGTAAGAGTAGCAAATTCAGCTGCAAACACCAAGTCCTAGAACCATTGGGGTTCAGAGTCCCCTGAAGTTCCAGGTCCAGTCAAGGGCAAATTTCAAGGATACTCATGTGGTCCTTGTGGACATCCTCTTCGTGAACTTTGTGTGGGAAACGGTCGTGGAGTACAGCTCCTTGACAGTCCAAAAAAAAAAAAGTTTTTCAGTACATGGAAAAACTAGCAAATGATGTTCTCATGGCCAAACCTGCTCTGGTGACAGAAGCAGAAATTGAGCCTTTACCAAATAAGGTGACGTAATAAATGTGTGTGGGGTTGGCTTACTGAGGGCAGGACAGTTTCTAAGCTCTGTCAATTAACAGATAGAATTTTATATTCTCAATATCTGGAAAGATATGCCCCTTCCTTGCTCTAGCTCCCTCCACATTTTACCCTGAAAGGGAGAAAAATCAACTCCCTCTTGACTGGAGAGTAAGTCCCATATGGAACTCTTTGGTGTTTGGCACCTCATCTACACACACAGGACACTCTCCTTTGGGTAGGACATGTTTTTGAAAGTGTCAGACATCACTGTGAACTACAAAGCAGAAAACAGGATTTTTCAAAGTGGGTTGGAAAAAAATTTAGCACTTGTAATTCTTGACCCAAAGCCCTCCCTGAAAACAAACTGACTCAGGGTGATTAGTGGTGCTGAGCTTGGCCTTGGGGGCACTGCAGTTACAACAACGTGCAAATGGAGAACCCCTTCAAGAGAGTGAGCAAGGACCTGGAGCCAGTGTCACGCTTTTAATCCCAGCACTAGGGAGATAGACAAATGGATTTCTTTGAGTTCCAGGCTAGCTTGGTCTACAGAGCAAGTTCCAGGACAACCAGTTCTCTGAAGAGACCCTGTTTGCCCCCCTCCCCCTCTAGGACCTTTAGCTAAGTCAAATGCCAGCAGTTTCTGTCATAAGTTCCTGCCTCGCAGAGGATGCACAAGGGCGGTAAAGGGAATTTTCAGAGTGGCAGAGTTTTTCAGGTTTACAAATCAGTGAGTCGGTGTAGCGAACAGTGTGCCGGCCGTGACGGTGAAGGCACAGCCTTGAGTCTTGAACACCCGTTTTGAGGCCTGTCTTTGAGTTCAAAGCAGAAGCCACACAAGTCCTTTCATTCAGTACAAAGTGTCTTTCAGCAGACACTGGCTCAGATCTCCTCTCCCCAGGAGCATGTCTTCTTGGAGATTTCTTTTATGCATCTAGGAGAGACAAAATGTTAGGTCATGGAGCCAGCCTTCCTGTTAGCTGTTGCTTCCTGGACGGTGCAATGTACACTGTTTGAACTAAGTTTGTTCTTGGTGGCATGTAGCACCAGACTGCGTCCTTCTAAAAAACACAGATAATTGTCTATTTTGAGGTCATTCCAAGATAAAATTAGGTCTCTCTTCTCTCTGTGTAGAAGAGGTGAAATAGGGAAGCAAGGTAGAGAAGTTTTAGCTCACAGTTAAGAGTGATTATCTTAAATGATGATGAACTATGTGTAAGGTGGACTTTCCCACAAATGGGGAGATGAAGGTGGAAGAAGCTTGTGAATCAGTGGTCTCTAACAGCAAAGGAAATTGTCTGATCATTTGGCCATGCAATCTAGGACCACTCTTGACCTTATGGAGTTTTTATGATCACATTAAAGAAGTTTCTTTCCCTTTCAAGGTATGGTTTAAGAACCGAAGAGCTAAGTGCCGCCAACAACAGCAGCAACAACAGAATGGAGGTCAAAACAAAGTGAGACCTGCCAAAAAGAAGACCTCTCCAGCTCGGGAAGTGAGTTCTGAGAGTGGAACCAGTGGCCAGTTCACTCCCCCCTCTAGTACCTCAGTCCCAACCATTGCCAGCAGCAGTGCTCCTGTGTCTATCTGGAGCCCGGCTTCCATCTCCCCACTGTCAGACCCCTTGTCCACCTCCTCCTCCTGCATGCAAAGGTCCTATCCTATGACCTATACTCAGGCTTCAGGTTATAGTCAAGGATATGCTGGCTCAACTTCCTACTTTGGGGGCATGGACTGTGGATCTTATTTGACCCCTATGCATCACCAGCTTCCTGGACCGGGGGCCACACTCAGTCCCATGGGTACCAATGCAGTTACCAGCCATCTCAATCAGTCCCCAGCTTCTCTTTCCACCCAGGGATATGGAGCTTCAAGCTTGGGTTTTAACTCAACCACTGATTGCTTGGATTATAAGGACCAAACTGCCTCCTGGAAGCTTAACTTCAATGCTGACTGCTTGGATTATAAAGATCAGACATCCTCATGGAAATTCCAGGTTTTGTGAAGACCTGTAGAACCTATTTTTTGTGGGTGATTTTTAAATATGCTGGGCTGGACATTCCAGTTTTAGCCAGGCATTGGTTAAAAGAGTTAGACGGGATGATGCTCAGACTTCTGATCAAAGTTCCCGAGAGGCATAGAAGGAAAACTGAAGGGCCTTAGACGGGCCTATCAACCAGCAACCTGAAATGGACAAACCAATCATAAGATTCTGTCATAGCTCTAGATCATTGGTTTTCTGATTTGCAAATGATTGATCAAATATATTCTAGTCACATGCAACCAAACATCACTCAAAATAGAAATCAAACCAAACTAGGTTATGAGGGAAGGGAGAGAAGGCCAACCCTTCAAAGCAGAGGTGTTTTAGCCAATTCTTGGTTGAATCTCAGAAATGGACAGTGTCCCAAACTCATTCACGGTTCATGACCAACTGGTAGCTGGCACTGAAAACCTTTTCAGGGCTGTGTGAATTGTGCGACTGATTGTCCTAGATGCACTACTTTATTTAAAAAAAAAAATAATGTTCATAAGGAGTCAATATGTAGTTTAAGAGACAATCAGTGTGTGTCTTATATAAATGGTACATCTGTGGTTTTTAATCTGTGCTAGACTTCAAAACTGTGATCTCCTGTTATTGTATGCAACCTTGAACTCCACCTATGCAGGGGTTCTTCTGTGATTAAATAGGTTATAATTGTAAGCAAAATTCAGAGCAACCGAATACTGTTCTAGAAAGATTGCCTTTGGCTGGAGGTGAGCTGCCCTGCTGTCTCTGGTCAAGGATCGAGGGGAAGCAAAAGGACCCTGATTCGTCCGTAATTAAATGTTGGTAAGCCTGGCAGTAAAAAGACATTGATCAATTGCTCTGACCCTGATGAATTTTAAACCGAGATCATTGTCATTTATGCTTGCAGATATTAACTGGAAGTTATATATGCATAAACCCTTTCACCCTGGATTTGGCAGATATGTATAATTATATTAAAAATGGTTCTAGCACAACACTGGGTCTAGTGTAATTTTATACCATTGCTTATGAATGAAAAGCCTATCTTCAGCCTCACCTTCCCAAGTGTTTACTGGAAGGCAGAGCAGATATTAGTGACTTTGCTTCTTGCGCTTTTCCTTTTCCTTTGGCTGAACTAGTACTAGTTAGGAACGACGGGTTTGTGAGCTGACTTCCCTCAGGATTGCTGCACACGGAAGTGGCAGCTCCCAGTCACCCTTCCCTCCCTGGCGAGCTTGAGTCATTGGTTAGGCACTTGGTTGAGGTGTTTTTTAGATAGATTAGTTTGTGCGTGCCTGTGTGTTTAGGGGAAAACTGGAGAATTTCAGAAAAGGGAATGGTAAGAATTTCTTGTTTCAGTTCTCTAAGGACATTTTTTTCCTTGAAAAAAAAAAGATGGGGTAAACATGAGTGTAATCAGAATCTGAAAGCAATTCAGGCAGAAATGATTTCTGAACAAAAGAGTTTCAGAAAACTTTAAAAACCTATAATTTCAGTAGTTGAACATAAGGCATGCTGGTCAGTCAGTGCTTTTGTGTGTGTGTGTGTGTGTGTGTGTGTGTGTGTGTGTGCTGGGGAAAGGGGAGCGTCCCTTTTTTGATTGTAGGAGTTACTAAAGAAGATAAATGGCCAATGATTGTGGTACTCCTTGGGTTAGGAAAAAAAAAAACTATTCAGTTTCATCTTAAACTTCTTATGTTCTTAAATTTGACCAAATTCAATGACTCTTGATTGTAATTCTATAAATGAAGGTTAGCTGTTGCAACCATTTTGTTTTCTGGTTATTTAATTTCCCATAACCGCCTGTATCCTTGAATCTCATCTAATCTTGGCCTAACAAGTAAAATCGTTTTACTGCTAAATAAAACAGTATTTTGCAGCCATCATGACTGCAGAGCTGGCTGGCTAGATCCTCCTGGACCTGGAGGTGATGCATCTTCTCTAGTCTTCCATGAAGTGATATTGGGGCCCCAAGGTCTTTAGGTTTCCCAGATCTAGTTTTGTGTGTGTGTGTGTGTGTGTGTGTGTGTGTGTGTGTGTTTCTAATGCTGCGCTTTTTCCCGTGCAAAAGTAAAGTAACTTCTAAACAACCAATTCCTCACATTGCCATTGGTTTTCAGCAAACCTTAGCAATAACAGGATGAGTATCTGGCAGGCTTAGGACTGCTCAGCAATGACTTGGTTTCTTCAGGGTCTGAACACGAAGTGAAAGGAGGTCTCTAAAACCAATTTTTCCATCACTTCTGCACAGCTTCGTTTAGCTGAGACCACACAGTTCAATTGCTCTGAATGAAGTCCCAAAGTAGAAAGGATTTCCCACGATCAAAGGCAAAGGGGAGCGACTGGGAAGCTAGCGTTGGCTAGGAGTTCTGATCGCCACTCCTAATCAAGACTGGGTTTAACGAAGTTAATGAAGTTCCATACTGCTTGATATTTGGTACTGAAATGACTCGCTTCCAAATGAGTCAGGGAGTCGCTTAATCGGAAGTCAGCGGGCGATACGACCTTCATTTGGGAGGGCAGAGATGAGGTGTGGGGGACAGACTGGCTTTACAAAGTTTGTAGCCAACCTTACTCCCTCTTACAAAGATGCCTGGCCCTTTGGATTTCACCTTGGTAGTGTTCCCTTCGTAGATAAAAAAAGAAATTCAATCAAGCTAATTAAGTTCCGGCTTTCGAAACCTCCAGGTTTAGAAAATGGTCGTTTCCTCAACTCCTCCTGGCTCCTAATCTCACATCTGTGTCTGCGTGTCTCTACCCACCCCTCCACTCAAATATCCGGAAAGAACAGCTGTGGAGGCCGGGCGCAACTTCCAGAAACAGCCTGGTGCCCTAGTTGGTCGAGGCAGTCCACGGAAGGCCTCGGACCCTCTTTCTTCAGGGCTGTCCTTCCCAACAACAGTAGCTTGCCAGGAAACTCGTCCCAGCTGTGCCCGGAGATCAGAGTTGGGGCGGGGGCTCCTGGGCTGCCTTCGGCCCTGCTGGTGTTGAAGGTTCTGGCCTAGCCAGGTGGCTTTCTTTTTCGTGGGGCTCCTGCAAGGTCCCGGACTTCGCTCCAGACTAGCAGGTCCCTTCAATCCAGTCGCCAGACCTGGAGAGCACGAGGAGTCGCCGCCAGGGCCAGGGGGAGCGCGACCCTGCCCTGTCACGCGCGCAGCTACTGAACCTAGTGGGGTGGGTGTCATTGGGATATTTTAAGCCTAGCGGAGTTCAGGGGTCAAGGCAATTTTGGGGTTTGGAAAGCAATTTAGGAGGCAAGCGTCCTGCGTCCGAGCGACTTGTATTCAGCGTACCGGAGGCCGGCGAGCAGCGTCCCTCGGGCTAGCACTGCGGAAAGTCGGTCTGGAGGAGACCGGGGATGACTGGCTTTGCAGGGTTCCGGGGGTGGGGGTGGGGGCCGCGCTGCAGGCGACTTGGGAGAGGACAGCTGCTCCCGGAAGCTTGGGGAAAGCTGGTCGCTCGGCTTGAGGGCTCCTGTAGCGCCTCGGACCAGGGCGCCCAGCTGTGCCTGCCCTTGGGGAATTTCAAGGACAGCCAGGTGCTTAGGTAGTGAATACACTGAGTTCGAGCCCTCTTTTGAGAGCCGGGTACTGACTCGGAAGCTTGAGAAACTCATTGGCACTCAGCCTCGTTTCCCCACGAACGTTAGCTGGTTTGGTTTGGGATCCGATGCCGCAGCCTAGAGGGTCAGAAGCAAGTTCTGGAATGGGGAAGCGACTCCTTTCGGAGTCATGGATGTCGCCAGGTTGCCAATTCGTCCCATTCCAGTACCTGCAGTGCAGAGGCCTCACACAAATGCCGATCTCCAATTAATCAGAAACCGCCAGTCGGGCAAACGGAAGTTCAAAACCGAGAACCTCACACCTGGTGAGAAACTCACTATTGTTATTAAGACAACGCTGTAACCCAAACTAGGTATACTGATGTTAGGTGGGGTCTCTTGCATGCAGAGGTGTGTTTTAATCATGCAAAAGACGTACACAAAGAAGACGGGCATCCCATACAAATAGAAGTAGAAAACAGGATGCGAAGACGCTGTGTTCTGTTGGTCCTTGACCTGTGCCTGCATCCTTGCCTTCCTCCTAAACCATCAGGAGAACAGCAGCCCTTCTTTATGCCCCGATCATGACATCTGCATACTCATCTCTACGAACAGAGCACTAAGGACCTGCTTTTCTTTTCTAATCCTCCCTCACCCTGGCCGTGATAAACCTGATTCTCCCAGAAACCCCATTTCCACCCTTAGGTTGGTGGGGCATAAAAGTCTGAAGACCATCTGTCTACTCCTGCAAAACCCCTAAGGAGGGCTACCCCGACATTTTGGGGGATTGGCTGTGCAACTGATGATGATAGGGTTTATCTCAGACAGAATTAACATTACGTGTAAAGCTGTTGTACACCATTATATTGAGAAACATGTGGAATTGCTTGGAGCTTCTTCCAACTGCCTGCCAATAGTCATGTAACTTGGAGAAGTGTTTTTTAAAATTGTTTTATGCTCAATGCGAACAGGATGTATACATTATTTGGAAAAGGTAGTTTTTTCTGATGGCAGCATTTGGAGGAAACGGAAGCAAGTAACTTGTGTATGCGGAAGTGGCTGGAGAGGAGGAAGCAGGTAATGCATTTGAAAAGCCTTCTGCTTGCACCAGCCCTCGCGACCAAAGGAGGTCCCTCCCAAATGCTAAGAAGAATCAGTCAGACCTCCCCTCCCGCCAGCACTGTGTTTTATGTTTAAGAACCAACCTGCTGTTGACTGCAAACAAACAACGAGCAGATTCAAATAAAGGAGCCCTACTAGGTCCAATCCCTTTAGTCAAAGATGACTGTAGGTGCCGGGCAGCTGTGCCACCATCTTCTGGGAAGGGCAACTTCAAAATGTGTTTTTCTCCTAGAGGGAAAGTCTAACTGCATGGGGTCTAGGACTTAACTTTTACTCCCCAACTTTCTCCACCCTCTACCTCCAATTCTTAGTGGAAACAGTGTTTGAAGAAAACAAACAAACATGCAGAATAAAAAAGAATCCCATAGCAAACAATGGTAAGCTAGTAAGGTCTGAGCTGACCTGTGTTGGCTCCAGGAGGGAGAAGGGTGTTTCTGAATCAGATAGAATCCCCTGCCACCCTCCCTGTAGTGTCAGAGTCTTAACTGGCCTCTTTGCAAGGATGGAAAAGGGATTTAGCTACTGAGTATTCCTGAGTCTACTTGACATTCCTGGGGACCATTTCCAACCTGAGGGTTTCCTTAAAAACAAGGTGTTCATTCCTAGCAGGCATCCTGTGCGGTTACTTCCCTTATCCCCTCCCCGCACCACATTGGACAACTTGTGAAGGGACCAACAAATAGTCCCTGGGAAACACTGTCCGTGAACCTTTGTTCCCATATCTTCAGGTCACAACTGAAGGGTAAGTTCTTAGCGACTGGTATTGGGGTCCAGTGAATTAGGCCCCATCCCAATCTCACAACCTTAACCTCCAGAAGCCTTAGACTACATTACAACCAGATAACCAAAACTCGGAGTTATTAAACTGTTTCCAGAACTGCTAGTCACATTTAGGATCATGAACCATTAATAAAAATCTCCTTAACAATCAAATGGCTGCAAAACGTGTTGATAGCGGATTACTGGGGCCTAATGGGCGTTATGTGGTCACATGGTCTCGAATAGTGAGGTTGGGGAAGGTGTGTCTGACCACAACTACTCGATTATCAGCTTATAGCTAAATCATCCCCTCCCCCCCCCTTGCGATGCTCTTAAGAAAAGGAATTGTTCCCAGCAAAGCCTGGGACATATGTTCATCATTTAACCTCTGAACAACCAGTACTGTTCTGGGAAGAAGAGGAAAAACCTGACTGTGGACATAAGGTCACCTTCAGATGTAAGGAGGTGGGTTCGGAGCCACTGTCGCTCGATTCACTGGTTGTTTTCTTTTAATGCGGAGTTACTTCATGAATTTGCGTGGCAACCTTGCACAGGGGCCAAACTAATCTTTTCTGTATAGTTCCAATTTTAGTATATGTACTGTCAAGGCGAGCACCGGTTCTCTGGGCTTAATGGAGTTCTTTCTGAAAGGCCGTTTTTGGAAGTTCCAAGCCCTTGTAGAGGCTGGGGGTCGGGACATCGGCACTCCTGGGTCTTTCTTGGGCTAGTTAGCTTAGAGCTCGACCAGACTGCTTGCTCCTTCTCTGAGTTCTCCGGGAGGGAGTTTTAAGCACTGCCACGGTGCGGAAGACCTGATGGAGGAGCACGAAGGAGTGGGTTCCGGGGCTTTGGGGGAATATTTGGCAAAAGCACCGCTTTCCCTTTCTCCCACCTTTCACTCAACAAGAAACCGCTGGGAGCATCGCGGACAGACAGGTCGCCTCTGGCTGCAAAGTCAACACTTGCGCCCTCCTGGGGACATCCCCATCCCCCACGGCGCCCCTAAATGACTCTCTGGTCATTTGGAGAGTCTAGAGACCTTACCCAGGAATGGTAGAGAAATATTCAAGTGTCTGAGGGGCAGCTCTCCGGTCAGCTGCATGGTACAATAAAATTATGACCCTCTGAACCTGAGCCTCTGACAGGCACCTTTCTGAGAAAATGGCCTCGAAACGTTAGCGACCTAAACCCCTCTGGCTGCACGTGGTCCAGCCTCCAGGTCCCCTGCGGGGCTGACATTAGTGTTGACTCCACGTAGTAGAGTCGAGAGATGCTGCCTTTGGAGGAGTCCGAGAGCGACAGGAACTGGGATGATTCGAGGGTGGTGGCGGGACGGTGACATCCCCGGATGTAGTGATTTTCTCATCCTGCCACGTGGGCCCCAGTACTTTGTGCACCTTAGCACAACCCCAGGCCGGCCGGCTAAGGACAGGCTTCCTCCCTCGGCTCCCTGGGGTGAACAGACGCAGGAGCTGAGCTACGTTTGGTTTCAAGGCTCCAGGCCTGCATTGGACCTGCATCCCAGAACCAAGTATTTCAGGGAGGGAGAATACAGTCAGCAATGTCCCTAGTCCTTGCGGAAGTGCGTCCAGCCCAACACCCAGGGCGGTTGGCTGTGGCTTCCGGTTTTAATCGGAAGCCTTACCAGCTGGTGTATGGAGCTGCCTGATATCCAGTGCCAGGGCCCATTTAGACGGCTGGTTTAACGAATTGGCTTAAAACGAAATTTGAGTTAGTGTGTTTGAACAATACCTGGTGCGCACCCAGACCCATTGCTTCTCTACTGATAATCCAAGTACATTTGGTCACCTTTACATTCTTTCTGGTTTCAATAAAATGTATTGCTTAGTAATAGGAAAATTTTAATACGCAAGGGAGGTATCTCGGCAACAATGTGATATGTGTGGTGTTCGAGGTTATAATAAATTTCCAACTGAGGCCACAGCTCAGTTGTAGAACATTTACCTTGCATCCATGAAACCTAGGATTGATTCCCAGTACCGCCATAAAAAATAGGAAGGAAGGGAGGGAGGGAGAGAGAAAGGGAGGGAGGGAGGGGGGAAGAAGGAAAGAAGATGTTTTAAAAGTGAAGTCTAACAAAATTAGGTAATTTTGGAAAGAGAGAGCTACATATTTTTTAAGTCAATGATAGTCTATAATTGAAATGAATGTTTCAGCAGCTCTTTGGTTGATAAAATTGATTTTATTTCGAATTCTTGTCTAAGCTGTCATTTGAAGCTTTTGAAGGCTCATCTATTGGTTAAAGCACTCATCTATTGGTTACTCATATTTAATAAAAGCATGAATTTTAATTAGTCTTAAAATTGTCTACGGGCTTGGTTCCTCTCACTTAGACATAGAAGAGGAATAGGAACTTGACACAAACAGGCATTAATATTTTCAGTTACATATCATTTAAGTTGAATAAACCACTAATTGATTTCTGATCACTTGAAATGGGCACATAAACCAGGCATGGTGGTGCACCCCCTTTAACTCCAGAACTTGGGAGGCAAAGGAAGGTGGATCTCTGAGTTTGAGAAAGTGAGTTCCAGGACAGTCAGAGCTACATAAAGGAGAGAACTTATCTCAAAAATATAATAAAGTGGGCACAAAGCCTCATCCATTCACCTCCTTTCCCCCTTCATGTGTATAGGTGAAGTTGGCGAATAGCAGTGTAGACTTTAAATAAAAGACACCCAAGTGGCAGGCGGAGTTGGCTCGGTGAGTAAAGATGCTTGCTGCCTGATGCCCTCAGTTCCAAGGGCATGTGCTGGAAGGAGAGACATGGTTCCTATAAGCTGTTTTCTTACCTCCATATGTATGCTTTGGCATAAATGCATGAGTGTGAGTGTGAGTGTTGAGTGTGTGTGTGTGTGCACGTGCGCATGTGCACACACAAAGAATAAAATAAATGTAATTTTTTTTTCATTTCTTCAAGACAGGGCTTCTCTGTGTAGCCTTGGCTTTCCTGGAACTCACTCTGTAGACCAGCCTGGCCTCAAACTCACAGAGATCCTCCTGCCTCTGCCTGAGTGCTGGGATTAAAGGTGTGTGCCACCACCACTAAGGAAAACATTTTTAAAAACAAAACAAAAAACACCAGATTTGATACCCTTCTCAGGGATTTTTATCCTGTGGTTCTGGCACCTTTGTCTACAGAATTCCTACAATGAACAGCTTCCTTCGGCAATTTGTGGAATATTGTTTCTGCCCGTGTCTGCAGTATAGGTTTTCAGGGAGTAGATTTACCACCTTCATCAACTTTACAGCAGGACCTACAACCATACAGAATGAACAGCCACCTGTCTCTGTGGTGTATGTATACTGTTACTGAACGGTGAACTCAGAGGTAGAGCCTGGCTTTTCAGCAACTACCAGACAGGATAGCAACCCCGCAGAAGGCAAATCCACATTTACTCGCCCCCCCTCCAAGTCAGGGTTTCGCTGTAGCTTTGGAGCCTGTCCTCGCGCTCACTCTGTAGACCAGGCTGGCCTCGAACTCACAGAGATCCACCTGTCTCTGCCTCCCGAGTGCTGGGATTAAATGCATGCACCACCACCACCCAGCTACATTTAACTTCTTAAATGCTTGTTTTATTTCCTTTGTTTTTTATTTTAATTTTATGATTTTTTTTGAGACAGGGTTTCTCTGTGTAGCCCTGGCTGTCCTGGAACTCACTCGGTAGACCAGGCTAACCTGGAACTCACAGAGATCTGCCTCTACCTCCCGGGTACTGAGTGCTAGGGTTAAAGGTGTACACCACCACCACCAGGCTAAAAGCTTGCTTTAGTTTTAAACAAAATATCAGAAGTTTATTGGAGGGAGTCCCGCTTGTTCGTCCCAGCTGTCTGGCTAGCTTGGCCCCGAAATAACCACACAGAAACTGTATTAATTAGTTCACTGCTTGGCCCATTACCTCTCGTGTCTTATTGGCTAGCTCTTACATCTTAATTTAACCCATTTTTATTAATCTGTATATCACAAGGCTGTGACTTACCAGCAAAGTTCGAGTATGTCTGACTCTGGCGCGGCTCCATAGTGTCTCTCTGACTCTGCCTTCTTCCTCCCAGAATTCAGTTCCATCTTCCCCACCTACCTAAGTTCTATCCTATCAACAGGTCAAGGCAGTTTCTTTATTCATTAGCTAAGAAAAGCAACAAACAGACAGAAGAATCTTCCACACCACAAGTCCCTGCGTTTCTTTTTTTTTAAATTGATTTTATTGAGTGCTACATTTTTCTCTGCTCCCCTCCCTACCTCTTCTCTCCCCACTTCAATCCTCCCCCAAGGTCCCCAATGTTCCCAATTTACTCAGGAGATCTTGTCTTTTTCTACTGTCTACTTCCCATGTAGATTAGATCTATGTAAGTCTCTCTTAGTGTCTGCATTGTTGTCTGAGTTCTCTGGGATTGTGGTTTGTAGGCTGGCTTTCTTTGCTTTATGTTTAAAAATTACCTATGAGTAAGTACATGTGATAATTGTCTTTCTGTGTCTGAGTTACCTCACTCAAAATAATGTTTTCTAGCTCCATCCATTTGCCTGCAAAATTCAAGATGTCATTATATTTTTTTCTGCTGTGTAGTACTCCATTGTTTAAATGTACCACATTTTCCTTATCCATTCTTCAGTCGAGGGGCATTTAGGTTGTTTCCAGGTTCTGGCTATGACAAACAAAGCTGCTATGAACATAGCTGAGCACATGTCCTTGTGGCACGGTTGAGAATCCTTTGGATATATATACGCAAAAGTGGTATTACTGGGTCATGAGGAAGGTTGTTTCCCAATTTTCTGAGAAATCACCACACTGACATCCAAAGGGGCTGTACCAGCTTGCTTTCCCACCAGCAATGCAGGAGTGTTCCCTGCATCCCACAACCTCTCCAGCATAAGTTGACATCAATGTTTTTGATCTTGGCCATTCTTACAGGTGTAAGATGGAATCTCAGAGTTGTTTTGATTTGTATTTCTCTGATGACTAAGGATGTTGAACATTCCCGTAAGTGTCTTTCAGCCATTTTAGATTCCTCTGTTGAGAGTTCTCTGTTTAGGTCTGTACTCCATTTTTTAAATTGGATTATGTGATCTTTTGGTGTTCAATTTCTTGAGTTCTTTATATATTTTGGAGATCAGACCTCTGTCTGATGTGGGGTTAGTGAAGATCTTTTCCCATTCTGTAGGCTGCCGTTTTGTCTTGTTACCATGTCCTTTGCTTTATAGAAGCTTTTTAGTTTCAGGAGGTCCCGTTTATTAGTTGTTTCAGTGTCTGTGTTGCTGGGGTTCTATTTAGGAAGTAGTTCCCTGTGCCAATGCTTTCAAGTGTACTTCCCACTTTCTTTTCTATAAAGTTCAGTGTGACTGGCTTTATGTTGAGGTCTTTAATCCATTTGGACTTGAGTTTTTTGGATTTTTTTTTAAAGATTGTTCTCAACTTCTTTTTTTTTAAATTTATTTATTCATGTACTTTATGTATACACCAGAAGAAGGAATCTGATCTCATTATAGATGGTTGTGAGTCACCGTGTGGTTGCTGGGAATTGAACTCAGGACCTCTGAAAGAGTAGTCAAGTGCTCTAAATCACTGAGTCATCTCTCCAGCCCTGAACTTGAGTTTTATGCATGGCAATAGATATGGATCTGTTTTCATTCTTCTACATGTTGGCATCCAGTTATGTCAGCACCACTTGTTAAATATGCTTTCTTTTTTCCATTTGATATTTTTTGCTTCTTTATCAAATATCAGGTGTTCGAAGATGTGTGGATTGATATCCTGGTCTTCTATTTGGTTCCATTGGACCTCCTGTCTGTTCTTATGCCAATACCAGGCTGTTTTCAGTACTGTAGCTCTGTAGTAGAGTTTGAAGTCAGGGATTGTGATGCCTCCAGAAGTTCTTTTATTGTCCAGGATTGCTCTGTCTATCCTGGGTTTTTTGCTTTCCAAATGAAGTTGAGTACCATTCTTTTGAGGTCTGTGAAGAATTTTGCTGGTTCATAATAAAATAAATAAATTTTATTTTGTTTTTGTTGTTCTTTAAAAAAAAAAAAGAATTTTGCTGGGCATTGCATTGAATAAGTTCCTGCATTTCTAAGTCTCACCCAGGTCGTCCTGGTTTGAATGGTTTCTCATGAAGCTCTTTATGTATAATAAACTTCAAATTAATAACAGGCCTGTGGTTTGAAAGAAAATGGCTCCCAAATGGAGTGGCACTCTAAGGAGGTATGGCCTTGTTGGAGGAAATATGTCACTATGGGGGCAGACTTTGAGGTCTCTTTTGCTCAAGGTTCCCTTAACGTGACAGTCTGTTGACTTCCTGTTGCCTGCAAGATGTAGAATTCTCAGCACCAGCACCATGTCTGCCTGCATGCCACCATATTCCCTTCCCTGGTGATAATGGACTGAACCTCTGAAACTGCAAGCAAGCACCTCAATTAAATGTTTCCACTTATAAGAGTTACTGTGGGGACTGGAGAGATGGTTCAGTGGTTAAGAGCATTGCCTGCTTTTCCAAAGGTCCTGAGTTCAATTCCCAGCAACCACATGGTGGCTCACAACCATCTGAAATGAGATCTGTCTGATATCCTCTTCTGGCCTGCAGGCAGACACACAGACAGAATAGTGTATACATAATAAATAAATAAATAAATAAATAAATAAATAGGCATTAAAAAAAAAAAGAGTTACTGTGGTCATGGTGTCTCTTCACACCAATAAAAACCTAAGACAGGCCAGGCGGTGGAGGCATGTGCCTTTAATCCCAGCACTTGGGAGCAAAGGCAGGTGGATCTCTGTGAGTTTGAGGCCAGCCTGGTCTATAAGAGCTAGTTCCAGGACAGGCTCCAAAGCTACACAGAGAAACCCTGTCTCAAAAAATCAAAAAAAAAAAAAAAATCAAAAACAAAAACCTAAGACAGGTCTAAACAGTAGTGAATTTGGTTAATAGTTCCAAGCAAAATGCAAAGAGGAAAATTTGGACTGGGGTATAGCATAGTGGTAGAGCTCAATGTACAGTCTACCATAATCACGCGCGCGCACACACACACACACACACACACACACACACACACACACTTGCACACATGAGTATTTCCATTTAGACCATAAGGTCTATTTAAACAAAACAACCAAATAATTATTTAACCCTAATTAACAGTTTAGAAAATTTAAATTGAATTGATATGTATCTCTAGCTGACCTCCAGAGTCTTGTCCCTGTCCTTCCACCCCTCTCCCTCTTTCCTTCCTCAAATTTTCTAATCATGCCTCAGTTACCCAATCTTTCTGTTGAGATATTTTTCATTTGTTTGTCTGATTTAATTTGAGACATCTTAAGACAGTATCTCTCAATGTATCCTTACTTGGTTTAAGATTTGCTGGCCTGGAACTTGCTGTGATCCTCCTGCCTCATCTTCTTAAACATTAGGATTAGAGACATGCTTTGCTAGGCCCAACTCTTTTGGAAGTTTATTTCCTTTAAAGTTTGATGACTGTTGAAGTTGGACAAAGTGGTAGGTAAAGGATGAAGTCAGGAGGAAGATGTGTCTGCGCTGTCGGAATGAGAGAGTCAAGATGAAATGGGACCCAGGGTGGAATTAACACACAGGCCAGATATTCTCCATCTACACACCCTGCCTGGCTTCCCCGACCCGATCTCCCCAGCTTACTGCTGCCCTTGTCTCAAAGGCTATCTTCCATTACTGCAAGAAGTATAATCTGTAGGTTTATTTAGCATTTGATCCGTGTGCAGAGGTTTCCATTTAGAGTCACCATTGCAGCCCAGATTTGGATCTGGTCCTAAAATAGTCTGAACCAGGTGACCTCAGGCAAGAAGACGCAAGATACTAGCAATTTATTTCATATCAGCTCCCAAGCCACCATCAGATGATAACAACCCTTGGACACTGTTAATCTCTGCTTGATTCAAACTGGTGACCGCAAGGTGAATGGCAAGGGTGTTATCTCTGAGCGACTCATGTGGCCTTCCGTAGATTGCTGGTTAGACCCGCACAGCTGAAGCCTCTTCTTCTGTGGTTACTTAAAAAAAAATTTTATATCCAAAGTCTTTGGTCTTTGTTGGACTGAAAGGTAGGAGAGCTTTATCGAAGAAAATGTCCAAGAGCTAAGATGTGGGAGTTTAGAATCCAATACAAATTTAAAAGGTTGGGAAGGTGATTGCATGTTCTCTACTCAATAAACTGTGAACAACATGCCTGTAACTAGAAAACTTCTGGAAATGATTGGTTTTTGCCCCCACACTCCAACATATACACACACACACACACACACGCATGTATATATATATATATGTATGTATGTATGTATGTGGGTGTATGTATATTTATATGTAATATATGCGTGTATGCATATATGTATGCATGTTTACATATTAATGTGTATTATATATGACAGCATATGTATATATGTATATATAAACGTAAATATAAAATGTAAAAAGCAAGTCTTGGAACTGGTTTTATTGCTTGATGGGGAATCTTCTTCAGCCAATGGCCTTTAAGAGGCTAGACCAGGTTGGGTACCCAAAAGCGGCGGTCCCGCCCAGCTCAGCCTCTTCTTCCTGTGCTCCATGCTTTGTGATTGGACCCGTGTTTCTGTTCTGTGAGTTTTCTATTTTAATAAAGAAAAACCTTAAAATACTCTATTCAGGGTTAGTTTGGGATTATTTGACTCTCATATTCAGCATCAATTTCTTTAGAAATGGTTTAATGTTTGCAAGTGGTAGGGCCATTACAGACCAACATAGACTAATTTGGCACCAGTTCAAGGCTGAGGGAAGCAATAGAGAATAAAGCAAAGGTTGTCCTAGTCAATAAGATGTGCTCCATGTGGTGATGCCCCAAGGAAGAAGGCTAAGTGGCTGGGGATGGGGGCGGGGAGCAGCTCTCATTTATATAGAGGAAACTGCCCCAGCCTCATCTCCTGTGGTTCTCCGCTCTAGTTTAAAATCCTAGAAACAGACTTTCATTGTTCTAAAGGAATTTTTTCCCTCCCCTATCCCAATGCTCTCATTAAATGGTTATTTGATTTTACTAGATTCCTCTAGAATAGTCTGATATATATTACATATATATCAGAATAATATAATTAAGGAGGTCTCAAAATAAAAAAAGGTATTTTAATAATATGCCTTCCCCTCCCCCTTGGTTTTTCGAGACAGGGTTTCTCTGTGTAACAGTCCTGGCAATGCTGTCCTGGAACTCACTTTGTAGACCAGGCTGGCCTTGAACTCACAGGGATCCACCTACCTTGCCTTCTGAGTGCTGGGATCAAACATTACCACTGCCTGGCACGCTTTAATTTTTAAAAAATTCATTCATTCGTTTGCTTGCTTGTTGGTGTGGTAGTTGTGTGGCGGTAAGAGGACAACTGCAGAAGCCGTTTCTCTCCTCACACTACACAGGTCTGCAGGACTGAACTGAGGTTATGAGCGCTGGCCACAAGCACCTTTACCTAAGGAATCATCTTGCCAGGATTGCAATCCACAGCCACCAGTGACAGAGGAAACAATATGCTCTCACACAGTGTCACGGTGTCATCCCTCCAGCTTTCCCTTGCTGCCCTACTTTTGAAAAAAAAAATAATTGATATTTGCAATCCATTGTCTTGTATCTTCTCCCAAGAAATGATGCTGCAAACAAACACGCACTGTAATTACTAGTGAGGAAGCAGGGTAACGGCAGGTGGGTATATTATATCCGGCTTTTAAAGAGACACCACTTAAGAAAAAGCAAAAGCAGTGCGTTTCAGAACACTGTAATCCTGTGTATGACTTGTGGCAAAGTAGCACATGAAACAAATATTGAAATATGCTTCTGCCTATGGAGTCCTGGGATTAAAGGTGTGTGCCACCAAACCCTGGCTCACTTAAATCTTAAACTGGTAAAAATTAGACTAACTGATTTTGTCTCTCTTTCAAAACTTAGCCAGGGTCTAAAGAGACGCTCTAGTGGTTTAAGGGCACTTGATACTCTTTCAGAGGCTTTAGGCTTGATTCCCAGCACCCACATAGGAATGGCTCACAACCACCTGTAACCTTAGTTCTAAGGAATCCCATACCCTCTTCTAGCCTCCGCGGGTACCTGCATGGTGAGGGAGGTCCTTCTGTCTGTGTGTTGCTTTGATTGGCTAATGAATAAAGAACTGCTTTGAGCCTATGGCAGAGAAGAACAGAACTAGGTGGAGAAAGCTAGGCTGTGCGCTAGAAGAAATGAGGCAGAGTCAGAGAAAAGTCATGGAGCCGCTGGAGAAAGAGGCTGGAAACTTTAGCCGCTAAGCCACAGCAAGGTGGTGACACACCGAGTAATGGAGATGAGTTAAAGTAAGATGTAAGAGTTAGCCAATAAGAAGCTAGAGCTCATGGGCCAAGCAGGGATTTGATTAATACAGTTTCTGTGTGATTATTTCAGTTCTGGGCAGTTATAGCCAATAAATGGCTCTCTCCTCCTACACCTGCACACCCGCATGTATGGTATACAAACATATATTCATCCCCATGTTCATACACACAGGATAACACAATAAAACAAATCTGTGATCAGAGAGAGAGAGAGAGAGGAAATGTACTGCTTCTAGCAATGGGTTTTCATGTCGTGTCTCTCTTCCATTTGTTTCATTGATCATTTGGAGAGATCTGGGGACAAAGGAAGTCTCTGCTTCCCCTGTACACACATAGTTAACTCATTCTGAAGATTCTTAATTTTTTCTGAGTTTTGGTTAATTTTCCACAATCTCATCTGCAAACTGATTTTTGTGTGTGTGTGGGGGGCACGTAATCTCTAGACTCCCAAAATTGTAGAAACCTTTTTGTTTAACATAATTCAATAATGAGCTCTACAAACAGAAGGGGGGGGCTCCTGCCTATAATCCCAGCGTTTGAGGGATTTGCCACAGTTTGAAGTTAACCTTGGCTACAGGGTAAACTCCAGTCTTCAAAGGATCTTGAATTACCTAGGAGACAACCACGATCATACCGTGAAGGATTATCTAGATTAGGTTGGCCTCTGGGCATGCTGTGAAGGATTATCTAGATTAGATCAGTCTCTGGGCAGGCCTGTGAGGGGTTACCTATTGAGTTCCGTTAAATGGAAGTGGGAAGACCCATCTCAGTTTCGGGGTGGGGGCGCTGTTCCATGGGCTGGATCCCTGGACCTAAGGAAAGGAGGTAACAGCTAGCTAAGCCTGAGGGCTATTCCCTCTCTGTCCCCACTGCAGACTCTGGGTAAGTAGCTGCTTCCTACTCTGCGACAGTGATGGTCTGACCACACCCTCAACCCCTGAGCCAAAATAGACCCCTTTCCCTTGAGTCACCTTTATTGGTTATTTTATCACAGCAACGAGAAAAGTAATGCACAAAGCACAACTTTAGTTGTATTAGAAAATGTAAAATCAACATATATATTATATTTATTATATAATAATTTTCATTATTATTTAAGAGATTGGTCCTAAATTCAACCAGGGAGTACTTTAGACTAGCAATTCAGCACTCTCCTCTGGACATGGGTGCTCTTGCTTAAATCCAAGCTTCTCTGTGCCATGGTAGATCTTTTAGGCTTGAGGATTAAGCTTGGTGTTTAGCAAGTGGTAACTGCATTATAAAAGTTTCCTGTAAGGCTTGGACCGATGGTTCACTCCTTTAACCCCAAAACTGTGGGAGGCAGAGGCAGGAGGATCTCTGTGAGTTCAAGCCCAGCCTGGTCTACAGAGCTAGTTTCAGGACAGTTGTGACTGTAACACAGAGAAACTCTGTCTCAAAAAACAAACAAACCAAAAGGCTTCCTGTCAATATAATTGGCATTATTACTGTTGTTATCCCTGGGAGTTCAAAACAATCAACAGCTTTGGGCTAGTTACTGATTGCACTTGTTTTACCCACAGGGCAGGAATATGGGTGTAGTAAGAAAAATTCAAGGAAAAGCTATAAAGCATGCTGCACACAAATGGTATAGAGCGGTGGAGATAAATGGATCAGATGGCTGTGTTCAGTTTGGATTGTATTTGGGCCTTTCATGAACAATCTATTTCTTTTCCTCGGCCATCCCTCAGAACATGGGGATTTTAATCCACAAATACATTTGGAAAGAAAGAAGAGCGAAGACGAAGCTGGCGAGCAGGGGTCCAGTTGTCGTGAAACAAAGCAGCCCTACTGTTTTACACAGTATATTTTACCCTCTCCGTCGCAGGCTTAAAATATTTCTCCAACACTGCAAGTGGTTTCTCAGCTTCAAGCATTCCAAATGCCCACCTGTGTTCACCATCTTTATGAATGATACTGGCATCTTATTACCATACGATGTGGGTTAATTCATCTCTAGGAAGACTGTCACAACATGGTTTTAATTTCCTTCTAACCACGGCTCACAGAGAGCTTCCAACCCATCCACACTCCCCCTCCCCCAAACACTGGCCACGTTTAATAGGAAAATGAGGTACATCAGTTCGGTCATAGAATAATGGAGAGCTTATGAACTGTGCTCTTGGCTTTAAAAAGAAATAAGAAAATAACTGAGAATAGAAAAAAAAACACTTGGCAAATCAACTAGTATTGATGGTGACAGAAAGAGAAGAGAATTTGGTGGGGAATTGGTTCAAATAAATTTACTGAGGATGTCAATTTAGCTCTCTTAGGACTAGCAGAGGACATGAGTAAGTCAATAGAATGGCTGATATCCCAAGAAAGCCTGAACAGGCAAAAAGAGCCACACCTACAAAGAGCGAAGCATTTCTCAACATATAGGTCTTGTAAGCAAGCAATTTAAGACTACATAACACCAATGTGTCTCAGGATGCAAGCAGGGAGAAAGTTCTTTGTGAGATCTTCCATGGAGCAAGCACCTGAAGTGACCTACCAGTGCCTAAAGAGGTTTAACCTGCCTGACAGGCAGGACTTGGCTTAGCTTGGCTTGGCTTGGGTTATGCAAAGGACTGATTTCAGTTAAAGGACATGCAAATAAGACATCTTAGTCATGAGAGGACTGTATAAGAGACTCTCAAAGACCGTGGGAGGTGCTCAGTTTAAACCTTATAGGCTGGCCTGAGGAGATGTCTCATTGCTTGCCACTCAAGCCTAGCACCCATCTAATATCTGGGTACAGTGGGCAGTGTCTGTAACCGCAGTGTGTGGGAATTGAAAGGGTACCACAAATTCAACGCCCCTTAACACTACAGCTAATGGAAAGGATTTCTTTCCTTTTTTGGGAGTTAAACAAGTCCTCTTAATGGAAGGGAAGGGCAGAGACTGGTGAATCCTAGAGCTTACAGCGACCAGACCAACATGACAGAGAAAGATACCCAATGTCAAATTAGTGTCTGCGTGCATACACCCCCCGCTACACACACACACACCAAAACATGTAAAGCTAGGGGAGGAAGAATACTTACTCTCTCTATAGCTGAGGCTAGCCTTGAACTTCTGATCTATTTGCCTCCACCACCACCCCCAGTGTTGGAATAAAAGGCACACTATAAACCACCCCCCCCACAATATCATATCCAACCCAGAGTGGCCTCAAGTTCTTGCCAATCCTCCTACATTCTCAGAGGGAGTTTAAAGTGTGTGTCACCATCTAGCCCTCTCTGCTTGGCAGTCATAGCATGCAAATCTGCTTTGTCCCACAGGAAATGAAGTTACTTAAGAGGAAATCCCTTGCTGGCAGTGGTGGGGCTTGCCAGCACTGGGGGAGGTGGGCAGAGGCAGGCAGATCTCTGTGAGTTCAAGGCCAGCCTGGTCTACAAGAGCTAGTTGCAGGACAAACAAACAACAACAACAACAACAAAAAACCCACAAAGCTTTTGTGGCCCTGAAGGTATTAGAGTGTAAGATAGAATGGCCGTTGGAGGGGTTATTGTTGTAATTAAAAAAAACAAAACAACAACAAAAAACTAAAGCAGTGTGAGAAAGAAGGATGGGATGTGGCAGAGCTCAGGTGGAAGGGTTTGTATTGGGGGAAAGTGAATGGGAAAGGGGGATGGGGAGAGAGGAGACTGGTCTCTGGGGATAGGAATAGGAGAAGAGAGGAGAGGAGAGAGGAGAGGAGGGGAGGGAAGGGAAGGGAGGAGGGGAAGGGAGGGGAGGACAGGGAAGGGGAGGGGAGGAGGGACGGAGAGGAGAGGAGGGGAGGGGGAAAGGGAGGAGAGGAGGGGAGGGCAGAAGGGGAGGAGGGGAGGGGGGAGAAGAGAAGAGAAGAGAAGAGAAGAGAAGAGAAGAGAAGAGAAGAGAAGAGAAGAGAAGAGAAGAGAGAGACGGACAGATGGAGAAAGAGATGGGAAGTGGGCAGGGCCATTCACAGGGCACAGGAGGCGGTCTTAGTGGTTGCAGCTGAGGACGTACACCTCAAGATCAGGCCAGTACAGATGCCTAAATCCTAATAATTATCAGGGATATAACTTACCCTAAATTAAGATTTTCTTTAAACTTTATTTTGGATTTAGGCTAGCACAATTGATAGAGTGCTTGCCAGTCACCTAAGCCAGACTCGGTAGCACATATCTGCAATCCCAGCATTCTGGAAGTGGACACAGAGAGATTAAAATTCATTATTACCTTCTGCTGCACAATGAGTGTGAGGTCAACCTGGCTACTAGAGACCCTGCTTCACAATCCCACCCAGTAAGAGGAAGAAGAGAGGAGAAGGAGGAGGAAAGAAAGGGAAGTGGGGGCAGGGATTACAGAGATAGCTCAGCAGATAGTGGAGGGTTTCTCTGCCCCCACCCGCTCCTGGATCTGGAACACAGAGCTTCTGCTTCCACACCGCTCAAGTCTATAGTGAAGCGAGGAGAGGATGACGGGTGGTGGGCACAGTGGGCAATCCAGCAAAGGATGGCACTGAGGGATAGAAAGAGGTGGTGGGAATGGAAGGACACCAGGTTCATTGAATGGAAATTCTTTCTTTCCTTCTTTGGTTCTGGGGACTGAACACAGGGCCTCACGCTTGCTAGACAAGTGCTCTACCACGGAGCTAAATCCCTACCCCGCCCCCCAAACTCTTTCAAAACACATTCGAGCAGGACATTCTGCAGCACAGAAGCACCTTTTGTGGCAGTCTGGGTGCACTGGGTGTGGAGAGAATGCATAATAGTGCTTTGCCCCGAGCATACACTTGGGTCTTCAAGCCGGTGGCCACTGAAGCTCCATATGGTGTCATGTGTCCTGGCCCTGTTGTGTGAAGGTTGCTGCCAACAAGCTTGGCTTTGGTTTGAATGTCTTCAAAACTAGCCCCTTCCGTACCAATTGCTTCAAACATCTCAGGGAAAGCGGGGTGGGGGTGGGGTGGAAGCTGGGGTTGTTACAGGAATTGGGCAAAGTGTAACTGAAATGGGTAAAAGCAATTAATGTTTTGGACAACGTACTGATTGTAAATTAAAGAAAGGCCCTTTTGGAAAAGACAGTCCATTAAGAAACCACTTAATGTCTAATTACAAGTGTTTGGAAATTCTGCAATCGAGCAGCCTAGCCAAATAGGTCATCAAAATCTAGGCAGACACAGCGGCTGATGCAGTTCTCTTCTGAGTGCCAGGTAGACCCATGCAAACACAGAGAAGCGTATTCTCACACTCCCAGCCGCTGGACCACGTAATTATTACTGTCCCTGCGGTGAAACGTGATCTTGGAAAATGCCATAAAAGAATTCCTCCCAAGTGTCTGTTTCTTTACTCTTCCTCCTCCTCCCCAGTTTCCATTTCTTGGCTCTGTTCTTTCTTGTAGTAGCCTTTCTCTCTCTCTTTCCTGCCTCAAGTGGCATTGTAAGGTTGAATTCACCAGGTGCGCAAACTTCCTCCCTCATCTGACACTTCTTTGGCAGAAAGTACAGGTAGCCCAGCAGGTATTGTCAGGGTCAAGTTAAAAAAAAATAACAAAACCTGCCAATGCAGATTTCCTTCTAGCGGCGCCCGGCATGAATGGGTTCTCAAAAAAGGCTGCTGTGGCTTGAGTATTTCCCTTTTTGCAGCTGGCATCAAATTGGCAATCTATGCTTAGCTCACTGCCTTCCTCTTCCACGTTTGTCAGAAGCCAAGGATGGCCAAGCCACCTCCACCAGTGCAGGGAGGTGAGGGCAAGGGCAGAAGAGATGAGGTTGTATTTAGAACACATTCACTGGAAAAGGTCCTGGCTTTCAGGCCCCGTTCAGCCTCAGAAGTGAACCGTCTTTGCACAATATTGAAGGTGTTTGAGCCAGAAGAAACTGTAATGTTGCTGGTAGTGGGTTATAAGGAGACAGTAAGGCTCTTACACTTCAACCTGGGAACTAGTCAGTTTTGAGAAGAACAGGATCAGTTGCTTTTTTCCTTTAATTTTTGTGGCCTAATAGCAAACCCTGGCAGCTTCCGCTGTGCTACTAGGAAAATAATCATCCTACTAGGAAAAAAAGGTGGAAAAAAAAGTATAGCAGCCACGCTATTGAACCTGGAAGCTTTGTGTAGTTTCCACAGCCTTCTGGACTCTGTCTCACAATGAGCGATCAGAATGACTGGTGCCCCCGACGTGCTGCCGTGTGATAGAGAGATGGGATGCTCCACATCAGCTACAGTTTCTAGCTACATGTTCCAATTTTTGGCTATAAAAAGCACAGGGGGCGGAGGGGTTTCAGTTTTTCTTTCTGTTGATTTTTGTTTTATGACAGGGTCTCTTACGAAGCCCTGACTGTCCTGGCTCTCATTCTGTAGACCTGGAATTCAGAGATCTGCCTGCTTCTGTTTCCTGAGGTCCATCACACCCAACTTCCCTTTTGTCGGTGTTGTTCTTCTTTTGTTTGTTTTTATTTTCAAGATAGGGTTTCTCGGTGTAGCCCTGGCTAGCTTGGACCTCACTCTGTAGACCAGGCTGACCTCAAACTCACAGAGACCCGCCTGCCTCTGCCTCCTGAACACTGGGATTAAAGACATGCGCCACCATGCCCTGCTCGTTTTTTGTTGCGAGGGAGGACCTCACTTGCTTTGACTGTCCTCAAATTCTATGTAGTCAGCATGATTTTGACTTTCTGGTTCCTCTCGCCTTTGCCTCCCAAGGGATTACTGGCACGCACCACTGTGTCTAGTTTTGTGGTACAAGGGATGCAACCCAGGATTCCTTTCATGCTCTGAAATCACTCCGCCAACTGAACTGGAACACCATGATGTGGCCCAGGCTGCCTTCTAGCTCACCGCAGTGCCCCCTTGCCTCAGCCTCCTCCTCCGTGCTGAGATTGCAAGGGTAGGTCACCACACCCAGATTCTTTGCTTTAGTGTCCAAACCCTGGTTGCTGCTGGGCTGCTCTGGAGCATTTGTCTGCAGTGGGGAAGGTCCTGAAGAGAGGAGAGATGCAGATGGCTGGCTGGCATACACGCCGCCCAGGCTCAGAGCCCAGTCAAGCTAAAGAAACCGAGGGAGAGAACAGGAGCAAGAAGTGGTGGTGTGGGGTGAGGTGGTGTGGAGGGGGTTGGGAGAGTTAGAATTTGAAACTTTCAGGCTGGGTGAGAATGTGGTGATGGAGTGCTCACCTGGAAGCTGCTACTCTGTAGCTATGCTGTGGTCTTCACTGTGCCTGGGCCCCTCAGGAGGTATGAGCTGTCTCCACAGCCTGAGGTGCTTTGGAGTTACTTCTGATACTTTTCCAATATAAATGATACATAGCTGTGCATCATTCCAGGTTATCAGGCTGCTTGCCACTTCAAGCAACAGTAAAAAGAAAAGAGCCAACAGAATACATTAGGTGGCAGGAGTGACCAGGAAGGGGATCTTCTCACAGGGAGTAAATACATGGTTCTGCCAAGAAAGAAAACACTTGGAATATTAAATGCTACTAATCCACCGAGTCATTAAAATGTATATCAAACATCTAGCAATTATCCTCTTTAAAAGTATTCTTGTTTTGTGGGTATTCGTGTTTGCTGGCATGTGAGTATGTGTGCCATGTGCTTCCCTGGTGACCGAGGAGGTCAGGAAAGGGTGTAATCCCCAGGAGCTGGAGTTGCAGGTGATTGTGAGCCCCGATGGAGCTGTTGGGAACTGAACCCAGGTCATTTGCCAGAGCAGCAAGTGCACTGTGCCATCTCTTTAGCCCTCTAGTAAATAATTCTAATATTAGTAGAGAAGAAACTGCCTCTAACCAATCTTCACTTTTTTTTGTAGCATCAGGGATTGAACTCAGGGCCTGTGGATGTTAGTCAAATGCCCCACTAATGATTTGTTCCCTACAATTTCTTCCATGACACATGGTGAAGGCTCAGTATTTTACCCTGCTGCTTGGGGTTCGCAAAAGTGTTTGTCAGACCTCAGCAAATGCACTAACACCTGGGTGTTGACTGAGGTTTTTCTGTCCTGTCCGGTCCTGCAGTCATTAAGCCCCAAAGAAATAAACAGAGGTCTACATTAATTATAAACTGATTGGCCTAGTATCTCATGCTTCTTATTAACTCTTTATTTATTAATTATTATTATTATTATTTTCAAGATAGGGTTTTTCTGTAGCTTTGGAGTCTGTGCTGAAACTAGCTCATGTAGACCAGGCTAGCCTCAAACTCACAGAGATCCACCTGCCTTTGCCTCCCAAGTGCTGAGATTAAAGGGATGCACCACCACCACCTGGCCCATCTTAGGTTTTTATTGCTGTGAAGAGACACCATGACCACAGTAACTCTTATCAGTGGAAACATTTAATAGAGGTGCTTGCTTGCAGTTTCAGAGGTTCAGTCCATTATCACTAGGGAAGGGAATGTGGTGGCATGCAGGCAGACATGGTGCTGGTGCTGAGAATTCTACATCTTGCAGGCAACAGGAAGTCAACAGACTGTCACATTAAGGGAACCTTGAGCAAAAGAGACCTCAAAGTCTGCCCCCATAGTGACACATTTCCTCCAACAAGGCCATACCTCCTTGGAGTGCCACTCCATTTGGGAGCCATTTTCTTTCAAACCACAGGCCTGTTATTAATTTAAAGTTTATTTTACATAAAGAGCTTCATGAGAAACCATTCAAACCAGGACTATCTGGGTGAGACTTAGAAATGCAGGAACTTATTCAACGCAATGCTCATCAAAATCCCAGTAAAATTCTTCAAAGACCTCGAAAGAATGATACTCAACCTCATTTGGAAAAGCAAAAAACCCAGGATAGCCAAAACAGTCCTGTACAATAAAAGAACTTCTGGAGACATCACAATCCCTGACTTCAAACTCTACTACAGAGCTACAGTACTGAAAACAGCCTGGTATTGGCATAAGAACAGGCAAGAGGACCAATGGAACCAAATAGAAGACCCGGATATCAATCCACACATCTTCGAACACCTGATTTTTGACAAAGAAACAAAATATTAAATGGGAAAAATGCATATTTAACAAGTGGTGCTGGCATAAGTGGATATCAACATGTAGAAGAATGAAAATAGACCCATATCTATCATCATGCACAAAACTCAAGTCCAAATGGATTAAAGACCTCAACATAAAGCCAGCCACACTGAACCTTATAGAAGAGAAAGTGGGAAGTATACTTGAACACATTGGTACAGGAGACCACTTCCTAAATATAACCTCAGCAGCACAGACACTGAGAGAAACAATTAATGGGACCTCCTGAAACTGAAAAGCTTCTGTAAAGCAAAGGACATGGTCAACAAGACAAAATAGCAACCTACAGAATGGGGAAAGATCTTTAGTAATCTCACATCAGACAGAGGTCTGATCTCCAAAATATATAAAGAACTCAAGAAATTGGTCACCAAAAGATCACATAATCCAATAAAAAAAAATGGAGTACAGACTTAAACAGAGAACTCTCAATAGAGGAGTCTAGAATGGCTGAAAGACACTTAAGGAAATGTTCAACATCCTTAGTCATCAGAAAAATGCAAATCAAAACAACTCTGAGATTCCATCTTACACCTCTAAGAATAGCCAAGATCAAAAACACTAATGACAACTTATGCTGGAGAGACTGTGGGATGAAGGGAACACTCCTGCATTGCTGGTGGAAAAGCAAGCTGGTATGACCCCTTTGGATGTCAGTGTGGCGATTTCTCAGAAAATTAGGAAACAACCTTCCTCAAGACCCAGTAATACCACTTTTGCGTATATATATATCCAAAGGATTCTCAACCGTGCCACAAGGACATGTGCTCAGCTATGTTCATAGCAGCTTTGTTTGTCATAGCTAGAACCTGGAAACAACCTAAATGCCCCTCGATCGAAGAAAGGATAAGGAAAATGTGGTACATTTACACAATGGAGTACTACACAGCAGAAAAAAACAACAACAGCTTGAATTTTGCAGGCAAATGGTTGGAGCTAGCAAACATTACTTTGAGTGAGGTAACCCAGACACAGAAAGACAATTATCACATGTACTCACTCATAGGTGGTTTTTAAACATAAAGCAAAGAAAGCCAGCCTACAAACCACAATCCCAGAGAACTCAGACAACAATGAGGACACTAAGAGAGACTTACATAGATCTAATCTACATTGGAAGTAGACAGTAGAAAAAGACAAGATCTCCTGAGTAAATTGGGAACATTGGAGACCTTGCGGAAACATTGAAGGGAGGAGGGCAGAGGCAGGGAGGGGAGCAGAGAGAAATGGAGAGTTCAATAAAAATCAATGAAAAAAAAAGCCCGAGCTACTGAACCAATCAGTTTATTAATTAATGTAGACCTCTGTGTGATTTCTATGGGACTTAACGACTGTGGGAACTGGGCAGAACAGAAACCATTGCCGACACCTGGGAGTTTCATGAAAACAGATTCTGAACTAGTAGGACTGCGGGGAGAGTTTAAGAATTTACATTTCTAGCAATATCGCTGGAACCAACCTTAAAGCACCATTTGTTGTTGTTTATGTTTTGGGTTTTTTCTTTTTTAATAACACTTGACCTAGATGTTAAAGCAGTTTGGCTCCACGCCCATTTCACTCCCCAGCCCTCTCACCCTACATTATAACTAAAATATCTTTCTTGGCATTTGCTGGCAGCGCTCTGCAGCATGCTCAGCTTCACCTTCTCTTCTTTCCAGGGTGAAACCATTGTTCATCCTTCCAGACAGCTCAGATATCACATCTCTGTGAGCCCCGCCCACCCGGCCAGCTGCCCTGCCCTCTTCTGTCTACCCGGTTCACACAGCTCTTTGCTGGGACTGATGCTTAGCACTTATTACAAGTTATCATAATTGTTTGTTTACACGATTGTCTTTCCAGCCAGACCATGAGCTACACAGGGCAGGGGGCCAGGCCTTATCCATCTTATAACCTCAGTCCCTGGTATATAACTGAGCACACAATGGTTTCTGAATAAACATTGCAGGGTTGGACTAATCTCTCATGACCAGTCTTTCGCAGAAGTCTTTCTTTTCAGGGTGGGAGCTCAAAACCAGGGCCCCCTCTGTCACTGAGCTGTATCTCTAGTCCTAGCAGAAGAAGTTTAATGGCAAGTATTTTTAGATAAAAATATCTTAAGAGAAGTCTGTTCCTTCTGCCCAGTTTTATTGTGATCCTGAAACTGATCTGAAAAATAAAGCCTCTTAGAAAGAATTCAACCATAATCTTGGTAGAGTTGAAATTTCAAAACTTGAAGATGTTTTGAGCACCAAAATAATGTCACAAGTGGAATATTTCATATTGTCTTCCTGCATATGTGAAACAATTTTCAGACTTCAGACTACTGTGTATTGGGTGTAAATGAAACATAAATAGATTTTGCGTTTAGACCTGAATTCTGTCCTAACATAATGTGTGTGTGTGTGTGTGTGTGTGTGTGTGTGTGCAAATATTTCAAAATCTGGAAAAATCCAAGCTCTGAGATACTTCTGATGCCTAGCATTTTAGGCAAGTGATAGTCAACACATCACTTAACACAACACTCACTATAATAATTATAATTATCATTAATAATATCTACACTTGTCTGGAGAATGCCTACTATATAGGGGGCGCTTTGATAATTAGATTTTTTAAAAAGTTCATTTAATTTTTTAACCACTGGATAACACCAGCCTATAACCCTAGCATTTGGAAAGCTGTGGCAGGAGGATTGCTAAGAGCTTCAGATCAGTCTGAACTGCACAGTAAGATTCTGTCTTAAAATCCCCCGAAACTTCATAGCCACTCCCTTTTCCAGAGCATGGAAGATTCAGACTTTAGAGTTAGAGCTAGTATTAATCCCTTGGGAATGAAAGAGCTGGGGATCTGAAAGCTGACCCTCAGGTCCAGCCAGGATCTTAGCCCTCATTGGATGCTGGAACAGGCCCTGTACTGTAGCACTGTTACCAGTGGAATTCACCAGCGAGTCACCAGCTCCCCAACTCCTCCAGTGCTATAAAATACTGTCAGTGACAGTCTGGTGTACCCTCGAGACTCTTCAGAGTTATATTTTTAAGCCAACTGTACTGGAATATAGGAATGATAAAAGTTGTTATATATTGCCGGGCAGAGGTGGAGACACCTTTAATCCCAGCACTCAAGAGGCAGAGGCAGGCGGATCTCTGTGAGTTCGAGGCCAGCCTGGTCTACAAGAGCTAGTTCCAGGACAGACTCCAAAGCTACAGAGAAACCTTGTCTCTAAAAAAACAAAAACAAACAAACAAACAAAAACAAACCAAAAGTCATTATATAGTAATAAGTGCCTTGAAGATGTTTACTCGTTATTTATTGTTGTGTATGTGTGTATGCCTGCATGAGCTTCTGTATACTGGATTCAGGTAGGTGACCTTGGGAATCAAAAGAAGACACTGAGGTCTCCCGAAACTATTGCTACTATTACTACTTATTCTTCTTCCTCTTCCTCTTCTTCCTCCTTCTTTTTGAGACAGGGTTTCTCTGTGTAGCCCTGGCTGTCCTGGAACTCACTCCGTAGACCAGGCTGGCCTCAAACTCAGAGATCCGCCTGTCTCTGCCTCCCAAGTGCTGGGATTAGCGGTTTGCGCCACCACTGCTGTGTAAGAGTAGGAAGTGTTATGAAGGGTTAATCCCAACGTGTACCCTTTTAAATCAGCAGTTTCAATCTGAGAAATGCACACAGCATGGATTTTTTCTTTTTGAGACAAAAGTCTCTAACTCTCAAACCTCCCACGCCCTACATAGCCAAGGATGACCTTGGATTTCCGAGCTTCTTGCCCCCACTTCTCAAAGCCTGGGATTAAAGCCTGTGTCGCCACACACAGTTTAGATTACTGATAGGGACCGAATTCAGGGCTCTCTGCACTGGAATCAAGCATTCTGCCAATAGCCCCATCCCCAACACCAAGTCTACACAGTATTTTGAGATATAAGGAGCAACTTAAATATGACAAAAAGTGTCCTTAATTTTTTTACTCAAGACAAAACTCACATGCTTTAGTGAAAACTTTGTCGTTTGTTGGGTACAAGGATACGCCTTTGCAGTCCAGCTGCTTGGGAAACCAATGTGGGAGGATTGGGAGTCGGAGGCCAGTATGGACAATATGGTAAGACTCAAAACATAAACCAAGAGGGCTAGCAAGATGGTTCCGTAGGTAAAGGTTCTTGCTTTCAAGTCTCATGACTTAAATTCCATACCCTAGAACCAGAATGTGCGGGGAGAAAGCTGGCTCCTTTAAGCTGTTCTCTGATCTTTTTTATTTTTTTGAGACAGGGTTTCTCAGTAGCTATGGAGTTTGTCCTGGAACTCACTTTGTAGAATAGGCTGGCCTTGAACTCACAGAGACTGCCTCCCGAGTGCTGGGATTAAAGGCCTGTACCACCACTGCCCTCTTCTGACCTTTGTAAATAAATTTTAGTAGACTCTCCCACACACGTCTGTGCATACAAAGTAAATAAATAATACAATAATTAAGAAAATATGTTTTTAGTTTTTTATATGACTATTTTGCTTGCATATAGGTGCTGGTACTTGAACTCAGATCTTATAGAAAAGTTATTAACACTCAGATTTTGGGATTAGCTCAGGGGTAAATTACTTGGCAAGCATATACGGGGCTATAGGTTCAGTCCCCAAGACTGCAAAAATAAAACTAACAGCAAGAAAGCAAAGAAGACACTAAAGTGTTCACCATGGAAGAAAATGCTAAATTTCTCTAGCAGGTTAGTGAATTACTAATGTTGTTTTTAATTTTTTATCCAAATTCACAGACCCCAGAATTCTGTGTGAAGAGCCTGGATGTATGCGGGGGTTGTAGACTGTAGCTGAGCGCAGCCTGAATGTATGCAGGGGTTGTAGACTGTAACTGAGCGCTGGGCTGTAATCCTATGCTCTGTGAAGTGAGCTTGTCTGACTTTTATGGAGAGAGATCTTGCTGGTGGGTAGAAATCAGTCAGGTATGCTTCGTGTGACAGAAATGCAACGAAGCCAGCACCAGGCATGGCACAAAGTGAAAGCACACAAAATAGAAGAGGGGAGGCTGACGTTGAACTCACGTAACCCTCCTGCCTCAGCCTTCCCAGCGCTAGGCTACTGGGTATGAGTCATCATGCCCTGCAGGCTATGTGTTAGGCAGAAGGGATTTTCAGTCTATAGAGAGAGGCTGAACTACACGGTGTTGATGATACCTATACCTTCCTTCTTGAAAACCATCAGTTTCTATCCTCCAAAGATGCCTTTTTACAGCCGTTTTTGTGCTTAAGAAGCCCCTGGAGCCCCCTGCTGTACCAGTGTCTCAGAAGGTAAGGGACTGGACTGTTCTCTTCGAGTCTAAGGATTATGTATGTCTCTACAAGTTTGATGTCTGGCGTAGAACATTAACATCCAGTAAATGTTTGTTGAAAATTGAATAAATAAACGAATGGAGGTTCTCCAGGTTCAACTACTATAAAACTTTGGTCCAGGGCGCTAACACTGGGAATGCCATTTTGTAAAGTTGCCTTTAGTGGGAAAATCGGAATAAGAAAAAATGTGCTTTCTTGCTCCTTCGCTGTTCAGCCTCACTTATCAGGAATATAAGGGAATTAATTCAATCATAATTGAAGTCATCTTATCTGTAAAGTCAGAACATGCTTTTAGGGCAGCAGAAAAATCATGAGACTTCAAAGTTTCATTTGCCTTTTATTTCATTAATAAAAACACAAACAGACAAAACACCCAGTGGCTATGAACTGCCCCAGAGCTAGCATCTAGCAATATACGTACAGGAAAGAACAGCACAGAGTCAATTTACATAGCTTGTGAGCTGGTGGGCATCACGTAATTACGCATTCCTAGGAATCATCTGACATCCGCAGGTGGTTCTCCCAAAAGATCCAGTTTCTCACCTATGCTTTGATATTATTTGTACACTGATTAAAACATCTGTTGTCAGTCTACATTAAGTCAGACCCACTGAAGTTGCATGGAGCTGACATGTATAGTTCCCCAGGCGGGGCATGGTCCAAAAATGGCTAAAGCTAATGGGGTCAAGAAAATTAATTTGGAAAATGTTGGTTCACCTTCAAAAATCCACGAAAAAACTTCAAATCAGGCCGTTTTTTTCTGTGTGGCCCTTATCTAGAGGCTGTGTTCCAACTTTAGCTTTATGTTGGAGTCAGTAGGAAGGGTCACTGACTTAGAGCTGAGAGCCTCCATAGGGGTTGCATATCAGATATCTTGCAAATCAGATATTTATATCCCAATTGGTAACAATAGTAAAGTTACTGTATTTATGGCTGGAGGGGCGGGGTCACCACAACACGAAGAACCATATGAAAGGGCAGAGCATTGGGATGGTTGAGACCCACGGCGTGGAGAAAAGCAAAGGCACACTCAAGTCAGTGTGACGGATGTTGATCAGTGTTGACCTAGAGATAACACAGCTACGGAGAGAATTATGACATCAAAGGTAGCCCCTGGTGACTGATGGGAGAGATCATGAAGGAAGAAGGAGGCAGCTACTGCAAATGTAGCGATTTCTCATCTTAACAACTTAATAATGGAGTCTGTGATTGAGTGTGAAGATAAACACATCCTCGCGTTAATAATGCTATATTCACAGACTGAACGGAGGCTGAGTCAGCGGTCACTTGGTTAATTTTCCATTAACAATTGACATCTCTATGTCTAGAGTCGTGGACTGTGTTTACATCACCCTTGCTGACATTATAGCGGGACCAGTCTTCTCTAATAAAATTCACCGAAACTTGCCTCATAGTAAGAGTACAAGGCTGTGTGTGTGTGTGTGTGTGTGTGTGTGTGTGTTTATGTTTGAGGGATGCTGTTAACTACGTAAGACATGGTTTGAAAAGCTCCAATTTCAGTGTACTGAGGGTTACATAAACGGAAGCACATAAACTGTACAATAGCAGCTAAAGTATTTACCACGCTTGTGCTTAGTGGTTTTCACCAGTGAAGCCAAAACAACACCCACGTTGAGTGGAGTTTCCACTGTCCTGCTCCTCCCCCCAAGCTCTGCAGATAGAAGAATAAACTTGATTCGCTCAGGGGTTTTTCCTCCGTGGATGTCTTCTTGTACATTAAAGAGTTTCAGAAAGCAGGGGAGCTTGTTTCCTCCCCTTCTTCCCTTCCAGCTTTCCTCTCCCCCTCCCTCCTTCCCTTCCTCCATTTCCTCTGTCCTTCCTTCCTCCTGTCCTTGTACTGGCAGGCCGATCAAGGGCCTTGTACCTACACTAGCTACGCTAAATCCCTAGAACTTTTAGTCTGTTTGTTTTGTGTTTTTGTTTTTCCAAAATAGAGTCTGAGCCAGGCACAGGTGGATCTCTGATTTCAAGACCAGTCTGGGCTACATAGTGAGTTCCAGGATACCAGGGCTACAGAGATGCCGTCAAAAAAAAAAAGAAAGTCTTATGTAGTCATGTAGTTTTGGCTGGCTTTGAACTCCTTCATCTTCTGCCTACCAAGTGCTGATCAAAGGTATAAACCACCTTGCCCAGTAAACAAGAACACTCTCCCCCGAGACAGACAAAGAGATAGAGACCGAGACAGACAGGACAGACAGACAGACAGACACACACACACACACACACACACACACTGAGAGAGAGAGAGAGAGAGAGAGAGAGAGAGAGAGAGAGAGAGAGAGAGAGAGAATAGACACTGTGGAGGCAGAAGCATCAGATTCCCTGACTCTGGAGTTACAGGAAGTCGTGAACTCCCTATTTGGGTGTTGGGAACTGAACTCAGGTCCTCTGCAAGAACAGTATGTACTTACTTTTAACTACTGAGCCATCTCCCCAGGCCTGTTTAGCAATATTTCTTATTGGTCGTCAGTCAACTCAATGAAGCGGTTAATAGTGAAGTTGGTGAAGAGATTTAATTCTGAAAACTAAGGACTAAACACAATGGAATTCTTTTTCTGATAAAATTCCCAAGGTAGTTACTAATATACAAATCTAAGGTCTAATTAAGTTTGTTGAAATTGTGGGTGTATTGGGATAAAAAGAGTAACTCTAAGGGTGTTGGGAGGTCAATTTTCTTTGCCAACATGACACAACCTAGACTCCCCTGGGAAGTCAGTCTCACTGAGGAACTGTCTAGATCAGGTTTGCTCATGGGCATGGTTGTGTGGGATTGTCTTGAATGCCTTAACTGGTGTGGGAAGACCCAGCCTGAAAGCGGTTGGTACCACTTTCCAGGTTCGGGTCTCTGGACTGTATCAGAGCTGAGCGCTAACGCTGTGCTCTTTACTGTAGATATGAGGAGTTGATTCAGACTCCTGCCTTGACATCGCGAGGACGACGGACATCTGGCACTGTGACCTAAAAGCAACCCTTCCTCCCGAGTCGCTTCCAGCAACAGAAAGGGAACTAGGGCCGGTGTGGTCCTGCCATCGCTTCCCACTCAGCTTGTGCCTGGGGCAGGGAAGCTAAAGCTGCTGTTCTTGAACTTATTTTATGTGTCTCTGCTTATATTTATGTGCCTTCCACAGGAGTTTGGGTTTCCATGGAGGCCAAAGATGGTGCCAGAGTCCCTGGAGCTGGAGTTACAGGTGGTTGTGAATTGGCTGGGGTGAAAGCTCGGAACTGAAGTAGTCTCCTCTGGAAGATCAGCGGCTGCTCTCAACAACTCCAGCTCATAAAGTTGCGTGTCGGACATGTCAGGAAATACAGTCTGTAACAACACACACGCACACCATCATCATCATCTCTTGAAGCAAATGCTTAGGGTAGACTTTTGCAGTTTTATCATTTATTCTTTAAAGATCTGAGACAATCACATCCCAAGCAAGTCTGAAGAATTCCCGGGAAAGCAACAGGTGATTATAAACCTGCTGTAGTTGCACTATGACCCCACCCCAACATGTACTGGGAACAATCCTCGAAGCAACACTGGTGGGAGGCGGGGCTTAACAGAGAGCGCTGAGGCCATGAAGACTTCATTGAACACTGGTCATAAAAACGCTGGGCTAGATGACCCAGACCAGTGATCCCAGTACTCAGGAAGCTGGGATATGAGGATGGAGCATTCAGGCCTAGACTGGTTTACACAGTAAGACTCTGTCTCAGGAAAAAAATGAAACAACAAATTGCTCAGTGAGCAGGCTTGGGTCTGAGCCCAAGTGCTCACTACCTTCTTTTCAGCACGAGGCAAGGCAGGAGAATCCTTGCCAAATGCCATGCTCTCTGCCTTTCCAGCTTCCAGCTTCTGTGGATTATAAATTACCCAGGCTTGGATTTTCTGTTCCATCAGCAGAAGATGAATCTAAGTCACTTCCTTTGTAAGTAAGGATAGTGCAGAAATGATCAGAGTCCCCATAGCTAACCAGGAAGTATCTCTGAAATGACCTGGCGCGAGTGAGAAGGAAACGCGGAACACACAACAAACCCGCTTAGGAGTTTATTGGGGGGCGGTGTACAAGCCTGGTGAAGGTCGGTGAGGGGAGAGGGAGAGAGAGGGAGGGAGAGAGGTAGCGCTGAAGATTGTGTATCCAGCTTTTAAAGGTCACCTAGTGCATATGCACAGAGGGATGACGTGGCTGCGTCATACACAGATGATGGAGCTCATGCATGCACGCAAGGGCTCATGGAGCTGCGTCATACGTAGATGATGCTACCATGCCGCACGTGGGTCATGCCTGAGGGCTGGTCCGCCCATGCGTGGCCCTGGAACCCGGAAGTGTTAGCCGTATTGTGGCTGAAATCATAACAATCTCGACTTCCAAAAGTTTGACAGATTTTATGTCAACGCTCAAGAACTTAGAAGTAAAGTTAAAGAAATGGTAACCCAGTTGGAAGAATGGATCTGAGAGCCTGGTCTGATGACACACACCTTTCTTCCCAGCACTTGGGAGGCAGAGGAAGGTGGGGCTGTGTGAGTTCCAACCAGGACCACGTAGTGATCTCCTCCCTCAAAAGAGAGAGAGGAATCAGAAGAAAAAAAAAAAATGAAGGTTTCCATGTATTTGTTTAAAGTGCAAGAAGCCTTTAAAGTTAGGAAGTTAGAACTCTAGATTGTCACAACCCTTTTCCCCAGAATTGACTCTAGCCCTTCTCCTGGTAAAAGATCAGCAGACAGAGAGGAAAGCAAAAATGCCTGCTGGGTTCTCCCTGGGCCACTGTTTCGTCCTTCAAGAGACCAAAGCCAACTGGACCTGGCAGTGCACGCCTATATTCTAGCTACTTGGGAGACGGAGGCAGGGCAATCACAGGTTCAAGTCCAACCTGTGCTACCGAGTTGAGCTCAAGGCCAAAGTGGGCAATTTAGTGAGAGCCTGCCACAAAATTAAAAATACAGAAAGGGCTGGAGATGTATGTATCTCCATGGACGAAATCTAAGCACAAGGCTTTAGGCTCAGGCCTATGTATAGAAGAAAAAAGAAAAAGAAAAAAAAACCGAGACAAAAACCAGAATGAAGTTTACACAGAGACGAGGGGTTTCCTTGTTGAAATCCAAGGGGACAATGGCACCTTTAAACACTTCCTGTTTTTCAAGCAGCTGAGGGAGGTGAAACCCCGCAGAGAGCTGGCGAGGGCGGCCTGGGAAGGCCTGAGGAAGGCCCCACAGAGTGCTTCATTAACCCGATTAAGCAGGTGGATGGAGAGGACCTCACTGATAATTTACACCTTGCTAATGAAGCGTGTGACTCTTAATCTCCTCCAAACAAGATACACTCATGAAACTCTGGTGCAAGGAAAGGGGAAATTAATTAGGTGAAGAAACTATGAGATTATAGCAGAGGGATTCCTGCAAGGCAGCTCTAACCTGGGTGGATATTCATTTCAGTCTTTCTGAAATTAATAGTTGAGTGGGGAGCAAGCAGGTTGGGGTACCTTTCGGGCTTACAGCAAATTCAAAAGTGGTGCATTATTAGGGATTTGATTTTCACATTTCATGCGCTATCTTGGAAAATCACTCTGTGGAAATGGTTGTTCCGACTGCTGGCGAATAATTCCATCTTTGACAATAGCACAGCTATTTATAGTAACACTGAATAAAGAAGGTTCAGTTGTATGCTGCCTGTAATTAATTTAAAACATTAAATTGCAAAGTGATTTTCATATCTAATACAAGGTTGAAGGAATTTTGCAACTTTGAAATTTCCTTAGATTTTTATCATCTATTTTTTATTAATGCATAACAATTGTACAAAATAGTAGTCTGTTCATTTTTGTTTGTTTTGGTTTGTTTCTTGGTTTGTTTTAGACAGGGTTTCTCTGTCTAGCCCTGGCTGTCCTGGAATTAATTTTCTCTGTAGACCAGGCTGGCCTTGAATTCACAGAGATTCACCTGCCTCTGCCACCACTCCCTGATTATTTTGGTTTGGTTCATTTGTTTGTTTTTAAACTATTATCTGAGTTATCTGATCATCTAACTCATATTTCTTTTATTTTATGGCATTCTGTCCTCTCCTTAGGCTGTGTCCTAACTGTTTGATCCCTGATTCGTTATGTGCTCCGGCCCAGGTCAGAAACAATAGACAATTAGCATCTCTGGTGTGCGCCCGGCAGCCCTAGCACAATTAGTACAAACCCCATGCTGAGGGGGAAAGAGGGACATAGGATTTTCTGCTTCTTGTGTCTTTGACAAAACACTCAGAGAAGTGACCTCCTCTGTCTCCAGTGTGGGTAACCCCTTCAGGTAGCAGAAGGGCGTCTACTGAGGAAGGGAAGGCTGGAAGCAATATGGTCACTTTTAGCAGTGGGTCAGATCTTAAAGCGAGATGTGGTGTTTATTTGAAGATTTCCTACAGTTTTGGTCAGGAGCAGAAATGTCTCTTTCACTCCTTCCTTCCCTCCCCTTCCTCCCTCCTCCTTCCCTCCCCTCTTTCTCTACTTCTTCTTCCTTCTGCTCCCCTTTTCTCTTACCACCTCCTTCACTTCCTCCCTCCCTCCTCTTTTTCATCCCCCACCTTCTCCAGTCTCAAATAGACAGACTAGTCTCAAAGCTGCTAGGGTCAAGCCTGGCCTCGAACTTCTGGTCCTCTTGCGTGTTTGTACCTCCCAAGTGATGAGAGTTTGGTACTGCACCACCACCCTGTATTTACTAGGTGCTGGGATCAATCAACCGGAGTCCTGTCCAGTCTGGGTAAGCAGTCTACCAACTGAGCTACATCCCCAGCTCAGAGTCTTATTCCCACCATAGTTACAACACAGCTAAGACCTCGCTTTTCACACACAGTGAGGTCTTGGATCTGTTGCTGCCACCCTACTGCCAGCTGCCTCTTGTTCTGCACTGGTCAGCCTGCTTGTAGCCGAGCTCCTTACAGACCTGCAGGCTGTTCTTTCAGAGGAGGCTCCTATCCTTTGCCTTTATACAAACAGAGCTTGTTCCAGATGTGCAGCTCAGCTTAGTACCAACTCTCCAGGAACCTCGGCTGCAGGGCTGGGCTTTCGGCATCTGAACTCAGTGCATTCTGTCCAGAAGGTCTTCCCCTCTACTAGTCCAGATCCTACTTACCCCTTGACCCCCATCTCAGTTCCCAAGTTCTTTCTCCCACCCATCTACCCCTTTGCCAGGCGTGTTTAGCCATTTTTTAAGTTTTCCGTGTATGAGTGTTTTGCCGGCATGAATGGATGTACCATGTGTGTGCCTGGTACCCACAAAGGTCGGAAGAGGGTGTTGAATCCTGGAACTGGGATTACAGAAAGTTGTGAGTCACCAGGTAGGTGGTAGAAATCGAACTCGGGTCCTTGGGAAGAGCAGCAAGCACTCAAGCACTCTCTTTTTTGGTTTTTGTTTTCTGTTTTGTTTTGTTTCTCACAACAGAGTTTCTCTGTGTAGCTTTGGAACCTGTCCTGGAACTCATTCTGTAGGCAAGGCTGGCCCTCTTGGACACGCAGAGATCAGTGCTGGGGTTAAAAGGTGTGTGCTACCACCCCCCGACTGCAGTAAGCACTCTTAATCAATGAGCCATCTCTCCAGTCCCATATCCAAACTTTTGACATTGGGTTATGACAATGCCATCTATTAAGTTCATGCTCAAGAATCAGGCCAGGCGGTGGTGGCGCACGCCTTTAATCCCAGCACTCGGGACGCAGAGGCAGGCGGATCTTTGTGAGTTCGAGGCCAGCCTGGTCTACAAGAAGCTAGTTCCAGGACAGACTCCAAAGCTACAGAGAAACCTTGTCTCGAAAAACAAACAAACAAACAAACAAAGTAAAATGCTGTAAATAAAATCGAAGATCCTTTTTGGGCTGGAGAGATGGCTCAGTGGTTAAGAGCACTGGCTGCTCTTCCAGAGGTCCTGAGTTCAATTCCCAGCAACCACATGGTGGCTCACAACCATCTGTAATGAGATCTGTTGCCCTCGTCTGGCAAGTGGGTATACATGGAAGCAGAATGTTGCATACATAATAAATAAATAAATAAATAAATAAACAAACAAATAGATTTTAAAAAAAAGAATAGTGCAATGAAATTGCACTCACGCATACATGTCCATGCCTAGGTTTCATAATATTTTAAATAAGCTTTATGGTTTTGTTTTGGGCTGCTATCCTTGGTCACATGTTTAAGTTTTAGTCCATCAGAAATATTTTGCCACTAGAATGTAGCCTTAGACTAAACCATAAGGCTCCACTGAGACAAGACTCCAGGTCCCAGGAACCCATTGTTCAGAAAGGGCTCTAGACATACAACCCAACCATCCCATGCAAGGTAAGGAGTCGAGGGCCGGTGACATAGTGGTGGCTGTGTTGGACCTGAAGTTCAACTACCAGGAGGAGTTGCCCAAGAGAGCACCCTCACACCACAGTTGGTGTAAAAGCAAGAGGATTTTTAATTCTGTCACGACAGGGTCTTTCAGCATTTGAGAAGCCAAAAGACCCCAAATAGCTGGTACAGGCTACTCTTAAAGCAAAAAGCCATAGAAACAAGGGTGGGGGGGGACTTGGGTGTTGTTTTCCAACTATTGGCTTATTCAAAGGGCTATTAACAATAATTGGTCCGAGCCAGGGCTGGAGGGCGGTTGCCAGATCAGGTGAGGTAAGAGGAAACATTTGAGGGTTACTTTGACCCCTTCCCAGGGACTGAGTCAAAACATCAGTAACTGAGTCAACATCTTGAGGGTTATCTTTCCCCAATTTCAATAACTGAGTTCTATCTGGAGAACCTTCACAAAGACTCAGGGAGATGGAAAGTTCCCAACACTTCAGTATGTGTGTGGGTAATTGTTAGATTCCTGGTTCCCAGGGGAGAAGGGAAAGCACTAAGTCTGGGAGGCCTCAGAGTTATTTTAGAGTTTTACAGCTGGAGTGAGTGGCACTTGCTGCCTCATGTTTGGATCAGATGAGATGAAGGATCTCTCTTTTTGTTTTTTGGGTTTTTTTTCTTTTTCTTTTTCTTTCTTTTTTTTTTTTTTGACACAGTTTCTCTATGAAATAGCCCTTGGCTGTCCTGGAACTAGCTCCTGACCATGCTGGCCTCGAATTTACAGAGATCTGCCTGTCTCTACCTCCCGAGTGCTGGGATTAAAGGAGTGCACCACCACTGCCGGGTTCAAGGGATCTCTTGTAATAAGATTTGAGGATGGCAGGAGCTGATGACAGCAGAGCCTCACAGGACCAGAGCTGGGAAGTTCAGGGGCTTTGGTACTGTCCAATTGGAAAGCTGGGCAATGTTCTAACTAGAGAAGACATGCAAGTCAGACACACGGGAGCTCTGTTACAGCATGTTCTTCTCTCCAAGCAACAGTGATCCTATAGATCTTGGGGTTTGCCCAGGTGTAAATGGGGGCTTATGGGAGAGCAAGATGGGCTGGGGGTGCGTTAGGCTCTTCCTTTGGAGCAGCATGCTCCTTTCAGGGTCTCTATTTGTAAATGTGAGATTCGGTGACTGGAAAGTTCTCTGTGCATGGTAGAGTCGGGCTTCCTGGGGTTCCTGGACTTTGTAAGGAGTGGCTTTTACATTTCAGGACCCCACCCCAACCCCAGACCTGTTAATTTCTCCAGAAGAAAATCCTCCAAATTTCTCACTGTGGGAAAGGACACTGAGCCAGAACAAACCAAGGCAGTCGTACTGGTTGCTTGGATATTGGAGTTCTTATTATTGGCATATATGCCATTGCCCTGAGCTACAGGGACTCAGCTGGGCTTTCTGAGCTCCCGTCACCCACAGATTAGGAAGCATGAGCCTGAGGGTTGACTAGGACCTCCACGTGCTAGATGAATGTCCTATAACTGAGCACTCCCTGAGTCCTCCTTCCCCTTGACCCAGGTGTTCCTTCCTCTAAAAGCCAATCAAAGAAGCACTGAGCGGCCACACTAAAGGCATCAGTACCACAGGGAGGAGGGGTCACTGGCTGGAATGTCCATTACACCTCTTTCCCTCTGGTTTTGCTTGGAGAAGGGGTGGTGTCCCCAGCTGCTCTGGAAAGCCACTACAGCAGCAAGGCCTGGAGCCCAAGGAGCCACAGCAGGAATCAGGGTCCCCTGGGTCCTCTGTAGTCAGCTGTGCTGAGGTCTTCTGAGAATTCATCTCAGTTTCTGGGTCTATGCCCAGGAAGGCTCTATTCCCTTGCTTGGCAGACTTGGGTCAGCTGCTTTCCTGGCTTCGGGCCAGGACCTCATATAATTTGTCTTTTCTCTTTCCTGTATTTTAGACTAGAAATATCGATCAAGATTTTCTTGAGGAAAATTTTCAAATGCCACACAGACTGCCAACTGTCTACCCAGTTCCTCCAAAAGTTTCCTGCCAGGTAAGAAGTTTGTGTGTGACAGTCCCATGTCCCAGGTGACAGAAATGGTTTACTAATGAAATTTTTATTGAGGAGGGCACGCGGAAGCAAGCATGTGTGACACTTACGCTAATCAGCGTTTGATAAGGCGAATGCAATGTTCTCTTTAATCAGCCTACTTCTCATCGTGTTCAAATTGCGGTGCCCTGGTCACGGTCCACGCACCACCCAATAGGAGGGACAAAACTCACGGTCCTCAGTTTCCTTCTCTTCTGTAGCTACTGGCGCCATACTGCAGGCATCATGAAATTCCTTTGGCAATGACTGTTGCAGAATATTATTTTGAAGATGTATTACGTTTGTTTTGTTTTTGTTTTTGTTTTTGAGACAGGGTTTCTTTGTAGCTTTGGAGGCTCTCCTGGAACTCGCTCTGTAGACCAGTCTGACCTCAAACTCACGGAGATCCGCCTGCCTCTGCCTCCTGAGTGCTGGGATTAAAGGCATGTGCCACCACCACCGCCCGTCATGTTACATTTGTTTATGTTGTGGAACATTTGTTTTAATGATGCAAAGATGTGTTGCATTTCTTTAACTCTGTGAATCTGTAATTCTTTGACTGTTTAAAACACCTGATGGTCTAGTAAAGAGCTGAACCATCAACAGCAAGGATAGAAAGGCCAGGCAGGGTTGACAGGCAGAGAGAAGGAATAGGAGAAATCTAGTGGAAGGGACAAGAGAGAATGTGAATGACACTAGGGGCCAGTCACCCAGCCACCCAGAGTCACGTGGTAAGAGTGGAAGTAAGATGGGCAGAAGTAATAATTGGAAAAAGCCCAGAGGCAAAAGACAGTTGGAATAATCTAAGATAAGAAAAGCTTGGCCAGCAAAATTCTGCAAAGACCTCAAAAGAATGGTATTCAACTTCATTTGGAAAAGCAAAAAAACCCAGGATAGCCAAAAAGATCCTGGGCAATAAAAGAACTTCTGGAGGCATCACAATCCCTGATTTCAAACTCTACTACAGAGCTACAGTACTGAAAACAGCCTGGTACTGGCATAAGAACAGACAGGAGGACCAATGGATCCGAATAGAAGACCAGGATATCAATCCACATATCTTCTGACAACTGATCTTTGATAAAGAAGCAAAAAATATCAAATGGAAAAAAGAAAGCATATTTAACAAGTGGTGCCGGCTTAAGTGGATATCAACATGGAGAAGAATGAAAATAGACCCATATCTATCACCATGCACAAAACTCAAGTCCAAATGGATCAAAGACCTCAACATAAAGCCAGCCACACTGAACCTTACAGAAGAGAAAGTGGGAAGTACACTTGAATGCATTGGCACAGGGAACCACTTCCTAAATAGAACCCCAGCAGCATAGACACTGAGAGAAACAATTACTAAATGGGACCTCCTGAAACTGAAATGCTTCTGTAAAGCAAAGGACACGGTCAACAAGACAAAACGACAGCCTACAGAATGGAAAAAGATCTTCACTAACCCCACGTCAGACAGAGAGAGGTCTGATCTCCAAAATATATAAAAGACTCAAGAAATTGGTCACCAAAAGAACACATAATCCAATAAAAAAAAAATGAAGTACAGACCTAAACAGAGAACTCTCAACAGAGGAATCTAAAATGGCTGAAAGACACTTAAGGAAATGTTCAACATCCTTAGTCATCAGAGAAATGCAAATCAAATCAACTCTGAGATTCCATCTTACACCTGTAAGAATGGCCAAGATCAAAAACACTGATGACAACTTATGTTGGAGAGTTTGCGGGGAGAAGGGAACACTCCTGCATTGCTGGTGGGAGTACAAACTGGTACAGCCACTTTGGATGTCAGTGTGGTGATTTCTCAGAAAATTAGGAAACAACCTTTCTCATGACCCAGTAATACCACTTTTGGCTATATATCCAAAGAATGGTCAATCGTGCCACAAGGACATGTGCTCAACTATGTTCATAGCAGCTTATGAACATAATAAAGACAATTATCACATGTACTCACTCATAGGTGGTTTTTATTTTTATTTTTAATTTTTTTTAAATTATTATGATTTATTTATCTTTTATTTTATGTGCATTGGTGTGAAAGTGTCAGATCCCCTGGAACTGGATTTTCAGACAGTTGTGAGCTGCCATGTGGGTGCTGGGAATTGAACCCAGGTCCTCTGGAAGAGCAGTCAGTGCTCTTAACCACTGAGCCATTTCTCCAGCCCCTCATAGGTGGTTTTTAAACATAAAGCAAAGAAAGCCAGCCTACAAACCACAATCCCAGAGAATTTAGACAACAATGAGGACACTAAGAGAGACTTACATAGATCTAATCTACATGGGAAGTAGAAAGTAGAAAAAGACAAGATCTCCTGAGTAAATTGGGAGCATGGGGACCTTGGGGGAGGCTTGAATGGGGAAAGGGGAGAGGCAGGGAGGGGAGCAAAGAAAACTGTAGAACTCAATACATATCATGGAAAAAAAAAGAAAAACAAAAATCAAAAAAAAAAAAAAAAAGGAAAAGAAAAGAAAAAGAAAAGCTGACTAGGCCAGGTGGTGGTGGTGGAAGCACAGGCCTTTGAACTCAGCACTCGGGAGGCAGAGGCAACCAGGTCTCTGTGAGCTCAAGACCAGGCTAGTCTACAGAGTGAGTTCCAGGTTAGGTTCTAAAGTTACAGAGAAACCTTGCCTCAAGAAACCAAAAAGAAAAAGAAAACGAAAGAAAGAAAAGAAATGAAGTTAAATGGCCTCTTGAAAACTCATGAAGCAAGTATGCTAAGGAAAAGGAGCCATATTTGTCTTTCTGTCTAGAAATTGACATTCTCAAGAAGACCAGCTCCCATTCCCACAGGTTCTGCACCATCCAGAGCAAATCAACATGTTCACCATTTCCTTATGGAGTTTGTCTTGTGGGGCTGGGATCTCCAGGGAAACATGCTGAATGTTTTATCAACAGCCAGAATACAACTTCAGAGCCAGTTCAGAGAACATTGATGTAGCCCTGGACTTAACAGTTTGGGAATGGAAGTGCCATGGGAGGCACCTGCAGACAGGGTTTCTCTGTGTAGCCCAGCTGACCATGAGCTCAGAGTTCCACCTGCCTCTACTATAGGCATGCTCTACCATACCAGGCCATTTAATTTTTTTGTCACAGAAATTTTGTTTTAACCTCAGGGGCAAACAGTTGAATGAGTCAGTCATTCAATTAACATATTTATATATTAATATAAAATATTTATAAATTTTATTAATATTTATTTAACCACATTTACTCATTTATTTCAGCCTTTTGTTTATTTGCTTGCATGCTTGGTTTTGAGACAGAATCCCGAATCTTATGACTGTGGTAATTTAGAAAAAGCGGCACGTGAGAGAAAGAGGCCATGCAACAGAGCTCAGGTGGAGATGGGATTTTAATGGGGGAAAGAGAATAGAGAAAAGGAGGAGGGGAGAGAGGGACCAACCTCTGGGAAGAGGAGTGGCAGAAGAGGAGAGAAAGAGAGATGGGCAGGGCCCTTTAAAGGGGACCGTAGTGAATGTGCACAGGAAATGCTCTTAGAGGCTAGGGCTGAGGGCGTTTACCCTAAGGTCAGGCCAGTGCAAATGCCTAAATGCTAACAAAGACTCTCCACACTGTCCGCTTAGGCTCCCCGGTACAAGGATGACAGGAGTGAGCCACCGCGCCTAGATTATTTGCATTTGGAGACAGTATCTTGTTATGTGTTCCAGGCTGGCCTCACAATTGATTCCGTTCTGCCTCAGCCTTCCATCTGGGCTCATTCAGAGACTCAGCAGTCTGACCATGAACACATTGGAATAAAGGAGAAGCTTCATTCAGATATTGGTGCTTGATGTTCACGGAGGACGGCACCCAAGATCACCCTCAAATTGCAGTTCCAAATTACCTTACTCAGGGGTTTATAAAGGCCCTACTCACAAGGCTGGGATCTTCCTGCCTCCGTGCCCTTAGGCACACAGCCCTCTGATACAGAGTGTACGTTCTGCCTACTTGCAGTCAGGGGCAAACAAGTTTGTCTGCAGAAGCAAAACCACACGGTTTGTTATCTTACATGAATAAGCTCAGCAGTAAAGAACCCAGGAAGTTATCCGTCCTTGGGCAACGGGGCTTACCAGTTAGAGGCATTTTTGCTTCGTAGTTCTCTTAAGCACAGCGATTCTAGACTTCTAAACACAGTGTTCACCATCCCAACCGCTGCAGTTATAGGTTTGTGCACATGGTTCTAGTCACATATTCAGACTCTATTCTCGTCCAGTAGTCTATTTCTACTTTTTCATCAAAAATTTATTTTTTATGAAGGCTTTATTGCATGTGCGAATGTTCGCGGGGTGAGCCACGCTCCTTTTCCCTCATCTTTTTCATTTTCAGATCTGAAGTTCTCTCATTTTTTTTCAAGTTAAAATAAGTTAAGAGTTTCAAAACATCCTCCTGGAATTTTGTTTGTTTGTTTATATGTTTAGAGATGGCGTCTCTGTGTCTGTGTCTCGCTCTGGCACACAGCTAGAACTGTGTGGGCTAGGATGGCCTTGAACTGCCAGAGATCTGCCTGCCTGCACCCCGAGTGCTGGGGTTGGAGGTGTTTACAGCCATGCCTGCCTCCTCTTGGGGGTTTGGTTGGATTTGCAGGCTTTGAAGTTTACAGATTAGTTTTTATTCTACTTTACTGCCCACTTTGGGCTTCCGGGCTGTAATGATCTCCCAGCACTGCCCCAAGCCCAGGCTAGGCCAGCTCTGATAATTTTCTGTTGTGGATAGTGGCTCAGAAACTCTAAGCACACCATAGGGAAGAAGCCACAGCGCACAGCAGTCTTTTCCTGCAGCCTCCTCTGGGCTGTCTGCTGGGAAACTAGGGACTTCACATTCTGGGCTTCTCCCTTTCCCACTTCAGCGACCCCTCGAGGGCTAGGTTTTTATACTAGTAGACAGTACCCCAGGTTGCTCTCTGCCATCTTATCGAGAATCCTACATGATTTACTACAGTGCTTTAAATGTATTTCTGTTTACTTATCTATTTCCTGTGTATGAATGTTTTGTCTGCTTGTATGTGTATGTGCCATTTGCAGACCTAGCTCCTCCACAGGCCAGAAGAGGGTGTAGGATCCCCTGGAAATGGTATTACAGATGTGAGAACCACCGCCGTATGGAAGCTCAGAACCCGAGCCCAGACCTCAGCAAAAGCGGGGACTGCCCAAACCACTAAGCCTTTTCTCCTGCCAAGAGATGTTATTTTTAAAAAGTCTACCTGTTTTGCCTTTTCTTCTGCTCTCAAAAAGAGAGAAAGAAAAAGGAAAAAGAATAGAATCTCTGAAATCGATAAGGCTGCTTTGGGCCTTTTGAGAGTCTCCTAAAAATGCAAACTCAGAAGAAAGTTAAGATGAAGTGAATTTCCAAACTTTGTCTCTTGTTCGAGAAGCCGGTAAGGAGGAGGGACAGACTGTGCCAGAACGACAGCTTCCCCCTCAGCACCTCAACTCTGTGTCCTTGGGAGTCAATGAGACTCTGTCTTCAGTAGCCTGAAGCCCTCCCAGATCTCAGCACTGCAAGGTTCTGGATTCACAGAGGTGGGATGCAGGATGCTTGGTGGGAATTTCAGTCTTCTGGGTTTTCTCATTCTTTTTCTGCCAAAAATGCCGGTGGAAAGTAAACCGACCAGACCGTTAATAGCCTGGAGAGCTGCTGACGAGCCCTGTAATTAACAGCCACAAACATGGCTTCGGGGTACACGGAGCGGACTTTACTCTGACACTGCTGCTTTCTAGTAACTGAAAGATGACATCAGCCCTTGGGTCCAAGGTTATTGGTTCCAAGCATTAAGCCCACTCTCGGAGAAAAGGTTCCAAAAATCATGGATGAGCTTGTAAAATGGAAACAAAGCCAGAATCAACTGAGGGGCCGAGAAAACAGTGTCTTGATACAAAACAGCCGCTGGCTGTGAAGCACCAGCAGGCATGCATGCGGGGGTAGGGGAGGAAGTCAGGGAAAGAAGGCCACTAATTAAACATTCGGAAAACTGTAGCCAATCTCTGGACACCCTGAAGAGCTTAGGAAAGACCGAGAAAAATCAGCATTCTGTGATACATGAAGACTCAATGCATGGGATGCTACTTATCAAAAATGCAAAATTGGGCTAGAGAGATGGCTCAGCGGTTAAGAGCACTGTCTGCTCTTGAAGAGGACCCGGGTTCAATTTCCAGCACCCACAGGGCAGCTTGAAACTGTCAGTAGTTCCAGTGCTGTGGATCTGACACCCTTTTCTGGCTGCTGTGGGCTCTTGCGCACATGTGGTACACAGACATACATGCAGACAGAGCACATATACGTTAAATAAATAAGTAAGTAAGTAAATAAATAAATAAAAACACTGACAAATTTAGTCCTGGACATTATTTTTCATACCCAGAATAGTTGTTTCTAAGAAAATCAAGGGTGTTTTCTTTTTTTATTTCTTTTTTGTTTGTTTAGGTTTTTTAATTGGTTTTTTTTTTTTTTTTTTTTTTTTTTTTTTTTTTTTTTTTTGAGACAGGGTTTCTCTGCATAGTCCTGGCTGTCCTGGAACTCACTCTGTAGATTAAGCTGTCCTTGAACTCAGAGAATTCCTGATTTCAGGGATTAAAGGCATGCATCATCAGTGCCTGGTGTCTTCATTTTTTTAATTTAAAATGGTGGGTGTATGTTCTGGAGCATATACACTTGAGTGCAGGGGCCTCCACAGTGACCATCGAATTCCCTGGAGCTAAAGTTACAGGCAATTGTGAGTCATTCAATATGAGAGCTGGGAACCAAATTCTGTTCTCTGGAGGAAAAGTCTAACCACTGACCCATCTCTCCACACCCGGGATGTCTTCTTTAGAGAAGTGTCTGTTGGCTTAAGTGTCATGTTTTATTTTGTTTTGGTTTGGTTTTTTGAGATAGGGTTTCTCTGTATAACAGCCCTAGCTGTCCTGAAACTAGCTCTTGTAGATCAGGCTGGCCTCGAACTCACAGAGATCTGCCTGCTTCTGCCTCCCGAGTGCTGGGATTAAAGGTTTGCGCCACCACTGCCCGGCCCCTGTTTATGATTTTTGAGAACAAGTCTTTCTGGGCAGCTTAGGCTGGCCTGGACTACTGGTCCTCCTGCTTCACATGTCTTGGGAATGCTAGAGACTCCACCGCCACGTTCATGTTTATGACTATCCCATGGGGTCGTCTATGGAGCCCGGTTTTCCAAAGCTATGTGAAACTATCCTCTACATAGATGCATCTTATTCCGTCAATCCTTTATCCATTTCCTCAGGCTAGTTCAATACCCCACTGCGCGCGCGCTCTCTCTCTTTCTCTCTCTCTCTGTCTCGCTCTCATTTTTGAGACAGGGTTTCTCTGTGTAGTCCTGGCTGTCCTGGAACTCTCTCTGTATACCAGGTTGGCCTCGAACTCAGAGATCTGCCTCGGGAGTGCTAGGTTTAAAGGTGTGCACCACCACCGCCAAGCTTATTTTGATCTCTTAACAAGATTTAGTTGGTGCAGGATTTTTCTGTAATTAGCCAGTTCTTCAGCTCTTAACAAGACAATTGGCACCGATACTTATCTTTTAAAAAAGTCTCGAGTAGTTCAGAAAGAAAACACTAAGAAATAAATTCTGAACTATGATGTATTAATAAAATATCCACTTTAAATAGTATTTACCGGATGGCGATGGCACATGCCTTTAATCCCAGCACTTGGGAGGCAGAGACAGGCAGATTTTTGTGAGTTCTAGGCCAGCCTGATCTACAGAGCAAGTTCCAGGACAACCAGGACTACACAGAGAAACACTGTCTCAAAAAAAATTTTTTTAATTAAAGATCAATTAATAAAAACCCAAGATTCCATTGTCTGTTGACTGCCAGAAAAGAGCTAACCTGGACGTCTGCTGATGAGATCTCTGACTCAGATGTCCTGTACCCTTGAGGAGAGCTCTCTGGCTACAACTCCGAATGCAGCAGCTGCTGAGCCTTTGAAGTGTGCTATGCATTGCAGAAGAGGAGTAGGATGGCCAGGCCGCTTAGAGCAGCAAGTACTGCCTTTCTCCGGTCTGGTGCTTGTATTCTGAAAGTCTCCAGAGTGAGGTTGGCACCTGCGTTTGTTCGTTTGTTCACAATGCAGTTGGACAATGTGAGTAGAGGGTTTTGACCAACAGGATATGAAAAGCTCTGGGGTTCTGTGATTTCTCAAGAGGCAGTAGGTGGGCCTGCCACTCCATCTGTCACCTCGGACAGCTCTAGCTACCTCTCCCACCCTCTCACCTGCTTGCTGTCCTGAAAGCATTTGCCCACAGGCACCTTGGGGTCTTTATCCGTAGTACACCTTTGCCTGGAGAAGGCTGGCTCCCAGGTTTGCCCTCCCAGGTCATCTAGGTCACTTCTCCTCCTCCTGCCAGCCCTGAAGAGTCACTTTCTCACAGGGAAACTTCTTCTGGCACCCTTGAAGGTGGAAACCTCAGTGTTTTCTCACACATTGAACCCTCACCTCAGTCCCAGCGCAGTGTCCTGCGTGTCACAGATGCTCAAGGAATTTGGAAAGAACAAAGTGTCCACTGGGATGTTCAGACTAATCATTGTTATTATTGCTGTCGACATCATCATCTTGGATTTCAAAAAGCTTGGACTGGAAAGGATCTCGAGAAAGCATCTGCTAGCTTCTCCAGTTCTTAGATGAAGTGACGATCAGGTTGTAGAGAATGTCTTCCCTGTGAAGAAGACACCCCGGGTGGGAGTGATGGAGAAGTCATCTGTAAGTGGTGGAAGTTTCTGGGCTCTTGGGTTCATCATCAATCACCTGTATCTGCTCTGTTTGTCTCAGCAGGTTGGATTTGTTTCATCACCTTATTTTACTTTATTTTATTTTTGAAACAAGGTCTCTTGTATCCCAGACTGACCTCAACCCTTCCAACTTCATAGGTAGCCAAGAATGACCTGAACTTCTGATCCTCCTGCCTTCACATCCCCCGTGCTATGTAAGTGTGTACACTGACTGGTTTGTGTCGTGCTTGAGAACCAATCCCATGCTTTGTGCAATCCCATGCTTTGTGCCCTAGAAGCAAGCACTCTCCCCTGCTGGACTGCCCCCCCCCGCCCCAGTTTTCTTTAAATAATTATTTTTATGTGCAGTTGTGTCTTTTGCTTGCATGTGTGTGTGAGGGTGCCATATCTCTTGGAACTAGAGTTACAGGCAGTTGTGAGCTGCCATGTGGATGCTAGGAATTGAACCCAGGTTCTCTGGAAGAGCAGTCAGTGCTCTTAACCCCTGAGCCATCTCTCCAGCCCCCCAGTTTTTATTTTCTGTGAGAGAGTTTTGTTATGTAGACAAGGCTGGCTTCAGAACTCACAGCAAACCTCCCGCCTTGGCCTGCTGAGTGCTGGGATGTCAGAAATGCACCACTGAGTGCAGCTTTTGATTCTCTTTGCACACGGTAAGTGTATCCTAGGCACACTTGGATTTCTGACAGGTTCTAGCGTGTGGTGCTGTGATGTCACCAACTTATAGAAAACAAGCTACCGCCTGATCCATCATTCATTCTGAAGAGCGACCTCCGCGGTGTTGTGCGCTTTTGCCTTTGTTGGGTGCTGACTGTTGGGTCAATGCAGAGGCAGAGCTGTGTGTTACTTTAAATTGTTTCACTGGTACAAAAAAGAGACCTGTTAAGAGAAGTAAGCAGACAGCCTTAGGAACAATGCGTCTCGCACAAGATACCCTGGAGATGGCCGCTTTGTCATGGATGTGCTCTTCTCAAATGGGGGTCATGAAAGCCTGTCTATGTCAGCTCTGGTTACTCTCTGACCTTGAGAGGCCTATTTTCTCCTCTTGCCAGCTCTATGAAGCTTATCAAGAGAGGATTGCTATTGCTGTCTACTGCCCATAATTAATCCCGGAGACAGTGAGGATTTAGGACCACTGATTGTGGCTGACTTCAAATTAAAAAGTCACTGTTAGATGTGAAGCAGACACCATATGCTATAAGCGAATGCTTTGAATGATGCAGGATGTCAAGATAACGCACATATAAACACAGTTTGTACTAGGGATCGTGTCTTCACATACCCCGCACTCCGACTTTTCAAGTGTGTTATGGACACACCCACAGAAGTGCACAGCCTTCTCCCTTCACCGTGTTTTTGGAAAATGTATATGGGTTTAGTCTTGAATATAGCACGCATCTCACATTAGCAATTAGGAAAGTTATCTTTCTTCTTTGCCGTCAAGGTGGCGCATATAACCAAAGGCAGACTCCAGTCTGATTGGCTCATGTAATCCAATTGCCGAGCTCAGCTTCTTTTCTTGCGCCTGCCATGACTAATTTGTGGTTTTACAAAGTGTTCCTGAATGTCAGACACATCAATTATCAGAGATGGGCAAAATGCTCCGGAGAGTCCCGGGCGGGGGGGGGGGGGGAGGGAGATGAAAATGGGTCTACAAGGACCTCAGGTTGTGACAGGAGCCAAAAGTCTTCCTGTGTGTGTGTTTTGGGGGGAATTCTCCTATTTAAGAAAATGGCTGGCTTACTTCCCAACTAAAGAAGAAACTTGGCCCGCTGCCAGCAGGATCTCTAGCTATCTGGTCAGTGGACCTGCACTTGCCCAGCCCTCAGAGATGGCATCCTCTCGGACACTGGTGCTTTAAGGGAAGGCTGGGTGAGGTGTCCACTGATTCCCTAACGTGTTTATTTTCCACGGCTCTAGTGATTTTTTTTCTCCCAACTGAAACTCTGTTCTATGCGCCTTTGTTGTTGTGGCTGATGCCTGTTGTTTCTGCAAAAACAATAATAGGTCTGAAGATTAGGGTTGCATTTTATGGGCCTAGCAGCCCAGCAGGGCGTCGTCCTTGGATCAATCCTATACATTCCTGGCATCAGGCCCCTTTACTCCTAGTAATTAATCTTTTTCATACATTCTGTCATGTTTAGAGCCTTTTTATTAAGTGTCTGGTTTCTAAATTTTCTTCTTCCTTGTTTGTTTGGGGAATGTTGCGGGGGGGGGGGGAAGGGGGGGTCAAATCCAGTCTCTTGAGCAGGCTAGACAAGCACTCGGCCTCAGGGATACACCTCAGTCGGGATGTCTAAACTTCCCGTGCTACTCAGTGCTAGAAATGGAAATTATTAATAATAATAATATAAAAAAACAAAACAGCAGCAAAGCCACCAAACACGTGGGTGGTGCCAGTTCTGTCGCCCTCTCATTTTTATCCAGCTACCTTCAGGCCCTTGGTCGCCATGCTGGGGACACGCGGTCTTCTCTTTACCAGAGGGTGTTCTTCAGGAGTGAGAAGCTTAAGAAGGAAGAACATTGGCTTCTTTTGGTCTCTGTGTCCTTTGTCAGAATGCCAGTGTTGGAGGGGGCCTGCTCTGAAGGAAGTTTGTTCCTGAGCCTTGCACTTGGTCTTCCCTCTATAGGGCTTGCAAGCGCGTCGGGCGAGCGGTAGTAATAGGAACAGCTTTGTGCGTTAGCCCACTGACCTACTTGCCACAGGGGAGGCAAAGTATTTTCATTACCCTCTCCCCTAGAGTAGAGATCTTCAAAGGGAGCGCAGGAGGGAGGCCAGCCTTTTCGCCCTCATTTCCCCACTGCTCTCTGAGCTTGGCTGGGCATCACAAATTTAGTCTTTAGTCTCCCAACCTAGCTGCACCAGGATTGTTGTCGGGTTGGCTTTTTTAAAACATCATTTCATATTGCAAACCCAGCCATTATTCCATGCTGCTTAAACTGTATTTGTAGTCTTTGATCATGCATAAGTAGACTCAAGTTAGCCGCTGGTAGAATGATGATACTGTTCTCCGCTTTGCCTTTTAAGGACTCTCTAAGAGCTGGCCTCCAGAATCTTCCATTACCACATTATATCGTGCCTTTGTCTTTTCGTTGGTTCAGGACAAACTATTTGCATGACAAGTAACATAATTCAGTCAGAAAGATCTGCTCTGCTGTGTATATGGCCTGCCTGATCTATATTTACTGCATTTTATAAATTACTGATTATTTCAGAATGTGAAAGACGCCGGATTGGCAAAGAATGCCACCGAGAAGGAGAGGGCACAGCCACTGATGATTATTGTTATTTGCACCCGGGCTGCCTTCTCCTCTCCTTCCTCCCCTTCTATTTTGCTTCAGGAGTTTCTTTACACCAGCTTCCCCTGCCCACACCTCCACTCCCAGCAGGAAGATACTGTACTGCTTGCCACAAGTGGGGGCCGGAACGGGGTAAAATCGGTTCTGAATAGCGGCATCAAATACATTCAAGTGGCTTTCTAAATATATTTCAAGATTCAGTAATTAAAGATTGCAAAGCACTTGGAAAAATTAAAGTACCACGTGAACGCTAAGTCTTAAGAGCAAGGGAGGGTGAGCTGCGAAGTCTCTCCAATTCCTCTGAGGAAATCATAGTCATAGCAATAATTCATAATCATAATAATAAAAATGTGGATTTTGAACATATTTGTCATATTTATTTACATACTTATTTTCCTGAGTATATGTCTTATTTTGTCTTCTGTGCATGCATTCATGTCTTTGAGAATTTTATACATGTATGCAATGTATTTTATTGACAGTCAATACCTACTCTTTCCCCAACTCCTCCCAGATACACCCCCACCTCCCCATCCCATCTCCTAGCAATTTTTTTCTCCTAACAATTACTAGGTTTTAAAAATATTTAGAAGCCAGGTGGTGGTGGCACACCCGTTTAATCCCAGCACTCAGGAGGCAGAGGCAGGTGGATGGATCTCTGTGAGTTCGAGGCCAGCCTGATCTACAAGAACTAGTTCCAGGACAGCTAGGACTGTTAGACAGAGAAACCCTGTCTCGAAAAACTAAAAATAAAATAAAATAAAAGTAATAAAAATATTTGGTTGGGTGGTGGTGGCACATGCTTTTAATTCCAGCACTTGGGAGTCAAAGGCAGGTAGATCTCTGTGAGTTCAAGGCCAGTTGAGTCTACAGAGTGAGTTCCAGGATAGCCAGGGCAAAAAGAAAAAAAGAAAGAAAGAAAGAAAAAATTAACTAATCTTTGACAGTTCATCGAGCATATTTGATCATGTTTACCCCAATTCCTTCCCTAAGTTCTTCTCCAGATCCTTGTTCTTCTCCTTACCTCCCCCAGCTTTGTGTCACTTTATTTATTATTGTTCTTTTTTAAAAATAATACCATGGTGGGATGTCCCGGGCAGCTCGCGGAGCAGCTGCAAGTGGCAGCGCCATGCGGCCGGGGAGTCAGGGTCCCCGGGCGAGCGGCAGAGTCAGGCGGCTGGATGCGGTGGACGGCAGAGTAAATGGACATAAGGCTATACATAAAGCTAGACATTTATTACTTAAAGAAAGAAAAACATAGACAAACATAGAACAAAGACACACATACACACACACACACACACACACACACACACACACACACACACAGACACCAGAGAGAGGATGGCTACGGGGGAAGTCCAAAGTAGCTGGGGTGGGCCTGGTTAGTTCTTAAAGTGGCAGCAGAAGACTAACATTTATTATTTACTTATTTATTAAAACAACCCCTTTTTATTTTACATTTCAATCACAGTTCCCTCTGCCTCTCCTATTTTTTAATTTTTTTTTTTTAAAATAATCTTTTTTTTTAACGTTACCTTATTTATTTATTTATTTATTACTTCATGACTCATTTACTTCAATTTGTGCTGTCCCTACATTTCTCGGTGTGGGATCATCCATTCAAGCAAGGTTGACCTACCAGGAGCCACAGCCTTAAAGAAAAGCCCAGAGTCTCCCTCCTCTCAAAGCCGTCAGCGCCACTGACTCCTAGTTAGGGTGGACACCCATGCACCTCCCTTGCTCCATGCTAGAATGCTGACTGGCTCATCTAGAATGCTGACTGGCACAGCTGTCGAGTCCTTGAGTGTAGCCATCCTGTCGTGTTCAGAGGACGCTTTTCACTCTGGTCCTGACTCTTCCACCTCTGGCTCTCAGTCTCTCCAGTTCCTTCTCTGAAATGGTTCCTGAGCCGTGGGGTCAGAAGGTGTGATCAAACATCCGTTTGTGGCTGAGCACCCCGCAGATACTTCTCTGTGCTTTCACCAGTTCTGAGTTTCAGTGTTAACTGTCATCCACTCATGACACAAAGGAATTTGTTTGCTGTGTACTGTTTGCTTCCTTTTCTCTTCTCCTTTCTTCCCCCCTCTTCTTTCTTCCTTTTTGCACAGAATCTCTCTGTGCACCCTGGTTGGCCAGGAGGCCAAGCTGACCTCAAAGTCATAGATGTCTGTCTGTCACTATTTTCTGAGAGCTAGGATTAAGGATATTTGCCACAATTGCCTGACCTTTTGTTTGTTTGTTTGTTTGTTTCGAGATAGGGTTTCTCTGGGTAGCTTTGGAGCCTGTCCTGAAACTTTCTCTGTAGACCAGGTTATGAGCAAACTCACAGAGATCCACCTGCCTCTGCCTCTTGAGTACTGGGATTTAAAGGTGTGTGCCACCACCACCCAGCCTGACCATTTTTGTTTTTTAGGGTTCTTGATGACATGGATGGAACATACTCATTCTTGCCTTCCTCTCTCGCTGTTACCCACCAAAGTAAACTATGAGCTTCACCCCAGTGAGTGAGCTACGCCCCAGAGTGTGAGCTCAACACCAGTGTGTGAGCTCCGCCCCAGTGTGTGAGCTCCGCCCCAGAGTGTGAGCTCCGCCCCAGTGTGTGAGCTCCGCCCCAGAGTGTGAGCTCCGCCCCAGAGTGTGAGCTCCGCCCCAGTGTGTGAGCTCTGCCCCAGTGTGTGCCAGTCACAGGAATCTTAGTGCAACATTCCCTCCAAAGGAAGTCTTTTGTTGTTTTCTCTTTAACTCTTTGGAGGCCCACCACCCAGCTCCCAAATAAATCACATGGAGTCTTATTCTTTCTTATGAATGTGCAATCTTAGCTTGGCTCATTTCTAGCCAGCTTTTCTTAACTAATTATACCATTTATCTTTTGCCTCTGGCCTTTTATCTTTCTTTATTCCTGTATTCCTCTCTTCTTTCTCGGTGGCTTGCTGTGTAGCTGGCTGGCTGGCATCTGGAGTCTTCCTTTTCTCCTCTTTCCTGCTCCTTCATCTTCTCTAACCAGATTTCGCCTTGTATTTATTTTCTCTGCCTCCCAGCCCCACCTGTTCCTCTCCTGCCTTGCTACTGGTCGTTCAGCTCGTTATTAGACCAATCAGGTGTTTTAGACAGGCAAAGTAACACAGCTTCACAGAGTTAAACAAATGCAACATAAAGGAATGCAACACATCTTTAAATCATTAAACAAATGCTCCACAGCATAAACAAATGTAACACGTCTTCAAATATATAATATTCCATGAAAAAAAAACCCTCATCATTATTGGTCTCAGCAATGCCAAACATGGCTACCCCATCAATCCAATTATTAACCTAAGATGTGTATTTAGGATCTAGGTGGGTTAAAGTTTGTATCATTTTTTTTTAATTTTTTTTTACCCCCTCTCTCCAGTTTGTATCATTTTTTGAAGAGACTTGAGACCTTTTATCTTCATTGCTTCTAATTCTAATTATAGATAGGGCCTGTCACCGCAACTCTAATTTCTTTTAAATATTTTTTATTTATTCTTTAAGAATTCCAAAAATGTATACAGTTTGTTTTTATCACGTCATGCCCCTCCCTTTTGTACTGACCTAATTCTTCCCAGAGCCATGCAATACATCCTTCTCCCAACTTCCTGTTCCCATCTTCCCCCTCCTCTTCTGACACTCACTGAGTCCATCTGGTGTTGCCTGTCCGTGTGTGGGTGTGGGAACACCCAGTGGCAACTTAGCAGCATCTGTATTACCAAAAAATTCTTCCTTCCTCAGCAGCCATTAACTGCCAGTAGTTCCTCAGCCAGGGGCGGGGTTCCATACGCTCCTCTCCTAGTCATGCTGGAATTGATCTTGGGAGAGTGACCATAACTGGTGAGGGCTCATGAGAGCAATGACCCTGTCATGTCCAGAGCACACTCAGCCCTCCTCCCATCCTCCAACTCTTACATTTTTCTCCCTCTCTTCTGCAGTGCTCCCTGAGCCTTGGGGTAGGAACTGACATGGCTGTCCTGTCTAGCACTGACGCCCACAGCCTCTCCTCTTGTCCGGTTATGGATCTCTGCATTAACTGTTGCCCGCCACACAGAGGCTCTGCTGGGTGTGGTGGCACAGGCGTTTAATTCCAGTTCTTCCGAGACAGAAGCAGGTGATCTTTGAGTTTGAGCAGCCTGGCTTACAAAGTGAGTTCCAGGCCAGCTAGGAATAATATAGCAAGACCCTGTCTCAGCAACAACAAAAACAAACAGACAACAACAAAACCACACAAAAAGAGAAAAACCTCTGTGACCAAGGCTGAAAGCAGCACTATTGTGGGTAAATGTATGAATATTTAGGGGCTGGAGAGATGGTTCCGTGGTTAAGAGCATGGACTGCTCTTCCAGAGGACCTGGGTTCAAATCCTAGCACCCACATGGCAGCTCGCAACTGTCTGTAACTCCAGTTACAACACCCTCACAGAGACATGAATGTCGGCCGGTGGGCATAAAATAAAACCCCAATGGACAGAAAATAAAAATCAAATAAATTATTTCTAAAAAATGAGTACTTAGAAGGTAGTTTGACAACATAACCACTCAGCAGAACAAGAGTGAAAATTCCCCCCTTAAGGCTTCTGACCTCCCTAGCTATGGGTTTGCAGAACCAGGAGTGGAATCCCTCCTGTGGAGCAGGCTAACGCCCAATCAGAAAGTGCTTGGCTATCCCCTTTTCAGTGACGCCAACTATTGCACCATTTCTGACTTGTGCAGACATTTGTACTCATGTGCATATATACACACAAATACACATAATGTAAAAATACAGAAAAATGCTCATATATATTATTGGACACACTAGTGCAGCATTCATGTATCAAGGGTAGTCATCCAATGGATCAAAATCAGAGCTGGACAGTCTATTACCATTGCTCTTAGTTATCCGTATAGCCAGGAGATAGGACCGGCATTGAAGACACTCTACACTTTGGTGGCAGGACACAGAGAGATCAGGCTGGGAAACTAGGAAACCTCCTTTATGCCGGCTCGTTTTCACAGTGCCAGAAGTTGCTGCGCGGGCTGTTGTGGTAGAAAAGACATCAATGCTTCTCTCTAGTACTGGAGCTTGAGGACTGCAGTGCTGACCTGCCAGGATTCCCTGGAGCTGGAGACAGAGGCCCCTGGGAGCTGAGCCTAGTGTGGGTGCTGCCAGCAAAAGCCAGGCTTTCTGCAAGAGCAGCAGTCTTAACAGCCGAGCCGGCTCTCCAGACTGTTTCCCCTTTTACGTAACATTTTTGCTCACCAAGTAAGTGGGTTTTTATTAACCTGTGAGCTGAAGTGTAAGTAAGCATAAAGCATAATCACTTTTGAAATGGGTTGGGTTAAAGGAAAAGTAATAGAAGCAGAAAAGTGAAATTTAAATTTATGAAAATAAGCTACATCTTATAAGGTTTCACGGAGAAGCCTAATTTTGGAAATCCTCTCTCGTAATAAATTGCCCCAAACAAATCTACAGATGAGTGAAAAGAAAAGAATGCTCATAATCGTTGGCACACGTTTAAAATAGCAGAAGTTAAGTAAAATTAGAGTTCTCAAGTGCAGGCGTTAATGTTTCTATAAAATGTACAAAATGTCAATAAGAAAATTTATTATAGACCGAAAGAGAAGGCGGGTGTGTGATTTCTGCCAGGCCCAATACGCCTGCTTCCTTATTACCTTGCGGCTTCTGATATGCAAACCCCCAGTGAATGTTAATTAGGCCAATTGGAACCATTCTTCCACCTGGCTATTTTTGGGGGCGGAAACCTGAGCACTTTTGTCTTAGAGTTCTTTCGAATTCCACCTTTGCCCAAGGCAAAGACTCATCCCAGCTACGACCAATTTCCAGGTGTCTTTTCAAAGGGCTTTGGCTGGACCCTGCGTGGAAGACCTAGTGGCAGAGTCTGGGAAGAGTCTCAGACAGATTGTGTAACTGTTGCACCACCAGTGTGTACACGTGTGTCACTAATTTAATTTTAATTTTGCCATCCGCGTTTGTGTAAGATCCTGCAGCTGTCATGTGCTCATCATCTGTCCCTGAACTATCACTAAGCCATGCTGGGCTAAGACAGGATTATAAATGATGCACTGCCATGTGCTCTAAATCTTCTTATTTGCCTAGCTTGGAAGGTATGCCCTGTAAAATGTGATTGGCAGTGTGCTCTATGGCGGCGTTGACTTCTGAAGGCCTATTCTATTGGCTCTGTGCACTCCCTCAGTGGCTGGACGGGCCATCACCTGCTGATGCCTGCCCTTGCCTGACCTCCAACCTCCACCTCTCCTTTCCCCCCACTTGTTTGGCTACTAGCTCTGAGGCTGCCGCACAGACCCTGTCGCTCTGGTGGCACGTGCAGTCTATACGGCATATGGCTGGCTGGTTGTATGCAGGAGAGGATAACTGAAGCCAAGCAGATCCAGCACTGTTATTACAGCAGATGGGGGAAGCGTGGCATTCAATATTTAGACAGATGCCACCTCCTTATTCCACCTGTCTGGAAGTTGGACATTGTACAGAACGAATGTCTGTCTAATGATGTAGGAGACAAAGGGCACATTTATGAAGCTCGGCAGAGCAGCGTGTTTGCTGAGCAGGCACAATATAATTGTCGACCATAACAGTCAGTGTGAGCTGCTTGTTACTGGTCAGAAACGCTGATGCAGGAGCACGGTTACAGTAGGAGCCAGGGAGGCTACTTTTGCCACCTGCTTTGGTCTTTAATTTGGGTGAATGAACACTACATAGGATTCAAGGTTTAGGATGGGTGCCTGAAAGAATTCAGTTGTTTTTTTTCCCCCCCCAAAACACAAGCCTGTGTTCTTTTCTTGTAAAAATCCTCAAAACAAGTGGCATTTTCTCTGTTTTGCATATTTCTTAAAAAAAGATCCTTTCTTTTTTCAATCTCTGAATACATTCTAACCAGACAGAAAAACAAGGTATTATCTTTGCAACTGCTACTATTCTGATGTGTTTGCCTTCAAAGTGAATGCATTCTTTTCCTCTAAATTCAAAATACTGATGATGCCGAACAATGAAGATTTAGAGTTAGTTAAAAAACAAACAAACAAAAAAAATGGTGTTTTCCTTCGAGAGAAGGACTTTTTTCTCTGATCAGTGGAAAGCTTTATATATTTGTAAGTTGTTTCATCCCTTTCTCACAGATAATCTTTTTGTCAGCATTAGTCTGTGTGCAAGACTGCTTCCCATTGTACCAGTCATCCGCAATGCCAACAAGCCTGTCCGACTTGCAACTTCCCGTGAATTCCTTTCAAGGCCGGAAGTTAGTCCAGCTTTTGAGCAGCACTGCTCTACCATGGGCCAAGTACTTATTTATGGTAACTACAAGTGCCTGGAGGAGGGAGCACCTCACAGGAAGCGAATACATGGACGGCTAAGGCAGTAATCTCAGAATGTGACCATAGGCTGACATTCTCAGAAGTACAGCCCATTTCCCAGATTTAGAATTGGCCCGTGGGGAAAGATAACCCTGTTTTAAGGTGCTTCCCTGATGACTCTGACCAGCACTAATGCTGGTCAGAAAAACCCAGAAATACTACTTTTAGGAATGCCACCAGTGAACGGCTCCATTAAAGAGGTATATGAAATGTTGGCATCTGGGGGCATTTCCTAGGGTTTTTAATCCAGGTTTATCGAAGTTTCTTTTGGGTTGTTTTTGAGAGGGGTAAGCCTTCGCTCCGACTCATTTTTCTTCAGCAACTGTTCTTCACGTTAAAACTCCATCCAACAAAAGGCATAGGGGAGGGAAGGAGGCCATTCTTAATTGAACAACCTAGGACTCGTGAGGTTAATTACAGATATTACCGCTGCTGTTTTTCAGCTTCCTGCCCTCAAGAAGCCTCTAGCTTCCAAATGACCTGGCTGCAACAAAGGGACTCTCTTTAGCCCATTAACTAATTGATAAAAATGTGCGTGTTTAGAATGAGTCTAATTAAATCACCGAGCCTTACAATTACTGGTGCATTTGGAAGCTGTTGGGAGATGCGTCACCTCAGCTGGCATTGGAGGGGAATAAAAGATAAAAATAAAGGCGGCTTAACCAAGATCACTTTGAAAGCTGTTCATTTGAAGGCAAAGTACACATTTGCCCGAAATGTCTACGTTTGCCACTTCAAATACGCTCTCTTTCTAGGGCAGCACAGTCTCTGAAACAGGAAATAATAGTGTTTTTCTTCTGTAAAGTGCAGGCATGCTCCACTTGGTCGAATAAAGTTACGAATATCTGGGGATTTTTCTTCTGCCTTAGCATTAAGCTATGTTCCCTTGGAGCCGGGGACGCAGTTTGTTCATGGAGCTTTTGTCTAAGGACCCGCGAATATCTTGGGTAAAAGACGTTTGCATACTGAGAATGGGCTCTCGGGATGTCTTGCTTTATCTTGCATCTGTATGAACTTGTGGCTGCATCGATGCTGATTGTGACTGGGATGCAAGGCTGGATCCCATCTGGGCCTTGGCGGAGGGATGAGACTGTGGACTCAATAATGACGGGCCTAACAGAGTGTGCACAGCGCGTCATCCGCCCAACTCCGTGGCCTTGTCACCCACGGAGAGAGTCCCACTCCATCCACCCAACTCCGTGGCCTTGTCACCCACGGAGAGAGTCCCACTCCATCCACCCAACTCCGTGGCCTTGTCACCCACGGAGAGAGTCCCACTCCATCCACCCAACTCCGTGGCCTTGTCACCCACGGAGAGAGTCCCACTCCATCTTTTGGAAACAGGGTCTCTATGTAGCCCAGGCTTGCCTCAAACTCAGGATCCTCCTGCCTCAACTTCCCATGTGCTACAAGCCCGGGTTTGAACCAACAGAGATATTTGTAAACTTGTAAGTGGAAGAAAACACAAGGGTAACAGGCTTCTCACCACATTTTACAATGCGTTTATTAGTCAAAATAACTACAATGTTTTGAAAAGGGCAAACAAATTTTCTAAAGATCTTTTGGATATTTTTCTCCATTTATTAAAGAAGAGTAACCTCCAACCAAAACCCGACTCACTACACTAGCCCCCAAGTCTAGGCTGACACCAGACACGAAAGTGGACTGGAAGGGAAAGGGCCGAGGCGGTTCTGTACTTTTATAGAGTGTCTGTAGTTGAGGGTTCATAAAACTAAGGCCATAACCCCACCCTCACCACAGGCACACAGCCCTGCTCTCGGGCAAGGTCTTGACGGCAGTGCAGGCTGGCCTTGAACTTCTGATCCCCAACCTCAGTGTCCTGAGTGCTGAGATTCTGGAATGAGTTACCACCACATCCATCCTCAATACTGCGGTTCCTGAACAGATAGGAAAGAGCATCTCTTTCCTTAATAAGTGCCTGCGCATTGACTACTAGGTGCCGTCGGGAGGACTCACGCAGATAGTGACTAGGCAACAGCCACTGCCAATTTGTTTTTGTGCTGTTGAAAGGATAGGTATAAATACCAGCATATAGTGATTTTTTTCCTGCTGGAGACATTAATATTGATAAACAATGGGCCCATCCACTCTGCATTGATAAAACAGCCAAGCGAGAAGCCGGCAAAGCTCATTCCACTCCCTGTCCTCTACTCTCAGTCTCCGAGAAGAGGTATTCGCTTTCCGATTATCCTGTCATTCAACTCATGCTAATTAGTGAGAGTAAGAGAACTTCCGCAGACAGTTTGGTTGCAGGTGTATTCAGACCAGTGGAGATTTAATTACTGGCTAATTGCTTAGTGTCCAAGGTAACATAGTATTACAGTCGCAAACGCTAGAGCCTAATCCATCTTCAAGAAGAGCGGCCCATCTCAGTCTCCAAGTTCAGGCTCCTGGAGGATGCTGGTGGCATTTGACAAAAGCACCAAGGGTGAGGATTGTTCTGTCTTTCTGTTCATGACTGAACCCCAGCATCTGGCACAGGGCAGAATGCATAGGAGACAGTCAGTGAAAATGTTTTGCCTAAGCTAATAGGAATGGCAAATAAGCCAAACGTAGATACAATATCCATTGAGTACGGGAGGAAAACCCTAACATAGAAAGCAAAAATAATATTTCTCTGCTGCCTTCCGAAGGCTATATACTATGAGTTCGCCTAACCTGTTCTATATTTCTAGGCAAACAATCTAGCAGCAAAGACTATGAAGTTGGGATGAGCAATCTCTAAGGCTAAAGCACAATTCTACTTTATTAATTTTTTATTTATTTCTAATGAAATATTTGGATTTTTTTTAAGACAGAGACCCAAATAGCCCAGACTAGTCTCAGTAGTCTGAAGTAGTAGACTAGTCTACTTCATGTAGCTGAAGTTGAATTCCTGGTCCTTCTGCCTTCACCTTCTCAACACTGCCATTTCCTGTGTACACTTCTACACCATCTTTGTGGTTTTTTTTTTTTTGAAACATGGCTTCACAAAAAGTCTAAGTCATCCCTGACCTTAGCATTGTCCTGCTGCACAGGTCTACTTTTTAAAAAACGTTTCTTAGGATTGATTTGTTTTATTTTACATGTATGAGAATATGCACCACATGGGGGTCTGGTACCTACAGAGGCCAAAAAAGGCATTGGATCCCCTGGAACTGGAATTACAAATGGCTGTGAACAACCACTGGGTGCTGGGAATTGAACCTGGGTCCTCTGCAAGAGCAGCCCACATTCTTAGCCGCTGAGCCAGCTCTCCAGCCCCTGATGTATTTGTATTAGTTCTCTGTTCTTGACCACTTAATCAATTTTTTTTTTCCCCAAAACAGGGTTTCTCTGTGTAGCGTTGGTTGTCCTGGAACCCAATCTGTAGACCAGGCTAGCCTCAGTCTCAGAGATCAGCCTGCTTCCGCCTCCTGAGTGATGAAATTAAAGGCGTGCGCCACGACCACTTGACTTCAACCTAATCTTAAAAGCCCAAGCTTTGTTTTCTCTAAAATGGAGCACAGGAAAGGCGATCACCTTGATGGACAGTCAAAAGTGTGGAATGTAGAATATGGAGATTGCCTTGCGTGTGATAGTCTGTAAAGCAGTTACCACCTGGGACTTCCTGACAGCAAATGAAATAGCCTTAGATTAAAGACACAGGGTCAGGAGTAGCTCAGTGGTAGAGGGCTTAGCTAGCATGGCAAGACTGTGGAATTGATCCTAGCATTGAAAAGACAAAGATAATATAGAGTGTGCATAAAATTTTCTGTCTGACATTTTCCTGAATGGACACTTAACATCCAGAGGCGTTAGAGAAGGTGCCCACACTCACACAGGTGGCTCGTGGCAAGCAGAGCAGCTTGACTTTGTATTTCAAGTCTTTCATTACATCAGACTGTGCGAGGGGTCTGTCGTCAGGGTAGCTGTGGTGTGCTGACACTAACTCTGTAGAGTCAAACAAGTTCCTAAGATATGCTGTTCAGTTCCGAAGCCACACTAAAGCCTAGCACTCAGCATGACAATAATGGTTCTTCAATTATGTCATGGATGCTGGTGATGGAACGATGCCTGGGGCCTCACCCTGACCTTGCAGGAAAAGGCACGTAGAGAAAATGGACAATAAGATCAGCAGGCAGGGCGTGCACAGCAGCTTCGTGAGTTCAAAGTTATATAGTATTTGGGGCCCAAATTTAAGCCAGACTGCAAGTATCTGTTTCATAGAAAGGAAACACATAATTTGCTCCACCCAGAACCTTTTGATGCCACCATTGGTTGGGATATGACAGTGGGTCAACTTAGGGAGCAAATGACTGGCGTGAATACTCCTGGGCTTTTCATGTGGGTATGGTTTCTGATTTGGGATTTGCAAAGCTCCACGAACTGAAATGATTAACCACTTCCGTTCCTTCCTTCAGCGCTAACTCCGCAAGCAAGTTCTACGATTGCCATGTCTGTAGCTGATACTCAGTTTCCGGTCCTCCGTGTGTCATTTAGATCTGTTCCCCTTCATACTATTAGTCACGAGTGAGAATAGTCAGACATGTGACCAACTCAGGTAGCGCCATTCTCTGGGGAGTCTTCCTAGGGCGTGTGACACACCACGGGTGGCAACATTGCCTCCTCACTCCTATTTCTGGTACCCTTGACCCTCACAAGCCCTGTCCCACCGGCTGACATCAATACCTAGTTTCTTGTTCCTGGGGATCCAGCTAGTAAACTTTGCCCAGCCTCTCTTAAAGCCAAGTGTTACCTTGGGCTGAGTTCCTACAATCAACCATTGATGGCATGGCTCCTAGAAAGGCCTTTGTGTGGGAATGATTCCAGGTGACATCGGAATGTCTCTATGGTCTTCTCGCATGCTTCACAACTGAGACGGAGAATGCTCAAGGTGACTTCGAATATCATGGGTTAAAGATGGCAGAAATTCTGTCTACCTAGGGTGTCAAACGGCCATGCGAAAGGAGTAGTGCTGCCTCTGACCTAGCGTGTGTCTGCCTAGGGTGTCAAACAGCCATGCGGAATAGTGAGTTATGCCTCTGACCTAGCGTGTGTCTGGAGTGCTCTAAGAATAAGAAAGAAAAATGGCGCTTGTTAAGAAATAAGTTTTACATGAACTAATATAAACTGGCTTTCTCCCGTAGAGTACAAGGCATGATTTGATTCCTAAGGAGCACCATGAAGCACCACACAGACCAGGCAAACATTGATATAGGACACTCTTCCCCCTTCTCACCCGCCTTGCAGTGACTTCCCTGAATACAGACAAAGGACACTCTTCCCCCTTCCCGCCCGCCATGCAGCGACTTCCCTCTCTATTCAGGTCTTTGGCAATATTTGACAGTAATTAAAACGATGTGTGCCCCAATGCCAAATCTGTCCATCTGTGAGGTGGGCTTCTCTGTGCAACAGTTCACTCTACAGTGCAGAGGCCCACAGGGCACTGCTTTTCTGGGTACAGATGGCAAGGACCAGCATTTGTAAGAAAGTCACTAACTGCACTGCTTTTCCTGGCCTGTGGGTTTCAGTTGAGATAGGACTTTGCTGCCTGTGCCAGGATGGCTACCGTGGAGTAATCCTGGTCTCTTCTGTGCCCAGGTCTCCAATGATTCGTGGCTGTTGATCACCTGTGGGTTTTCAGTTGAGAACTAAGCCTGTCGGTTGCCGCAGAGGATGACAAAGCAATGTGACTTGTGGAGGGATGCTGTAGAGACACATTGCCTGTCTGTTAACACAGGCGCTCAAAGTCAGCACAATTCAGTCTTCCTCCAGTCGCTACAAGTTTCAGGACTGGTCCTCCTCTCCCAAGAGGGGAGAACATACGCCTGTCCTTCTCCTGTTCTCAGTTCCTCTTGGACCCTGTGATGCTACCAGGCTTCCAGCTTTGAAGGCATTGAGATCTCTCACCAGGTTTTCTGAGTGAAGTTAGAGGCTTTCTGTTTTATTAGAGGCAGTGAGAGGGTGGGCTATGAAAGAAAAGCCAAAAGCTAATGGTGACCTGAAGGCTTAACAAATGCTGCAGGTTGGAGTAAAGAATGCCGCCAGTAAGTATACTCTCAGCCGGGTAGTGATGGCGCACGCCTTTAATCCCAGCACTTGGGAGGTGAGGTAGGTGGATCTCTGTGAGTTCAAGGCCAGCCTGGTCTACAAGAGCTAGTTCCAGAACAGGCCCCAAAGCTACAGAGAAAAAAAAAAAAACAGACAAACAAAAAAAGTATACTCTCCAGCACAGCAAAACTGAGAACAGACTCTTAAAGTAAGAGGGGAAGCAACAAGTCTGGCAGTACTGGCACATGCCTTCAATCTCAGCACTCGAGAGACAGAGGCAAGCAGATCCTTGTGAGTTCGAGGCCAGCCTGGTCTACAGAGTGACTTTCAGGACAGCTAAGGCTACATAGAAAAGCCCTGTCTCCAACAAAACAAAACTAAAAAGAAGGGAAGCACCAGGCACCCAGGAAGAGAAAAAGGAGGCCAAACACCCTGTGTCTCATGGACTAAGGGTGCAAAAGTATAGCACACCATGATAGTAGTCACACTGAGTACACTGTCCACACTCAACATGCAGAGGCATGTGAACCTCACATAGAGACACAACTTTTCAGAAGCGCCTTCACACAGTTAAAGGACTGGAGTCTTATCCAACAGGAAGTGTAACTCAGTCAACTGGAGTCACATGGAGGACCAGGTAGATACGGATGAGTGATGCTCAAGGTCTGCACGGTAGACTGGACCATCCTCCTGTTGTTGAACAACAGGGGAAGACTGGATGAATTTCTTCTTTCTTCCAGAGGAGTGGCTAGGACAGTATAAAAGTGATGAATGGGGGGCGGGGAGGCTGGAGAGATGGCTCGGTGGTTAAGAGCACTGACTGTTCTCCCAGAGGATCAGGGTTCAGTTCTCACCACCCACATGGCAGATCACAACTGACACCCTAAACCAACTGACATAAAATAACAATAAATTATTCTTTTGAAAAAGAGCTCCCCAGGAGCTTCTGGCAGGACCTCAGGTTTGTGGACTACATACTGTACTTCGTCCACACCCCACACCTTTGCCCAGCTCCAGGGCTTTTTCTCTGTAGATTCAGGGCCCTTTTCACTTCTGAAGTTGCTTATAAACTGGGGGAGGAGAGCCATGAAAAGCTACCAGGGGGTTATAATTTCATATTTTGTTTAGGTACCCTCTTGTAAGGTACCCTCTTACAAAGGTTTATGGAGACATGGAAGTCTTTTGGAGTTGTTTGGCAGAACAATTCTCTCTCTCTCTCTCTCTCTCTCTCTCTCTCTCTCTCTGTCTCGTGTGTGTGTGTGTGTGCTGTCAGAATAGAATACAGAGTGCATATGATCTAAACAATTTTATCACCAATTTTACCCCCAGATGCTGGAGTATAATTTTAAAAAATGATTAAAAGCTACTTTTTTTTTTTTGTGCTAGGGACTAGGACCTTGGGCTTACTGAGCAAGTTTTCTTTCACAGAGATAAATCCCTAACCCCTGGGATTTACTCACATCATTATTATTATTGTTTACAGAAGTCAGAAGATGACATTCGGTATCAGAGGATCCTCTTGAACTGCAGGTACAGACAGTTGTGAGTTGCCAGGTGAGTGCTGGAAATCAAACCTGAGCTCTCTGGAAGAACAACCATTGCTCCTAGCCACTGAGCTATCTCTCCATCCCCAGAATTTATTCTTTATAAATAAAATTAATTTAAACATTTTTTGAGAAATTCTTGAGGTGGCCAGGCATAGCACAGACACTCCAGAGACTTACCTTCTCCAAGTTCACAGAGCCTTCCAAATAATCCATCTTTTAACGGACATTTCTGTACAGAGAAGACGTGCATCACAATAAAAATCAAAGCTAAACAAAAACTCCACAGCTGCCAGATGTGTGGCATAAGCCTGTAATTTTAGTACTTATGAGAGTGAGGCAGGAGGATCATGACTGAGTCTAAGACCAGCCTGGGCTACATCACAAGACCCTGTCAAGAAAGGAGGGAGGGAGGGAGGGAGGGAGGGAGGGAGGGAGGGAGGGAGGGAGGGAGGAAGCAAGACGTGTGTGTGTGTGTGTGTGTGTGTGTGTGTGTGTGTGTGTGTGTGTGTAGTGTTGGGCTTCGCGGTGAAGGGGGGGGAAGAGGCAGAAGATAGAAGGATCATCTCACTTGAAGCAGGATCCCAGCTAGCTGCCTTTTAAAACAGAGACAGGTCTGGTTGGTGGGCTGGAGGTAGTGCCGCGCTGGACATACAAAGACCTTCAGTTCTGTAACCATGGTGACCTGAGCAGGTACACAGTGTGCCACACAGGTATGTGGACCTCTCCTGTGGGCAGGTCTGTCCTGGACATGTTCTCCAGACCCTGAGATGCTCTCCTCTCCTCCTCATCCTCTGCTTCCCTTCCCTCCTACTCTAACTCTACATCCAAGCCCTGTGATGAAGTCTTTTTTTCTTTTTTCTCTTTTAAGGACTTTGAAGCTTATTGAGGTTCTTGTTCCTCCTCCCCTACTCCGTACACTCTGGGGCTAAGGACAGGTCCCAGGGCCTTGAATTTTTTGTTTTCCAAGACAGGGTTCTCTGTATAGCCCTGGCTATCCTGGAACCAGCTCTTGTAGATCAGGATGGCCTTGAACTCAGAAATCCATCTGCCTCTGCCTCCCAAGAGCTGGGACTGAAGGTGTGTGCCACCACCACCACCTCTACCACTGAGTCATTGTGAGATGCTGTGGTCCCTCAGCAAGAGACCTTGCCTGCCAGTATCAGGAAGCTTCCTATGTCACCGAACACTCAGTCAAAGGCGAGATAAAGGTTTCTTCTGGAAGAAGACTTTAGAGCCCTCTGTCCATGACTCAGTGGAGTGGTGCCCCCTTCACCTCAGGTTGCTTCCTGGAGTCATCTGAGTATTAGGGCAAAGAGGTCCTAAGACTTACATACTTGGTGTAAGACTTACATGTGCTCGGTGTGGGGTGGAACAATAGTGCGGAGGCTGGCTCCTCGGGGTCCTTGACCAGAACAGTTCCAGCTGAGATGTTTAGCCCTGTAGTAGACACAGCTTTGTCCGGGACCAAACAATGTGGGATGAAATGTTTATCTAATTATTCTTTATAAAAAAAAATCGGGAGTCAGATATTATGACAAGAACCGGAATGAGCAGAGAAGCTTTGGAGAAGTCACCAGTGACTTCTTATTTCTTCCATTCCTCCATCCAAAAGGGCTGAGATCCTTTTTAAGACCTGCCTTATTACTTCCTGTCTCTCTATCTGTCCTTGGTTCTCCAAAATCTCTATGGTTAATTTTGATCAGCTAGTGATTAACTCCGCCCTTTGATTCAAAGCAAGCTTTATTGTCAGAATTTGAACAAAATATCTACACAACAGTAGTATATTAAATGAAATGAAGATGCTTACTTACAAATAGGGAGTTTCTACATTTGTTTTATTTTGTTTTTTGAGGCAGGGTCTTGTTATTGTAACCTTGGCTTAGAACTCACTATGTAGACCAGGCTGTCCTTGAACTCATGGAGATCTACCAGGCCGAGTCTCCTGGGTGCTGAGATTAAAGGTGTGTGCCACCATCTGACTTGTTTATTTGTTTGGGGACAGAGCTTAGGGTGGCACCCTCATTTTGTGAGAATTTGGATTATGCCCACCTAGTGCCTGGGGACACAGCATGCCTAAGGGATCACAGACCCTGGAGTCACATCTTAAAGGTTCATCTTCCCTGTGGGCAAGAACAGGACCAGTGACTGTCAACCACACAGCCCTTTTGGGAAGTAATTATGAATTCTGCCCAGCACTTCAGGAATAAAAGCTGAACAATCATATAAAATATTTTTTAAAAAAATACTGGGAACAAAGCTTTCTGATTTAAAAAAAAGAATTTTGATGTATTCTCTACACCACATCCAGCCCTCATCACAATGCTAGCACGAACCAATCAATTTGTTGTCTGAGAGACTTCTTTTCTTCCTTCCCTTCCCTTCCCTTCTCTTTCCTCCCCTCCTTTCCCTTCCAAGGGTTCTCTGTATAGTCCTGGCTGTTCTGGAACTTGCTCTGTAGACCAGGCTAGCCTTGAACTTAGAGAGCCACCTGCCTCTGCCTCAAGAGCTGGGACTAAAGTCACGTGACATCACCACACAAGAAATGTCTTAAAAATATAATTCACTTTGAAAATGACAATCTGAAAAAATGATAAAAAGGTTTTGGGATGTGTAGTAGGGAAGGAACTTGCTAAAAGCAAATTGAGTCTGTTCTTAAAAATGTTTATTCAAACCGGGTGATGGTGGCACACATCTGTAATCCCAGTACTTGGGAGGCAGAGGCGGGTGGATATCTGTGAGTTCAAGGCCAACCTGATCTATAGAGCTAGTTCCAGGACGGGCACCAAAACTACACAGAGAAACCCTATCTCGAAATACAAAACAAAACAAAACAGTTTTCTCCAAATCGAGTGCTTCTTATTCACTCCTTAGAGCAGTAGGAACCTTAGAGCAGTAGGAACCTTAGAGCAGTAGGAACCTTAGAGCAGTAGGAACCTTAAGAGCAGTAGGAACCTTAGAGCAGTAGGAACCTTAAGAGCAGTAGGAACCTTAGAGCAGTAGGAACAAGACTGGCATAACCGACATGCACATCTGTACGTGGGCCAGATGTGGCTCAGAGACCCCCATGAATCGTTCGAAGCAACACACAGAAGCTTGAACATCCAGCCCGACCCTATCTTCTTCTGACCCTGCTATACTCACTGCCTTAATTATCGTCCCGACAAACAGACCTTATCCCGTGCTTGATCCTTTAACAAATATTTGCCAATATAATGAATAAGAGTACCAAATTGAAATGGCCCAACCGTGGAAATAAATATAAAACAGCTGTCGGAGTCGCTGCTGTAAATTCCAAAGGGTGGTTCATCTTCAGTGTGCGTCATGGGAGCTTAGGGAAGAGGCACTTTGAAGCCTCCATGGATCCTTTTGTCTACCAGAGGAGAGCCAGAGCCAGGCCGTAGATTTAACTAATTAGAACCTGGTCAGTGTCAGCAAAGGTCTGAAACAGGGTCCTGCTGCTTCAGCACAGGAACCGGGCCTGGGCCCTGACAACGTGCTCAGAAGTCAGACCCTTGGATTTCAAATGGGCTTATCTGACCAGTGACACACACTGGGAGCTCACACACGTGCTGGGTGCTCACACAGGTGCTGGGTGCTCACACGGGTGCTGGGGGCTCACACAGATGCTGGGGGCTCACACAGATGCTGGGGGCTCACACAGATGCTGGGGGCTCACACAGGTGCTGGGGGCTCACACAGATGCTGGGGGCTCACACAGATGCTGGGGGCTCACACACGTGCTGGGGACTCACACACGTGCTGGGGGCTCACACAAATGCTGGGGGCTCACACACGTGCTGGGGGCTCACACACATGCTGGGAACTCACACAGGTGCTGGGGGCTCACACAGGTGCTGGGGGTTCACACGGATGCTGGGGGCTCACACACGTGCTGGATGCTCACACAGATGCTAGGGGTTCACACGGATGCTGGGGCTCACACACGTGCTGGGGGCTCACACAGGTTCTGGGGTTCACACAGACACAGACTTCATTTCTTTGCGTTTATACCAATGATGTCAGCAACTCTTCTAAGCAACGTCACAAATTTCTTTCTTTCTTGTCTTCCGTTTTGTGAGGAGGGTGTAGGGGTTGGACATACTTTACATATCTTAGGCAAGGGCTCTGCCATTGGACTGCATCCTCAGTTTTATTGTTTTCATTTTAAAGACCTATTTATTTTTGTTATGTGGATGGGCCTTCTGTCTGCGTGTTTGTATGTGTGCCATGTGCCTATGGAGGCCCAAGGAGGGTGTCAGATCCCTTGGAAATGAAGTTACAGATGCTTGTGAGCTGCTGTGTGGGTGCTAAGAATCAAACTGAGTCCTCTGCAAGAGCAGCCAGTGCTCTTAGCCACTGAGCCACCTCTCCAGATCCTACCTTTCAATTTTGAGATATGGTCTTGCTAAATTGTTCAGCCTAGAATTGAACTCACACTGTAGCCCACGCAGGCCTTGAACTAATTTAGATTCTACTGCCTCAGCTAGCTTTTTTTTTTTCTTTCTGAGACAGGGCTTTTATATGTAGCCCAGGCTGGACCTCAAATTTACACAGATTTATAATCCTCCTTCTGCTAAGTCATCGATCAATACCTGTTGCCTCTAATTATTACAGGTTATTTGTCCCTATTGCCTTAAAAATCATGTATAAAGAGTTCTTGTGAGCCAGGCGGTGGTGGCGCATGCCTTTAATCCCAGCACTCGGGAGGCAGAGGCAGGCGGATCTCTGTGAGTTCGAGGCCAGCCTGGTCTACAAAAGCTAGTTCCAGGACAGGCTCCAAAGCTACAGAGAAACCCTGTCTTGAAAAACTAAATAAATAAATAAATAAATAAATAAAACAAAGACTTCTTGTGTTTGCATATGAGAATTAGTAACCAGGGTCCAGGGAAATGGCTCCCTCAGCAGTGTACTGAGAGTGCATGCATGAAGACCTGCCTTCCACCCAGCATCCACATAAGCAGTTACGAGTGACTCCCTATGTCTGGAACCCCAGCACAGGGATAGGAAAGCATGGAGGCAGGAGAATCTTCCTGGGGCTTGCTGGTGAGCTTCAGGTTCAGTGAGAGACCCTGTCTCAAATACTAAAGTGGAAAACAATGACCTCTGACCTCCATACATGTACACATCACATTGCGCGCGCGCACACACACACACACACACACACACACACACACACACACCACATAAGCAAGAACACAAACAATACACACATAAAAGCTGGCATTTATTAGCTGTTACTGGTGAATTGCATGCAAGAAAAAGATGCTGATTTCTTTCTTTAGAAATGCTGGGCGGTGATGGCACACGCCTTTAATCCCAGCACTCAGGAGGCAGAGGCACGTGGATCTCTGTGAGTTCGAGGCCAGCCTGGTCTACAAGAGCTAGTTCCAAGACAGACTCCAAAGCAGGAAACTCTGTCTTGAAAAACAAACAAAGAAAAAAAATAAAAAAATAAAAAAAAAAAGAAAAACAAACAAAGAAGCAAAAAAAAAAAAAAAAACCCAAAAGCTAGATCTTGGGTAACATCTTTTTTTTGAGACAGTGTCTCATCTTACTGTGTGTAGCTCTGGCCCTCCTGGAGCTCACTATATAGACCAGGCTGGCTTTGAACTCACAGAGATCTACCTGCGTTTGTCGTCTAAGTGCTGTTATTAAAGGCTTGAGGCACCATATCCAGTTAGGACCAACTATCTTAGTTTCCGGTTTCAACATTGGTGAAGTTGATCAGTTTTCATTGCGTGACTCAGTTCGCTCCCAGGGCAACTGAGGCAGGTGCTAATGGCATCCTAAAGCAATGGGGTGAGCAGCTGGTCGGCAGTAGAACCTGCATTTCACCCAGGTCCCTGGGACATCAGGGTCCCAACCTCCTGTCACCCTTGCACTGATTCTGAGTCATGATTTGGGGATCCAAGATGCAGTTATCCCCACATTTCCCCTCTTCTCAGCTGTTTGATTTCTGGATTAGGGTCAGGAATATTGTCCTCTGTGTGTGATTTGGTCTGTGGCAGAAGGTAGGTGGAGCATAGCTTAGGTGAAGAACGCCTGCAATACGGAGACTCCGGAGATGCTCGTTGGGGACTGGTGAGACAGTTCCTAGGGGTGGGTGGCTTCTGCACTGGTGAGACCGTTCATAGGGGTGGGTAGCTTCTGCACTGGATGTATCTGTGCTTAGTTACCAGTGCTGAGCCAGGAGCACAGGGGGCGACTTGGAAGCAAAGGCGAGAGAGAACACAGCAACCTAATTGGTCACCGCCACGAACCTATACTCAAGGGACGGACAGCACAGGCAGAGGCAATGGCTTACACACGTATTCCTGAGCTGTGCAATAGATGGAAAGGGGTCCCAGATGGATTGGGCAGGGGCTTAGTTCCGGGATTATGATGAGACAGTGGGTAATTATTGACTGGCAGGGCCTCAGCCCTGATTAGTATCTGCAGGCCTGTTCCCCTCCTTCAGAGGACAGCATTGATAAAGATAAACCGTGCGGCTGCGTGTCCTTCATTCGGCATACAACGACACATTTCAATCTAACAGGATCAGGTCCCCACTTTGATCACAATCTGTTACCTAGATGTCTTTGCAAATTAATCAGTCCTGCTTGTTTAGCTCCAGTCAGTTTGTACTGCTAAATTAATAAATGTACCGGGAGCAACAGAACACATAATTAAATTCTACGCTTTAATCTCCACATAATAATTTTGACCTCAGTCTGGGCCCTCTGTTCTAGCCAGGAGAATGCAGAGCCCAGCAGCCTTCTCTGGGTCGTCTACACTAACCACCCACCCTCAGGGTGAACTCCAGAGCTCATAAAGTAAGAGAAATCCTGATTTAGAAATGCAAAACACAAAACAAAACAAAACCAAAAAAAAAAAAAAAAAACCCGAAATACTAGGTGCTGGATGGCCAAGCAGAGCAGGAAGGTGAATTTGCCAGTTGGCATCCTGGACAAGAGAACAGAACAAACACACACACGCAAGTGCGCGCGCACACACACACACACACACACGCATGCACACACACACACACTCATCTAATTGATGAATCCAAAGTCTTGGGCAACCAGTAAGCAGCATCCACCAACTAATGGATGGAAGCTCCTTTGAGGAACCTTGGAACCTCTTCCTCATGAAGAGCTGATGTCACCAGTTGGTTTTATTCTGGTCCCCAAGTTGATACTTGCCTTGGTGCATGTGAGACCAGCCAGGCTGTGAACTGCTGTAAGGTTCTAAGTTTCCTGTGAGTCTCAAAAGGTCCCCTCCCGCAGCAGGGAGGGGTTATACTTGGGTGCCGGTTAGGAATGAGAAAGGTGTTTTCAGTTTTTGAGGGCTCTGTTTATTTATGCTGCAATGCTGTGGGTTAAACACAGAGCCTACATGAGGTAGGAGAGTCCCCTGCCACATAGATACACCAACAGCTGATTTATCCGAGAAAGATGCTTTGTTGTAAGCTCTGGAGAGCAAGCTAGGAACAAAGCACTTGGTACCCAGTCTTTGAGCTGTTGCTCTAGTTTGGGTAGCATCTTGGTGTCGTCCTTTAAGTTTACCATGCTGTTCCATGTTGGTATCAAAGCCTTGATTTGTAGAAACCATGGAGCCAACACAAGATGAAATCTGCTGGATGAATGCTGGGCCAGAACCTGGGAGGCAGGAGCTGGGACCAGACTGGGTTTACCATCCACTGATGACCTGGGCGGGACATTTCACCTTTGTGTGGCTCAGCACTCTCATCCGAAGAAACAAAAGAGTAGGCTAGATAATCTCCAAGAGACCATATTCTGAGTGTCTGTGATTCCACTCAGAGTCAAGTGGGTATTAAGGCAATTACGGAATAACACGAACCAAAGGGAAGTTTTCCCCCCTCTCTCTGTGGCTGAGCTCCTTCAGAGAGAACCGGTTGCTGACTTCAGCTATTAGCCTGAATTTGTAGACAACTGCTTCGTTTCTGCCACTTAATTGTGCGTCTGTCATCACAGAGTTGAGATTTCCACCAGATAACCGATGATTAAGCCTTTGGTTAAATTTTCAGCCGTGTGGAATTTTTGTCCTGCTCTCTGAGCAGGGGAGTGCAGGGATGTGTGTGTTGACGGGGCCCAGCGGCAAGGGGTGGGTTATATGTAACCGGAGATGTATGATACGGAATCGCCAATGTTTTAGCTAGAACAAACTGATGTCATGTTAAGAGAAGAAAAGAAAAGTAACTTCAATTGTCACAAAAAAAAAACCTCTAACATAAATTAACCACGAGGGATGCAGCTGTGCAGCAGGGTGTTCAGACGCCAATGATTTCTGAGAAAATGAGGGCACTTGAAAGGCTTGACCCTGAAATCGATTCACGGATGATTTACTTAAATAACCTGGTAAGCATTTGTGTAGGTACCCGATCTGTTTTGTATAGGAACGACTTTATTTCTGTAGTGGAAAAACCAGAAGTCTGGGTGAACACCTGTGATTTCAACCATGGGAGGCTGAGGCAGGAGGATTACTGAAAGTCTGAGGCTAGTTTGAGTTATATAATAAGTTCCAGGCTAGCTTGGGCTATAGAGTAAGAACTTGTCTCAAAAAGACATGGGTGGGGAGTGAGGGATCTAAGGGTGCTGGAAAGGTGGCTTGCCAGTGAAGAGCACTTGTTACTCTTGCTGAGGACCCAGGCCTGTTCCCAGCACCCACAGGGTGGCTCACAGCCATCAGTAATTCTAGCGCCAAGGGAGCCAACCCCTCTTCTGGCCTCCTAGGGTACTAGGCATGTACACTGTACACATACATACACGCAGGCAAAACAGTTATTCATATAAAATAAATAAATCTAAAATAAATTATTTTTAGAAAGAAAGAAACAGAAAGGAAGGAAGAAGGAAAGAGAAAGAAAAGAGAGAACCACCCAGTGGAGCAAGGAAGGAAGATTTGTTCATTCTCTTTCTGCTCTCAGTTGTAAAGACCGAAGGATTTTAAAAAATTAGCAGAGGCGTTTTTATGCCTCCGTGTCATTTTTATAATAATTCATAGCTACTTACACAGAAATGAATTTCTACTATGGTCTGCCTTTAAATCTTCTAAAAGTACCACCAATATCATTGAAAGTATGGAACTCCCCGAGGAAAATCTATTAAAGTGCCTGTGTGTCACCCACGTGAATAACGGATGAATTAATTATGATCGGCGCAATTACAAGGAATAACTAATGAAGCCATAATGACCAGACGCTGGCAGTTAATTTTCAAAGCACAGTGAGAGGTGAACGTGGCGAAAGATCCCCAAAGAGAACACCAAGCTTTGTGTGCTCACCTTGGGGGCAGGGTCCTTGAGGGCACCAGTCAATTCAGCTCGCTAGCAGCACTCCCGTGCTGAAATAGCCTCTTCCTGCTTCCAGCTGCTGACTGGGGCTCACCTGGAGCTCAGCAAAGCCAAAGCCTGGGCCACTCATTTCCTTCGGCTAGCTAGCATTCCCAAGGGCACCCTGTCTCTCTTGTTCTGAGGACATGGTAAGGAGATGGAAACTGAAGAAGTCGGTGATTATATGATTTTTTTTTTCCCTAAAGCAAGATCAAATTAAAATTAAGTGGGTGAAATAGGGGGTAAAGAATAGAGCAGAGAGGAGAGAGGGCTGGGCACAGACTGCAGGGCATGCCTGGGCCTCTCACTTGGTGAGTTCTGGTTGCTTTTCTCATTTGACAAGTAAGGAGCTGACTGAAGAATCTCCCTGAGACTAAAACTCTGCATGTCTGTGGTTCGTTTTTACTTCACAGTCCTGGAAGGCAGTTTCAGGCAGGAAACGTAATACCGAGAGTTTCCTAGCGGCCAGGTTTAAAGAGACAAGAAGCTAGATGTGCTGCCGTGGAAGATCAAAATGGTAACACACACACGCACACACACACGCACACGCACACGCACACGCACACACACACACACACACACACACACCAGGTTATTAATGACAGGCTGCAGATTTGGGCTATGCAATGAAAGCAGAAGCCTGCTGTCAGCTTTGGGACACACTGAGTCAGGCACAGCAAGAAGGAAAGCACTGCTCTTGCCAAACCTCTCTTCCTGAGGTCCCCCTCTTCCTGAGGTCCCCCTCTTCCTGAGGTCCCCCTCTTCCTGAGGTCCTCCTCTTTCGAGGTCCCCCTTTTCCTGAGGTCCCCCTCTTCCTGAGGTCCCCCTCTTCCTGAGGTCCCCCTCTTCCTGAGGTCCTCCTCTTTCGAGGTCCCCCTTTTCCTGAGGTCCCTTTCTTCCTGAGGTCCCCCTCTTCCTGAAGTCCCTCTCTTCCTGATAAGAGGGAGCAAGAGCGGGTTCCTACAGCAAGGTCACTGTATGCAGAAAACCCAGAGGATCAGGTTCAACATCACCGCCTCTTTCAGCTCCATGAATGCATTTTATTCACCTCTGTGGATGGGAGTTAACTAATATCTGTCAAAATAACAGCTGGTAGGATCCAAAATACACAAAAGGTCTAAGTACTTTTCTTCCTCGGGTATTTTGATAGTGGTTTATCAGTAATATATATATATATATATATATATATATATATATATATATATTCAAGTTTTAAATCCATCTCAAGGTACTATCCTAGCTGTCCATCTTGGAATGGATCACTACTTCTGAATGTCAAAAGGCCTTCCCACAGGGAGCCGATTTCAAAGAACTCAGCTGAGCACTGTCTCAGGGATCTCTCTCTCTCTCTCTCTCTCTCTCTCTCTCTCTCTCTCTCTCTCTCATTACTATGAAAGACAATGGATTCCAATACAGTCTGCTCACACATATGTGTGATTGTATTTATTCTAATGCACCTCCTTCCTGAAGGCCCTCCCTGTGTCTGTCTCCGCCCCATCCCCAGGGTGGACTGTCTTATATCACAATTGGTTCCTCACTCTCTTCTTCTCCACCCTTTAAGATCTCTTTCTTCTCCTTCATGATCTCTTTTCTAGTTTCATAACCTATACCTCCTACTACATACATGTATATATGCATGCATTCACTCAAATGTAGGTTGCACATGTAAGAGGAATAAGTGTCTTGGTCTTCTTGAGTCTGTTTTATTATATTTTACATAATGATTTCCAAATGCATAATTTCCTGAAAATGTCATGCTTTCATTTTTCTTCACAGCAAACAAAATCCTGCTTCCTAGCTATATGTAGGCAGAACATGTATAATAAACACGGGTGTACAGATATGTCCGTGGTATGTTTACTTAAAGTCTATCGAACATATACCCAAGACTGGTATAACCGGGTCAAATGGTGGTTCTAGATTTAGCTTTTTTGTCTACATCAGCAGTGTAGAAGGATTCCTCTTCCCCTCATATTCCTCAGCACTTAGGATTTGTTTAGAAGATTCTTGGGGTACTCTGTCTCATATATGTATTGACAACCTACCCTGGACAATACACTACCGCTAAATACCTATCTCTTCTCAGGACACTTGTCACACGTGAGTAAGCACAGCATGCTGTACAGAGGGGCTAGAGAAGCCTGCGGAAGAGCACTGGTCTTGGCTGGGCTACAGGGTATCTTTAGAGAGAGATGCCTTTTATCTTTGAGTTCCAAAAGATGAGCAATGGGCAAAGGAGCTTGTGTGGGAAGGGAATGTTCCAGCAAAATCCTGGGCTTTCTGCAGTAGTCATGGCCAGTGTGTTCTGAGGTTTACTATTTCTATAGCCATCTTCTATGCCCCCACTGCACGAAGCAAATACTGTCAGTATCTCTATTTTAAAAATATTTATAACATAGAAAAAATGTTTATGACTGTAGCAAGCATCACCTTTTTTTTTTTATTTTCCTCGAGTCAGGATTTCTCTGTAGCTTTGGAGCCTATCCTGGAACTCGGTCTTGTAGACCAGGCTGGCCTCGAACTCACAGAGATCCACCTGCCTCTGCCTCCCAAGTGCTGGCATTAAAGGCGTGCACCACCACCGCCTGGTTAGCATCACAAATTTAAGTAACTTGTCAAAGTCTGGTGCCAGCACTGAAGGAGGTCAATGCAGAACTACCAAGTGAACCACTGGATTCTGGTGTTTGGGGCAGGGGGTCGGAGGGGGATAAGGTGAAGATAAAGGATACTGCCAGGGTTGGTTAGAGCCCAGTTGTGAAAACTCCTTTTCATTTGCCCTGTGAACACTGAAAAGCGACCTGAGTGTGGGCCGATGAGGGGCAGCTCAGGTGGAGAGTCCTCAGAAGCCTGTGCAAAGCTTTGCGTTATTGTTGCTCTTTTCGTTTTTTTGAGACAGAGTCACACTCTGTAGTCTAGGTTGACTAGAACTCTCATTACGCAACCTACACCAGCTTCAAGCTCATAGTGATCCTCCTGCCTCAGTTTCTCCCCCATCTCTAGTGCTGCGATTACAGGGGTCAATCCTGAAGACCTTCAAAAGTTGGTGGCATCCGAGATCATATATGGAAAAGTCTGTGTAGTCTGGGGTCCTACACAGAACAATAACAACAGGGCCTCTTGCCCCCAGCAACTCTGAGAAGCTCCACTGGATTTGGGGCAGTGATAGAGCATTTGCTACTCTTGCAGAGGACTTGGGTTGGGTACAAATGGCTGGGAAGTAGTGGTGGATGCCTTTAATCCTAGCACTCAGGAGGCGCCCACATGGTGGCTCACAACTCCAGTTTCAGGGAATCTTATGCCCTCTTCTGTCTTCCTCAGGCACTGGGCATGAATGTGGTCCATTTCCATACATGGCAGGCAAACCACTCATACATACAAAAATAAATCTTTTAAAAAGACAACAATACATATGTTTTTATCATTTCTCAGAAATGAACGCAGAGGGGAGATCACCTAATAAATAATGCAACAAGAATAGCAGGTGATGGATCTGAATGCTACTTGTACACTTTACTTTTCACTTTTCAGTGTTTATTATGTTATTATTACTATTGTTATTTTAGACTCACCAAGTCTGAGCTGTGCTGCCCACATGCCTGGGGCTACCCACTGGGGTGTGGGCAGCTGACCAGTGTCCACTTTGTCCTTGTCTGCTCTCTAAGGCTGCTGTGAGAAAATGCTATGATAAAAAGCAGCTTGGGAAGGAAAGGGTTTATCTGGCTGCTCCATCCCAACCACAGTCCATCACTGAGGGAAGACAGGGCAGGAACTCAAGGCAGGAATCCGGAGGCAGGAAATGATGTAAAGACCATGGAGAAATGCTACCTACTGGTTTATTCCCCATGGCTTGCCCAGTCTACTGTCCTACACAGCTCAGGATGAGCTACCCAGGGTGGCACGGCCAACAGCAGGCTGGGCCCTCCCACATCCATCGTTCAAGAAAATGCTCCACAACCTTGCTCACAGAACAACCCAATGTGGGCATTTTCTCAATTGAGGGTTCCTCTTCCAAAGGACCCTAGTTTGTATCAAATTGACAAAACAATTAACCAATACCTCTCCCACCCCTCGGGGAAAGCGACTCTCTGGCCCCCAGTAGCCACCAGTTGTCAACAGTTCCTCCGCTAGGAGTGAGACCCTAATAGCCCTTCTTCCTCCATGCTGAAATTAACTCATAAAAAAATCGATTTATTTATTTTTATTTTATATGTATAGCTGTCTGCAATGCGCTTGGAGGCCATCGGAATCCCAAACTGGAGTTCCAGAAGGTTGTGAGCTGCCTTGTGGGTGCTGGGAATCAAACCTGGGTCCCCTGGAGGGCAGCTAGAGCTCCTAACCACTGAGCCTGATCGCCAAAGCCCTACTTTTTTCAAACCTTATTTTGTGCATATGAATGTTCTGCTTGAATGAATATATGTTCACTCCATGTGTGCAGGAGCCCAGGTAGGTCAGAGGAGGGTATCAGATTCCCTGAGACTGAAATTACCAACAGTGTAACCTGCCATGTGGGAACTGGGAACCAAACCTGGGTTCTCTGCAAGAACAAGTGCTCTTAACCGCTGAGCCATCGCCCCAGGCCCCATGCTGGAACTTTTAACTAGCATTTGTACTGTTCTTTTTGTTGTTGTTGTTGTTTCTTTGTTTTTTGGTTTTTTTTTTTGGTTTTGTTTTGCTTTTTTGCTTGTTTATTTGTTATTTTGGGATAGAGTTTCTCTGTGTAGCCCTGACTGTCCTGGAACTCATTCTGTAGACCATGCTGACCTCTGTCTCATGAGTGTTGGGATTAGGCATCCACCACCCAGCCATTTGTACCTTTCTAAGAACAAAAATATTGTGCTTTACAGAAAGGCTATTTTGAAATGAAATCATTTAACCTGTTTGGAGCCTAATTGTACTATTTCTAAGATGTTTTGTTTTGTCCCCAGTTTAGGGCTGGACCTAAGCTGAGAGACATTTTGAGTCTTTTATGTAAGATCTGTGACACTTTTCTATGCTAGCAGACACGCTGTAAACAAGAGCTGGTTTAAAAGAAAGGCAGTCTTGATGTCACTTATAATTAAGCTAAGGAGACCAGGAACAGAATGATGCCAGCCATGTTTGTTACCACTCCTGGAGAGCTCCTTGTACCCTGGTAGCTGCACCACACCTTCTGCATGAAAAACCTCAGTTCATCCCCACGGCTCTTCTATGTGTCAGGACCAGCTTATTTTATAGACAAGGGGTTCTGGACCACCGTGATTTTCTTAGTACCACATGGTGAATGTAGTACTGATAACTGAACTTGGTCTGATTCTGAGGCTCATGCATTTGGGCTAGCCTCAGGAGACCAGGCCCTACATAAACAAACGCTGTGGGCTGCCTTGTAAGTACAAATGCATAGTCCAAGTCAGAAGCAACCACAAGTGACAGTGACAGTACGCTGTGTTTTTGTTTGTAGTGTTACTGTTTTTAATATACAGTATTTTGGTCTAAGGCCACCTTTTAGACCAACTACTCGGATGTGGCTTTAGAGATGAATCTCTGTCTCTAATCACCAAAATGAACACATCTGTATGCTTGCCTTATTTTTTTTTCATAGAATTAGTTAGAATATATTTACTGAAAGATGTCTCTTAAGCAGTTTTAAACTTTTTCTCATTGCATGTCCATTACAGGAACTGGGCATATAGTACAAGGATACCCAGTCAATCTCTGTGCCTAGTCCAAATCCCGTCTAGAAGTACAAGTAGCCACTGAGGGCCCTTTACTGGTTTTTCTTTGGAGGAAGTGAGTTGCTCATTCAGCATGTAGAGATCACGTAGCACCCCTACAGAAGATTTTCTTTCCATGTTGGTTTCCCAGACACCTAGTTCCTATCTCACAGGTTCACAGTGTGACTTGGATGTCATTCAGAACATGTTTTATGTTTATCTAAACTTCTGCATTTGTACCACTGATCACACTTCATCCCTATTGAAAATTTGGCACACACTAGATTTAGTTTTCAGGCATGATAATACCTGACAGATAATTCTACTTTACATATAAAAGCCTCGCTTTTTCTTTCTTTTTAAAAAAATGTCTACTAAGATAATTTCTTTATCTAGCTTCTGGTTGACATACACAGCCATTTCTACAGCGGTTAGTGCTTTTGTAGGACAAACCCCTGTGATTGGAATTGCTGGGTCTGTGTGGAGGCGACGGATCTCCCCAGCTGCTTGCCCACGGGGCAGCGCTCTCCCAGATGCCGCAGCAGAGTGTCTGGGTGCCTGGATCCACGCTTGCCCACGGCAGCACATGTTTTCTGTGCTGTCTCACCGGGACAGGCAAACCAAAGCATGTCCAGAGAGTACGCAAGTATGGCTTGCATTTCTCTTCTGGTGAGTGGCAGCATTTCTCCATCATCCTGCCCTCTCTCAGACCAGCTTGGTCAGGAGCAGCCCACAGCTCTGAGCAGAAAGGGACCTGTCCAAGAGACACAGAGGCAGAGCAAAGGGCAGAAGTCTCTCTCAGTGTGGATTATTCGAATCTTGAAATCCAGCACTTAGAAGACTGAGGCAGGAGGTCATTAATTCAAGGCCGGTCTGGGTTATACAGTGAGACTTTGTCTCCAAAATCAATCAAACACAGGCGGTGTGCTGGTTCAATAGGGAGATAGCCACTGCCAAGCCTGAGTCAGCACAGGACCCACAGTGTGGACAGAGAGAACTGACTTCCATCAGTGTCCTCTGACTTTGTGTGCACACACACACACACTTCAAAAGTCAATATAATTTTAAGCAATGTTTAAATCAATCTGACAAGTTTTCTTGACCTCTTCTGAGATCATAAACTTTGCTCATTTAAAATATGTGAATTATGGGCTGGAGAAGTGGCTCTTGGGTTAAGAGTTCTTCCTGCTCTTCTAGAGGACCTGAGTTTGGCTCCCAGCACTCAACTCAGCCAGCGTAACAATCACATGAACTCCAGTTCCAGGAGGTTCCATGCCCTCTTCTGGCTTTCTTGGGTTACCACATACACATTGCCAAAGACATACACATGCACACATGCATAGAGATAAATATAAAAATAAAAAATGTAAATCTATGAAGGTGGGAGGGTGGCCAGAGAGCCATTCAGTGGTTAGGGGTGCTTCTGCCGCCCGAGGACCTGAGTTTGGCTCCTAGCATCTGTGCGGTCACTCTAGCTCCAAGGGGTCAGACAGCCTCTTCTGGCCTCTGAGGGTAACCACACAAACATGGCAAGCATGCACACATACAAATAAAAGATAAGTATAATTAAATTGTGCTGTGGGTGGAGCTCACCAGTGATGAGCTTTGCATTGCAGGAGGTTCCTAGGTTTGGTTCTTAGCACCATAAAACACATACACATATAAATACGTACATACATACAGCTCAGCAATTACTAAACACCTTCCATGTGTCAGCAGCATTTGGATGAAGTGCTGAGGATATAGCACGGAGCAAACACGTGAAGGCTCTTTGGCCCTAAGATAGTTGGGAAAGTAAACAATAAAGCATGTCAGGTGACTGGTCACACAATTAGTCATTCAGACGCTTCCCTTTTAGGACAGTAGGTACAAACTAGATTTGGACATCTAGTCATCTTAGAAAGAAATGGAGGCTAGGCAAGTCATGAGAATGTGGTGGCTAGACCAGACCTGGATTGTTTTGTTTTGTTTTGGTGTTTGGCTTTTGGTTTTGGGTTTTTGTTTTGTTTTTTTTTTTGACACAGGGTTTCTTTGTGTAGCCTTGGCTCTCCTAACTAGCTCTGTAGACCAGGCCAGCTTTGAACTCACAGAGATCCTCCTACCTCTGCCTCCCTAGTGTTGGGATTAAAGACGTGTGCCAACACTGCCCTGCTCAGACCTGGATTTTTAATCCGAATTATCCTACAAATTCCCATGCTGCTTTGGGACAGCCACCTCAATGTCTGCTGCTAGTTTTCTCTAGGGGTCCCCGTGATCACATAGGAGTTCAGGCTGTGCTTGTACTCCACCCAGCAGAGGACACATACAAGGGTCCAGAGACCTGGCTGGGCCCCATCTTTCTTCAAGAATGTAGCAGCATGTCCTTGGGGGAGTTATCAGTAGGACAGAGTCGGAGGTTTTGTGTGTGGAGAGGAGACCCTTCCCTAGTATCTAGTCCTGGGGTTCAAAACCTCGCTCTTCATGTTGAATGAAGATATTTGACTATGCTTGCACTTTTCAGAAGGGAAGCAAAACCAGGACATTTTACATGTTAATCCTCGGGACTTGGATCGACGGGACCACAGTGCTGGGTTCTGTCAACTCCTCCACAGCTGAAGTTCCACAGCTCTCCCAGAGCTGACGCTGCCTTTTCTGTTCCAAGTTGGAACAGCCAGCTAGGTCATCAGTCCTTCGAGGGCAAAACTTTCTAACGACTGGGACAGGTGTTTTTGCCTTCTTTCGTTACATCCACTCTTTTTCTAAACACAGAATGCTCACAGGTCCTGTGTTCCGGTCCATGTGCCTTCAGATTCCAAAGGCACCCGAAGCGCCCCGCCCCGGAGGAAAACCCAAAGCAGAAAGGCTGCCTCGCAGCAGGAAGGTGCTAATGCAAATGAGCGCAGGACAGGAAGGTGAGACCCCTGGGGTGTCTGCGGCCGGCTCTCCAGGCTGAGAGCAGACCTGCCGACCCTGCCTCCCCCTGAGGTCCTGATTACTCAACAGGTTATTTTTCTCAGTCATTGGGAAGCGATAATGTGGCTCCCCATATGAAATTCATATCATTTGTATTTGGCCTCCTTTGCCACTTAAGGGTTGTGAGGGGGCACCATTTTAAAATTAATTTGCCGGGTGTTCTGTCTATCTGTTAGGAGCAGGAGGAAGCGGTCCCGTCCGAGTATTTATCAGACACACGCCGCCCATCTGCCAGAGCTAGGTCGAGGAGGATTTGCAGTTAATCCTTCAGACCCATCTGTAGGGGGTTCAAAATGCTGACCAGGAAGCTAGACAAGATGAGGTTTATTTAATTAGAAAAACGACTCTGGGGGGTTACTAGGAATCATTGTAAGGAGGAAGGGCTTTGGGCCACGGCACTCCTGTGGGCCGGGGGCAAGCCAAAAACGAGAAGCGCGCAGAGATTATTTTGTGTTGAGTTTGTTGTGGATTTTTTTTTGTTTTTTGTTTTTGTTTGTTTGTTTGTTTTTTGGTTTTAAAGTGGTGTGGCCTAGATGGGGGAGAGGGTTTCCTTCTTGGTTATGTATGAGCCAGAACCAGCTGAGGCATGGGTCGTGCCTCAGAAAGCCGGTGTGGGAGAGAGAGGGGCAATGCAAGCCAGAGCCAGCAGAGCCTGCACTGGGCATGCGAGACTGACCCCAGACTAAAAATGGGGAGCCTGCTCAGGTCAGAGCCCAACCAGGCAAGCCTCCGAATCCTGGCTGTCAGAGCTAACCTGCTCGAGGCTGGAAGCAGTTGAGTCAAACACTGTTACCTACATCTTAGTTCTAAAAATTCTTACCACTGGCACTTATTGTCATTTGAGAATGCTTTCTGAGCAAAGAAAAAACAACACAGTTACATTTTAGAATTCCCTCCAATGGAAGGAAAAATGACACCTGCTCAAAGCAAAATATCCAGCAACAGTCATTTCCTTTGGATGGAGATATTCAAATAATCGGTTTCTGCAGGGTTACCGCTTAGGACACCTGAGCAGGGAAAAGCATGTGCCCTCTCCCAGCCTCTGGTCATTAGTCCTAGCACTTCAACACTGAAGTTTCCTGAGGTAATGGTCCCCTGTTTGCCTCAGGTCCTCTAAAATGGTGTCCCTGTTGCTATCCAGATTCCTAGACACTGGTTACCCATGGACCACATTTTTGAGGCTGTATCTTTTTAGGGTATTTGTCCAGGGACAAAAGCTCGCCTTGGGGAGTAGATGTTCGCTAAAAGCAACTACTTGCTAGAAGGAACTTAGCATTTCCTTCAGAACTGGTCAACTATTCTGAGGAGCAGGGAACCCATCCTAATCCCTCCACCCTCCACCCCATCACTCCCTTACAATAGGGGACACGTGGTTTGGAGCAGCAGGGTCCCCCATTACCTCACTCTTTCCAGTTCATGGTCTACTCTCGAATTTCCTAGGAATCCTCTTTCCTCCCACTTTGGGGAGTCTAGCTGACAAAGCCTGCTTGCCACCTTCAGAAGCTTAAGGCCAAACTCTTCTGATCAAACTTACCAATACAAAGATGTCCAGAGCAGGGCTGGGAGGAAAAGAGACAAGCCGAGCTCCCTAGGAAGCAGGTTCAAAGAGTGCTCCCGCCCTGCCAGTAACTGGCTCAAGCAGGTGGCAGGGCAGCCTTCTGACCTGCGGGACCAATCGGCCCCTCTGTGGAAAAGCAGTCAGTAGTGGAAATTTTCAGTCCACGCAGGACACTTTGCTACTTAATTGCCTACTTATCCCACTTCCTACCAGCCAGAGGCTACGCTGAAATGGAAAACTAAGCCCAAAGGTTCTTCTGGTTGCTGAAAATAAAATAAAATGTAAGTCTGTAAGAGGGAAGGGTCCCCCTCCGCGTCAGGTGCCCTGCTTTTCTTGTTCAGCGAGTGAACTCTGTGCTCTCCAGGAAGGAACATCCTATCCCTTAACAAAACCTCCAAGCTTTAATACCTAATGGCTGATGACTTATCTGACATTTGAAGAAGATTGCAAAATGCCTCCTCAACAATTTCTAAGAAATGTGATATTTAGCCGGTGTGGGCATTCCGTACCTGTAACCTCAGCACTCAGGAGGCTAGGGCAAGATGATTGTGAGGTCAAGGCTAACGTTAACCCCAAAGACGTGAGGAGAAAGATCACTAACCCAGATCATCATGGCCAAATTAAAGCAAGCAATTAATTAAAGCAAGCTTTGTTTTTTTATTCATGTACACATGCTGTCTCTCCCTAAAAGTGAGGTTCGAGAGATCTTCATTGGATGTGAAGAAAACAAGGTTCTTATAGCTTAGGGATGAGGGACTTCCAAACGGGGATTCAGTGAGCAAAATAGGCTGGATTGCAGGAACAAAACATAAGCACAACAAATTGTCAAAACGATCTCTGTGGGCAATGGTGGCGCATGCCTTTAATTCCAGCACTTGGGAGGCAGAGGCAAGCAGATCCCCGTGAGTTCAAGGCCAGCCTGGTCTACAAGAGCTGGTTCCAAGACAGCCAGGGCTGTTACACAGAGAAACCCTGTCTCGAAAAAACAAACAAAACAGAACAACAAAACAGCCTTCTGAAACAAAGACATGGTTGCAAAGTAGTCATAACAAGTCAACCAAGGTAGGGTTGCAAGACATTTATAGCAACTTTTTGAAACAGAGACATGATTTCCATTCCTGCAATAGACAGTACAGAACCATTTGCAGTTAAGGTTACAGGTGGCCATAGCCCAATCCTGGAGCTTACTCTGTAGACCAGACTGGCCTTATACTCACAGAGATTCACCGGCCTCTGCCTCCCAAGTGCTGGGATTAAAGGCATGCACCACCACCACCCGGTGAGAAACAGAGGTTTAATTATAAACAGGAATGAACATAGTTTGTCTTTATTTATTTTTGGTTTTTCGAGACAGGGTTTCTTTGTAGCCTTGCAGCCTGTCCTGGAACTAGCTCTTGTAGATCAGGCTGACCTCAAACTCACAGAAATCTGCCAGCCTCTGCCTCCTGAGTTCTGGGATTAAAGGTGTGTGCCACCACCACCCGGCTGTTTGTCTTTATTATAAGATGTTTTTCAAATCCAAGATGGAGGTTAGACTGGTTCATTACTACTGGAGCTACATAGCAAGTCTTTGGGGAAAAAAAGAACAAGCAATTCCTTACTGCAATAAAGATTCTATTAGATGGAATACATACACTGTAATGATTTCAGCCACATAAGACTGATACTTCCGGGCTCTAGGGGTCATGCAGGTGCAGACAAACCCTCAGGCAGAAGTGCCTAATGGCCCCCGGGGATGTTAAAGGGTCCTGCGTGATCCATGTATGACTCAGCTAAGCCCTTGCACACATGCATGAGCCCCATCATCTGCGCATGATGTAGCTATGTCAATCCCCTGTGTACATGCACTAGGCAGCTTTTCAAAGCTGGACGCACCATCTTTCTCTCTCTCTCTCTGCACACTGACTTCCCAAACTCCTAAGTGGGTTTGTTGCGTGTTCCGGGGGTTTCCTTCTCACTTGTGCCTGGTAATTTCATTGGTGCCATAACTCGCAAAAAAAAAAAAAAAAAAAAAAAGAATGTAATGGTCTGTTCTGTCCCTTTAGAAGACAAGTCATGCCCACTCCACTCCCCTGTCTGCTGAGGCAAGCTTCCAACCTGAGTCCTTCCCCCTTTCCATCTCCCTCTCAAAGAGGCAGCTTCTGTCTTTCCCTTCTCCCCTTTCCCCCTCACAGTTTCTCTCCCCTTCCCTCCCTCCCTCCCTCTCTCTCCCTCTCTCTGTCTTCCTCTCTACTCCCTTTTCCCTCCATAACCCACTAAATAAACATCCAACTTCACTCTGCATGGCATGCCTATCCATGTCTCTGTCTCTCGCCCACTGTGTAGCTCCCTGCCTGGGCCCAGCTGCCTTCGGAGATCTGCAGTGTGGTCTCATGGTGCGCCTATCTGTCTGTCTCTTGTCGTGGGACTGGCTGCCCCATTGAGATCTCTCACCCACCATTCAGCTCCTTGCCTGGGACTCACTGCCCCTCATGGCCCCCTGCAGCCACTTGGGGAACTACATGGTCCCTGCCTGGGACTGGCTGCTCTCAGGACCCACTGCCTGCTACCTGCCACTGTTAGGGGATCCTCAGCACAGTCTTTCTGCTGCTGAGCCCCCTGGGGAATCTGCAGCATTTTACTTAATCCATCACACACACACACCATTAAAATTAATTTTTTAAAAATTTAAAACAAGAATAACAACAAAATAAAATAGAAACACCTGAGGCAAGCTGGGCATGGTGGTGCCTGCCTTTTGATCTCAGCAGTAGGGAGAGAGGCAGGCAGATTTCTGAGTCTGAGGCCAATCTGGTCTACAGGGAGAGTTCTAGGACAGCCAGAGCTACACAGAGAACCCCGTCGGGAAAAAACACCACCACCACCAAAACAACAACAGAAACCCACCTGGCATTAAGAACAACGCTATCTGTTGCTCCTGGGAAAAGTATGTTTTTGTACTTCTGAGCCACCAGCTTGCTCCTCTTCTATCAGCAGCCTTGGCCTTGTCTTGTTCTTCTGGCTCCCAGGGACTGTGTCGTGGTGTGAAGACTTTATTACTTTGGATATTATTAAGCCTAGAGAGTGTCCTGAGTTTGCAGAAGGTTTGTTCTGTACCAAAAGAAGACTCATCGCCTGGTTTTGGAGTGGGCTTCCAGAAGCATCATGTCCTCCAAAGACGGTGATACTTGTGCAGGCGGACACATTCACAAATGCTCCAAAAACACTGCCTCATACATCTTTCCGTTAGCGACTCGCAGACTAAAACGTCCAGCTTCCATTCTCTATAGTTTTTGGTGCCTGTCTTGGAACTAGCTCTTGTAGATCAGGCTGGCCTTGAACTCACAGAGATCCACCTGCCTCTGCCTCTCAAGTGCTAGGATTAAAGACATGCACCACCACCACCCAGCATGATCCTCTGGCTCTTACAATCTTCCCACCTCTTCTAAAATGCTGCCTAAGCCTTATTTCGGTGTGGGGGAGTTTTGTATATGTAGCCTTTGGGAATGAGCTCCACAATTCTGCATTTTGATTGGTTGTGGTTTTTTCTGAAGCAGTCTCCATCTGTTGCAAAGAGAAGTCTCTGTTGCAACATGAAGGGAAGACTACACTTACCTGTTGGCATAAGTGCAGAAATTTAGAATGTGGTTGGGGATTGTGCTGTTTCAGTAAAGTGACTGTTGTAGGTTCTTCTCCAAGTTCCATCACTTTCTCTAGCCTTGATGGTTGGCTAGATTTCCATTAAACCAGGTATCATTTCCTTCTTACTGAGCAGGCCACAAATATATTTTAAGGACAAGCTGGTACCACGATAGTTGAAATTAATATCAACCAAGTAGTAGACTGTGTGCTCTGTTCTATATGGAGGTTTACAGTCACCAGTAAAACCTGTTATTAGCAAGACACAAAAAAGTTCATTTGTAGTATTTAATGAATATCTCTTTGATACTGACCTGTCTGTCCTTCCTTTTGCCAACAAATACAGCGCAAACTTATATTCACTGTTATCTTATGTCGGGTACCATTCTGAGCACTTAAGATACATGAGTTGGTATGACTTCCACAGCATCCGCTCAAGGCAGGCACTGTTATTCTCATCTTATGGGTGAGGAAATCTAGATTTGGGGAGGGAAAGTAATTTGTCTAAGACTACACAGGTTCCAATACAGCATGTGGCAGTTCGGCTCATGCTGTAGACTGACTCATTCTGGATCTGAAGAATTCTGAATTAGGATTCCGAGTTAGAAGGTAGCCCTCATTCCTTCAGTCCAGCTTGTCTCCTTTGGGAGTTTGAGCCCAGCCTGGGCTGTATGGTGAGTCTGAAGTCAGACTGGGCTATGCAGTGAGACTCTATCTAAAATAAGTAAACAGGGGCTGGGGATGTAACTCCACTGGTGCAGCAATTCCTTAGCATTTTCAAAGCCTTGGATTCTACTCCTGTACTGAGCATGGTAGCATACACATGGAATCCCAGCACCAGGAGATGAAGGTAGGAGATCAAGGCCTGTTTCTACTGTGAGACCTTGTCTCTCACACGCAAACAAACATAGTAAGTCTCAAAACCCCCTTCGCTTATGAAGAGCTTTGCTCAACTTACGTCCACAACAGCTGCAACTTCTGACCCCCCGGTGATCGTTTGCACAGCCTGGTTAGCTCTGTCCCTGTGCTGTTTGATGAATCGGCTGTTTGTCTGCCCAGTAAGCTGGTCTGCCAGAAAAAGATTGCACTTCTTTCTTTAATTTTTTAAATTTATTTTTATTTATGCGTATGTGTGCCCTTGCCTGTCAGCATGCGTACAATATGCATGAAGCACAAAGAGGCCAGAAGAGGGCACCAGAAACCCTGGACCTGGAGTTTTAAGTGGTTATGAACCTTCAAGCACTGGTTCTGAGAACCAAACCTGGGTCTTCTTCATGAGCAACTTGTGCTCTTAACCACAGAGCCATTTCTCCTGCCCTGTGTCCGTTTCTACTCTGGAGACCTGTTCCAGCTTTCAGGCAAGTGTGGTGCAAAGGCACACAGTACACAGCTGACCCCTACCGTGTGGGACTGAGTTTGTAAGGAGATCGGGGCAGGCTTCCTAGAGACCTGAAGACGTAAGTAATGCTTGTTCGAGTGATGCAGGGCATGAGAGGATGAGTAGCTAAGGCATGAAAGCTGGGAAAGTCAGAGAGTGACCAAGAGCCTAGAGTATGTGAGAGAAAGCTGCAGCGGTTGGCCTGACCAGGAGGGACTTTATTGATCACGTTGGCATCGTGTTTATCCAAAGAGCAAGAAAAACTACTTAGAACGTAGGCTGAGTTTTCCTATCCTGACTGCCTGCTCCCAAAAAATTCATTCAGAGGTTTAATATAAATTATAAATGCTCTACCAATAGCTCAAGCTTACTACTAACTAGCTCTTACAACTTAACCCATTTCGATTACTCTATGTGCTGCCCTGATGCCTGTGGCTTTTATCTCTATCCCATTTCGTGTGTCCAGCTCGATCATTCTCCGTCTGGCTGGTGACTCCTCTGACTCTGCCCTTCCTCTTCCTGTCATTCTCAGTTTGGCTTTTCCACTTAACTTTATCCTGTTTAGTTATGGACCAGTGAGCTTTGTTATTAAACCAACCATGGCAACATATATTCACACAGTGTACAGAAGTATTATCCCACAGCAACGGAAGGTTTTGAAGAGGGGACAGGCTGCAGTCTCCGAGGAGAGAAATAGATTTATTAGATAGGTAGGCGGGAGATAAAATGCAATTGGACCTCTCATTGAACTCCTTCAGATCTTTCCTCACAAATTTCCTTCTCAAAAGGTGATCAAAGCTGTTCCTCAGGCTTAGGATGAAGCCCCGAGATGAGTAAGAGAGTGGCAAGCCCAAGGCCCTGAGTGAGACCCCAGTGGCACCAACACTGCAATAAAGAAGTCAGTAATTGTACCTTGTTTTATTTGCTGGGCAGACACGTGCCCAGGCCTTTTCCACCTTGCTTTTCTCCTCCAGAACATTTAATACTTGGTAATATTTCATATATTTCAAATATAACAAATATTTCATCTGTTAAGTGAGTTGATGTCTTTTTTTTTTTTTTTTTGAGACAGGGATTCTCTGTGTAGTCCTGGCTGTCCTGGAACTCACTTTGTAGACCAGGCTGGCCTTGAACTCAGAGATCGCTCTGACTCTGACTCCCAAATGCTGGGATTAAGGACTTGTGCAACCACTGGCCAGCGATTGTCCTTGTCTTCTTCCCCCTTTGACAATGTAAGCTACTTTGAGGCAAGATCCTTTGTTTTGCACATGGTGGATGATATCAAATGCATGTATATGGCAAACACCATGAGAAATGCTGTGGGTCTTTTGGCCAAATTGTTTACAGACTTTCAGATTTGTCGATAGACTTAGAATTCATACTTGAATTTCAAAATCATTGCAAAGATGAACTAAAATAGTTTTGCTAACAGCTTTCACTGGTTTCCATGCTGTCTTTATTGACAGTGATTTTTTAGCTTGGCAGAGCGCTCTTTCACAAGGTGATCTTTGAACATCCTAGAGAAGCAATGTTTTGCCGAGCCTGCTATAAGGAAACCTGTGCTGTTTTCTCCTTTGCTGGCATTTCTCTCCTTCACCAGTGTTTCGTTTGGTGCTGACAGCTTCTGTCTACGCAGCCCGCCTAACTAGCTGGGCGTGGTGGGGTTTTCACGATGTTGTCCTCCTATCTGTGATGGAAACAAACCGCTCTCAGTTTGATCACTGGCAATGAATATAGCCACCAGAGACACTTAGTGGAGACTTTTGTATGAAGGGATGGTGATTCAGAGCTTGCCAGGGAATAATAACTCAACCTTGTCTTCAAGGGTCTAAGCATAGAGCTCAATGGTGGAGCTAACATGCTTAGCTCTTTCTACCTTTAATGGACTCATTTAAAATTACTTTCTCAAGTCAACCTGAAATCCTTTCTGGAATATGTGAGATATAGTCTGCATTGAAGAATATAGATATAGACATAGGTATTGGTATAGATATAGATGATATAGATATAGATGATATAGGTATAGGTATAGATGTAGATAGAGATAGAGATAGATAGATATAGATATAGACATAGGTACAGGTATATATATATATATATATATATATAGATGATATAGATATAGATATAGATGATATAAGTATAGATGTAGATACAGATATAGATATAGGTATAGATATAGATGATATAGATGTCTGCATTGGAAAACATGACCAGTTCTTCTTGTGTTGGCCCCCACTTCCTAGATAGGAATTGTGTTCCAGACCCTGAGTTTGGTCCTCAGTACTACAAAAGTAACAAAGAAAAAAGGAAGGAGGAAAGAAGATTTCCTTTCATTCTTCTATATAATCCATGCCTTTTCAGTTTTATTACGGAAACGTGGAATAGAGCAACATAATGAATATGGCGTTATCTCAGCCACATTCGCCTCCTCCACAGGGACATACAGTTTAGCTCTAAGTGTGGTGACCTCACAGTGCAGAAGCCTGAGTATTCTAGTGGAGCATATTGTTACTCAATATGTATTAGAAAAGACACACTGGAAGGCCAGGCAGGGTCCAAATGTCTGTAATCCCAGCACTGGAAGCTGAGGCAGGAGAATCACTGTGTTTGAGGCCAGCCTAGATTCAAAAAAAAAAAAAAGAAGGAAGGGAGGGAGGGAGGGAGGGAGGAAGAGAGAGAGAGAGAGAGAGAGAGAGAGAGAGAGAGAGAGAGAAACAAAGAAAAAAATAAAAAAGCCAAAGGAACTACATTGCAAATTTCTCCTGTAAATCAGTGCCCGAGAATGATTTTGCTTTCAGGAGTGCCATGGATGGTGGATAGTCACATGAATCTCAGCATTCTTTTCCGCTTGCCTTAGTCACCTGGAGACGTACAGTGCAAACTGCTCCTCAGCGACACTAATTAGTCCCACTTAGAGGGTTCCTGGAAGCTTAGCTTCCTCTGCTTTCTCAGAGGGACACACTAAATGTGATCTCCCACATGACGAGCCAACCTGAAACCCTTTCTGGAAGATCTGAAACTTGTCTGCACTGACAAATGTGACCAGTCATTGCATCAGCTCGCGTTTCCTGGAGAGGAATTTTGAATCTTTGGAAGTTGTGCTAATAAGTGAAAATGGGCGACCGGTTGCTTGCTGGGAAGAAAGGGCTGACCGCCTTACGGTGTCACCGTCAATCCTCCACAGCAGCCCATGTTTACTCCATGGAATTTTGTGCTCAGAGCTGATGGGATGCAAAGTCAGGAACCAAGGACAAACCACCAGCTGCTAAGTCTACACGCCTCAAGACGGGCTCTGGAAGTGGGGCTTCAGGATCTGGGCCAGGCTGGTCCTTCTGAGAATCATCTTTAGTCCTTACTAATTCTGCCTCATTGGACTCAACACCCAGGAGTGAACAGAGTGAGAGGCTCTGAGCTGAGGATCCACGTGAGTCAATATGGCTTCCTTGGAAAACTGCTCTGAGATTCCCTCCACACTGTCTGAAAGGGTATGAAAAAGAACCCTTCTCAAGCTGAAGGTAAAAGCCCTCCACAACAAAGGGTCCTCAAGGCTGAGGGCAGCAAGGGACTCCCGGCTTCCTTCCCCAGGCTTCCTTGATCCTAGGGAAGATGGCAGCTGCTTGCTGTAACCATGGCTCTTGGTGAATAGAGTTGGGCATTCTTGTTATTAGCTGTTTTATTTGTTTGTTTTATTGAAATCGAAAGCTTACTCTGTAGCGCAGGTTGGCCTCAGCTCTCCAGTTCTGGGACACAGGTATCTGCCGCCACACTCAGTCCCACTGAGGTTGTGTAACATCCACTCTCAAAGGATCCCCTTTTCCTTCATGAGTCACACAAAGCCACACACTGGTGAAGCAGACCCCGCATCACCTCTAAGCCAGAGTCCTGACCCTTTTTCTCTCAGGGACAGCCCACCTCCCTATTTAGCCTGAATTTTTTCTCCAATGGGCTTTAAATCTTAAGCTTCGGTCCCCCATCCCCCTGCCCCTTTGTTTCCAGTGTGGCATCACAGCAAACCTTCCACACGGTACTTCAGCTATTAAGTTGTTGGCAACATTACACAGTGGGTTTTGATTTGGATCAGTTAGAGCTAATAGCAATTTTCAGGAAAATATTAACCAAACACACACAAAAGTCGCTCGTGTGGCTCCATCCTCTCCTACAGCAGGATTAATCGAGTTCGCTATTTACTCTTCCCTCCACTCCAGTGTTTTCCCTCCTTCCATTCCAAACAAGGAAATGACACTAAATTCATTCAGTACAAATTTATATTATTATCTGAGGCATTTTAAACAATGCTTAATTTAATTTTCTTATTTGGAGTGAGCTATTCAAGGACGGAACTGTGTCATAACACATAAATGGAACCCACGCATCTGTCAGTCACCCAGCCATATTCTCTGGTGACTTGAGAGTCCCCAGGGCTCTGTTTAGCTTTGATTGCAATTCAAATGTGCCAGATCATCTCTGACCTCAGTTACAGAAGAGTCCGGCGTCTGAAAGGGGATCATTCCCCAGACAGGCCACCTCGAGGTCTTCACCTTCAGAGTGGGGTCCAGGTCCTTTCATATGATTAGACTTCTGGTTCATGAAAAAGAACAAATCAAATATGTGGACTGTCCATATTCTCAAAGCCTAGCAAACAGTTAGCTGGTGTTCTGTCTGCTTGGAGAGAGAGAAATAACCATTTACTGAACATTACATGTCAGGTATTAAGGAACTGCATGTTTCCCCTGCACCTTGCCTGGGCAGAACAATAGAGCCAACCCTGTTGGCAAAGGTGTGGGTGAGTCGGTCCTGAAGTTGGGAGCCTGCGAGAGCTGCCGCCACTATTCCTCTGTCACGTAGTGGTGCGGGTGGGGGAGAGATGCACCCCTTTATTCCTTACCCCTTACTGCCTTCGACAGACAAGCGAGCTAACTCTCCATCTTACCAGCTGCAGCACTTGGGGAAGTGGACCTCACCTCATCTGGGCAGCTCAATAGAACTGACACCATTGTTGGGTGAGCCAGCCTCACAGCTGTGAGCATGGGAGAGTGGTCCCCATTGCTCATCTGTCACGTAGCTGCCCATCAATGCCCGAAGCAGGTGATAAAGCTGGCCCTGAGGTCATAAGAACCGGAGAGCTGTCCTTGCCCCTCATCAGCTGCAGCACCCCCAAGTGTGGCCCCTACACCTCACCTGTACAACGCAACAGAGCTGACCCTGGAGAACCAACCCTGAGTGCGTGAGAGCGGGAGAACTGCCCACTCCTGGCTACTGCTACAGGGGGTGAACTTGTCCTGGCAGTACAGGAGAGCTCATCCTGGTGGTGAGGACCAGGGAGAGCTGTCGAGCTGGCTGGCTCTGTGACTACCCAGGTCCAGAACCCGAGTTATGTGTTGACTCACCCCAACATCCACCCAATCTGCTGGAGCACGGGGTGGGGAGTGGGGGTGGGCTTGGTCCTGTGGACCCAGGGATGCAGGATCGCCACAGCACAGGACAGCAATGGGGTGTCCAGAGAGAATTCCAGTTAGGGCCCAGCATCACTGGAGTAGTGGAGACCAGGGGCCTTGCACCAGACCACTGATTCTTTGCAATGAATGACTGCATGTAAAAATGTGTGGATAAAGGGGTTCACTGTGTGACTCACTGTGTCACACTGTGGCTTTCATGGCAAGATTTTCCCTTTCTTCCCTCTTTTTTTCCTTTTTTTCCTCTTAAATTTTATTTTGTTTTATTCTGGGAGGGAGGGATAGATGACATAGGGAAACATACTGTGAAAGACACAAAGAAGAGATAAAAAGAAAATTAAAAAACCCTGCATGTTTCATTTTAATTCCTTCAAAAATCCTGACCCTTGCTCAAGTATGTTCATAGCATCTTTATTTGTAATAGCCAGAACCTGGAAAAAACCTAAATGTCTACCTACTGAGGAATGGGGTAAAGAAAATTTACACAATGGAGCATTACTCAACTGTTAAGAACAAGGACACCAGGTGTGAGTCTGGGACCTCTGAGGGAGTGGGCCTGAGCCAGGTTCTCAGTGGGTCTCAGCACACCCAAGTCTGGGACCTCTGAGGGAGTGTATCAGAGCCAGAGACCTTTGTAAGACCAACCCCCAAGCCAGGGACCTCTGCAGGAGGGGAGCCAGCAACAGAAACAGGTCTGAGCCAGTAACCTGGGTCAGAGTGAGCCTGAGGCAGTGAACTCCACAGAAGCAGGTCTGAGCCAGTGACCTTGGGCTGGAGTGGGCCTGAGGCAACAAATTTCACAGGAGTAGCACTGAGCCAGTGATCTAGGCTAGAGCAGTCCAGAGGCAACAAACTCCCCAGAAGCAGGACTGAGCCAGCGAATTGGGCTGGAGTTAGGACAATGAACTCCATGGAAGCAGGAGCAGATCCAGACCAGGGTCATTTAAGGAAGCAGGATTGAGCCAGTGACCTAGGCCAGAGCAGGCCTGAGGCAGTGAGCTCCATGGGAGCAGAAGTGGATCCAGACCAGGGATGACAGGACTGAGCCAGCAACCTGGGCTAGAGCAGACCTGAGACAGCAAATTTCACAGAAGTGGGTACAGGGGAGCAACCGCTGAGTAAGTGGGCCAGAGCTAGAGACCGCTGCAGGTCTGGGCATGAATCTGGAACCTTCAAGGGAGTAGACCTGAGCCAGGATCCCCGTGGGTCTGGGAATGAGTCTAGGACCTTCATGGAACTAGGCCTGAGTCAAGAGCTCTGTGGGTCTGGGACCTCTGAAGAAGTAGGTAGGAGCCAGTAATCTCTGCAGGCCTAGGTGTGAGTCTGGAACCTCTGAGGGAGTAGGCCTGAGCCAGGACCTCTGTGGGTCTGGGTGTCAATTTGGGACATCAAAGGGAGTAGGTAGGAACCAGAAACCTCTGCAGGTCCAAGTGTGAGTCTGGAGCCTTTGAGGGAGTAGGTCTTAGCCAGGTCCTCAGTGGGTCTGGGTGCACTCAAGTCTGGAATCTCTGAGGTAGTAGATCAGAGCCAGAAACCTATGCAGGGCCAACCCCAAACCAGGGACCACTGCAGGAGTAGATCCAGACCAGGAATATTTACAAAAACAGGTCTGAGCTGACAACCAAAGCAAAAGCAGGTCTGAGACAGCAAACTCCACAGGAACAGAGCAAAGCCTGGGAGTACGGAGTGACCTCCAGGAACACAGAGGGACCAAAGAGGTAACTAGAACCATGGCACTGACTGTACCACGAGGAACAACCATCTGAGCCTTGGATTCACTAGCACCTAGAAGGTTAATGACCAGAATCACAGACAGCCCCCACCATACTAATTAGAGGAAAAGATGAGTAGGCATAGTAATAACACATGCAGCATCCCAAAGGGCAACATGACACCAGTAAAATCTAGAGACCCTACAACAGCAAGACTTGAACAACCAAATATCGATGAAACAGAAGAAAATGACCTAAAAGATAACTTCAGGAGAATGCTTGAAACTCTTAAAGAGGAAATGAGAAATTCCCTCAAAGAAATGGAGGGAAAGACAAACAAAAAATTGGAAGACATCAGCAAATCCCTTAAAGAAAACCAAGAAAAAGCAATCAAATATATGAAAGAAACTATTCAAGACTTGAAAACTGAAATAAAGACAATACAGAAAACACAAACTGGGGGTATTATGGAAACAGAAATCATGAGAAAACAATCAGGAACCACAAATACAAGCATAAACAGCAGAATATAAGAGATAGGAGAATCTCAAGTGCTGAAGATACAATGAAGGAAATAGACTCATCAGTCAAAGAAAACATAAAATCTAACAAAAGCTTAAACCAAAATATCCAGGAAATATGGGATACCATGAAAAGACCAAACATAAGAACAATAGGGGATAGAAGAAGGAAAAGAAGTTCAACTCAAAAGCACTGAAAATATATCTAACAAAATCATAGAAGGAAGCTTTCTCAACCTAAAGAAAGATATGCCTATGAAGATATAAGAAGCATACAGAACACCAAACAGACTGGATCAAAACAAAAGTCCCCTTGCCACATAATAATCAAAACATTAAACATACAAAATAAAGAAAGAATATTAAAATATGCAAGGGAAAATGACCAAGTAACATATAAGGCAGACCTATCAGAATTACACCTGACTTCTCATTGGAGATAATGAAAGCCAGAAGGTCATGGTCAGGTGTTATACAGATATTAAGAGACCACAGATGCCAGCCCAGACTACTATACCCAGCAAAACTTTCAATCACCACAGAAAGACAAAATAAAATATTCCATGACAAAATCAGATTTAACAATACCTAGCCACAAACCCAGCCCTACAGAAAATACTAGAAGGAAAACTTCAACCCAAGGAAGTTAGCTACATCAACAAAAACATGGAAAATTGATGGTCTCATAGCAGTAAATCCCAAAGAAGGGAAAAACACACAAATTAATATCACCAACAATGAAAACTAAATTAACAGGAGAGAGCATTCACTGGTCATTAAATCCCTTAATATGAGTGGATTTATCTCACCTATAAAAAACCAGACTAACAGATTAGATATGAAAATAGAATCCATCCTTCTTCTGCATACAAGAAACACACCTCAAAGACAGACATTGCCGCAGAGTAAAGGGTTGGGAAATTTTTTTCCTAAAAAACAAGCTGGTGTAGCTATCCTAATATCTAACAAATTAGACTTTAAACTTAAGTCAATCAAAAGAGACAAAGAAGGACATTTCATATCAGTCACATGAAAAATCCACCAAGAGAAAATCTCAATGCTGAACATCTATACACCAAATACAAGGGCACCCTCATATGTAAAATACATACTTCTAAAGCTTAAATCATACTTTAAACCCCACACACTAATAGTGGGAGACTTCAACATTCCACTCTCACCACTATACAGGTCAATCGGACAAAAAATAAACAGAGAAATAAGGGAACTAATAGATGGACTTAACAGATATCTATAGAATATTCCATCCAAACATAAAAGAATATACCTCTTCTCAGCACCTCATGGAACCTTCTCAAAAATTGACCACATATTTGGTAACAAAACAACCCTCAACAAATACAAAAAAAATTGGAATAACCCCATATATCTTACCAGGTCACCATGGTTTAAAACTAGAAGTCAACAGCAATACTAATTCCAGAAAACTCACAAACACATGGAAATTAAACAATGCTCACCTGAATCATCAATGAGTCAAGAAAGAAATAAAGGGAGAAATTAAAGACTTCCTAATATTCAATGAAAATGACCACACAACATACCCAAATTTATGGGACACAGTAAAAGCAGTGTTAAGAGGAAAGTTCATAGCATAAACTATGCCTACATAAAGAAGCTGGGAAAATCTCACACTAGTGAATTAACAGAATATTTGAAAACTTTAGAACAAAAAGAAGCAAATTCACCCAGAAGAACTAGATGGCAGGAAATAATCAAATTGAGAGCCGAAATCAACAAAATAGAAACAAAGAAAACAATACAAAGAATCAATGAGACAAAGAGTTGGTTCTTCAAGAAAATCAACAAAATAGACAAACCTTTATCTAAACTAACCAAAAGGCAGAGATCCAAATTAACAAAATCAGAAATGAATAAGGGAACATAACAACAGACACAGATAAAACACAGAGAATCAATAAATCCTGTACTCCACAAAATTGGAAAACTTAAAGGAAAAGGACAACTTTCTGGATAAATATCACTTACCAAATTAAATCAAGACCAGATAAGCAAATTAAACAGTCCTATAACTGTCAAAGAAATAGAAACAGTCATTAAAAGTCTCCAACCAAAAGAAGCCCAGGACCAGATGGTTTCAACTCAGAATTCTACAAGATGTTCAAATAAGAACTAATACCAATACTCCTCAAATTATTCCACACAGTAGAAACAGAAGGAACATTGCCAAACTCTTTTTATGAGGCTACAATTACCATGATACTTAAACCACAGAAAGACAATATTAAGAAAGAGAATCTCATTCATGAACATTGATGCAAAAGTACTAAATAAAATAATGGCAAATCGAATCCAAGAACACATCAGAACCATCATCCACCATGATCAAGTCGGCTTCATCCCAGATGCAGGCATGGTTCAACATATGAAAATCTGTCACCACAATCCACCATATAAACAAACTGAAAAATAAAAGCCACATAATCATTTTTCATTAGATGCCGACAAAGCTTTTGACAACATACAACATCTCTTTATGATAAAGGTCTTGGAGAGAGCAGGGACATAAGAAACATACCTAAACATAATAAAGACAATATATAGCAAGCTAACAGCCAATATCAAGCTAAATGGAAGAAACTCCCAGCGATTCCACTGAAATCAGGAACAAGACCAGGTTGTCCACTCTCTTCATATCTATTCAGTATAGTTCTTGAGGTCCTAGCTAGAGCAATAAGATACCAAAAGGAGAACAAGTGGATACAAATCAGAAAAGAAATCAAACTCTCACTATTTGCTGATGATATGATAGTTTACATAAATGATCCCAAAAATTCTACCAAGGAACTTCTACAACTCATAAATACTTTCAGTAATGTAGCAGGATACAAGATTAACTAAAAAAAAATCAGTAACCTTCCTGTATACAGATGATAAAAGGGCTGAGAAAGAAATCAGAGAAGTATCACTCTTCACAATAGCCACAAATAGCTAACTGAAGTAACTCTAACAAAACAAATGGAAGACTTGTATGATAAGAACTTTAAATCTTTAAAAAAAGAAATTGAAGAAGATACCAGAAAGTGGAAAGATCTCCCATGCTCTTGGGTAGGTGGAATTAACATAGTAACAATGGCAGTCTTACCAAAAGCAATTTACAGATTCAATGTAAATCAAATTACATTGAAAATACCCATCAAAATACCAGCAAAATTCTTCACAGACCTTGAAAGAATGGCATTCAACTTCATATGGAAAAGCAAAAAACATAGGAAGCCAAAATAATCATGTACAATAAACTTCTGGAGACATCGCAATCCCTGACTTCAAACTCTACTACAGAGCTACAGTACTGAAAACAGCCTGGTATTGGCATAAGAACAGACAGGAGGACCAATGGAACCTAACTGAAGACCCAGATATTATTCCGTACACCTTCAAACACCTGATTTTTCTCAAAGAAGCAAAAACATATAAAATGGAAAAAAGAAAGCATATTTAACAAATGGTGCTGGTATAGCTGGATATCAACATGTAGAAGAATGAAAATAGATCCATATCTATTACCATGCACAAAACTCAAATTCAAATGGATCAAAGATGTAGTAATGAGGAGTAGCGGGCCACTACCGGCCACCCGACTGACTTACACCCGGGGCTGGCAGGCTGCTTGTCATCTCGGCCACCTGGCTAGCTTATGCTCTGAGTAATCACACGGAAATCTGTATTAATTAAACACTGCCTGGCCCATTAGTTCTAGCCTCTTATTGGCTAACTCTCACATCTTGATTCAACCCATTTCTAATAATCTGTATGTCACCACAAGGTTGTGGCATACCGGGAAAGATTCAGTGTGTCTGACTCTGGTGACTCCATGGTGGCTTTCCCTGCCTGCCTTCTTCCTCCCAAAATGCTGTTCTGTCTTTCTCACCTACATCAGTTTCTGTCCTATCAAAAGGCCAAAGCAGCTTCTTTATTCAACCAATGAAAGCAACACATAGAAAGAAGGACCTCCTACACCACAAAGACCCCAACATAAAGTCAGCCACACTGAACCTCACAGAAAAGCAAATGGGAAGTATACTTGAACACATTGGCACAGGAGACCACTTCCTAAATGAAAACCCCAGGAGCACAGACACTGAGAGAAACAATTAATAAATGGGACCTCCTGAAACTGAAAAGCTTCTGTAAAGTAAGGGACATGGTCAACAAGATAAATGACAGCCTATAGACTGGAAAAAGATCTTAAGTAATCAGAGGTCTGATCTTCAAAAGATACAAAGAACTCAATAAATTGGTCACCAAAAGAATACATAATTCAATAAAAAAAATGGAGTACAGACCTAAACATAGAACTCTCAACAGAGGAATCTAAAATGGCTGAAAGACACATAAGGAAATGTACAACATCTTTAGTCATCAGAGAAACACAAATCAAAACAACTCTTGAGATTTCATCTTACACCTGTAAGAATAGCCAAGATCACAAACACTGATGACAACTTATGCTGGAGAGGCTGTGGGGAAAAGGGAACACTCCTGCATTGCTGGTGGGAGTGCAAACTGGTATAGCTCCTTTGGTTGTCAGTGTGGCAATTTCTCAAAAAATTAGGAAATAACCTTCCTCAAGACACAGGAATACCACTTTTGGGTATATGTCCAAAGGATGTTCAATCGTGCCACAAGGACATGTGCTCAACTATGTTCATAGCAGCATTGTTTGTCATATCCAGAACCTGGAAATAACCTAAATGCCCCTCGACTGAAAAAATAGATAAGGAAAATGTGGCACATTTATACAATGGAGTACTACACAGCAGAAAAAAATAATGACATCTTGAAATTTTCAGGCAAACGGATGGAGCTAGAAAACATCATTTTGAGTGAGGTAACTCAGACACAGAAAGACAATTATTATATGTACTCACTCATAAGTGTTTTTTAAACATAAAGCAAAGAAAACCATCCTACATATCACAATCCCAGAGAACCTAGACAACAAAGAGAACCCTAAGAGAGACATACATGGTTCTAATTTACATGGGAAGTAGAAAAAGGCAAGATCTCCTGAGTAAATTGGGAGCATGGGGACCTTGGGAGAGGGTTGAAGGGCAGGGGAGAGGCAGGGAGGGGAGCAGAGAAAAATATAGAGCTCATTAAGAATCAATAAAAAATTTTTAAAAAAGAACAAGGACACCAGGAATTTTGAAGGCAAATGGATAGAACTAGAAAAAAAAATTGTCCTGAATGAGGTAGCCCAGACCCATAAAGACAGCATGTTATGTGCTCACTACTCACTCTTAAGTGGATACTAGCTGTGAAATAGAGAATAACTCTGCTACAATCCACAGCCCCAGAGAGACTAAGTAATACGGAGAGTTCAACAGGGACACCCAGATCTCCCTAGGAAGCGGAAACAGAAGAGGCCTCTTGAGTGGACTAGCAGCAGGTGGGGGTGAGAACATGAGCAATCAGGTTGGGGGGCAGTAAGGGGGAGAGTTTTGAAGGGAACTGCTGGGGGCGCATTTTTGGGATCTGACGGAAGCTTGGGGCAGGGGAATCTCCCAGGAGTCTATAAGGAGAATCCCAGGTTTGACTCCTAGCCGTCCTTGTGATCAGATTGGTGCCTGACCCAGGGGTCTTCAGAGGGGTGCCATCCTGCAGCTGGAGGAGGCAGATGCGGATACCCACAGCCACACATTGGGTGGAATATGGTAATCCTGTGGAGCAGGAGAAGGAAGGAGAACGGGGACCAAGGACACCAGAGGAGGGCTCACACCACTAACCTGGGCTCCTAGGGGCTCCCAGAGACTGAACCAGCAGCCAGGGAGCCTGCAGGAGACTGACCGAGGCACTCTGCATGTAGGTCGCAGCTGTGTAGCTTGGTCCTCTTATGCCACTCCTAGCCGCGAGAACAGAGACTATCGCTAACTCTTTGCCAAATTTTGGAACCCTACTCCTCATACGGAGACACCTTGCCCAGTCTTAACGTATGGGGAGTGTTAGGAATATTTCTTAATATTAGCTCCCTGACGACGCAAAAATTCCCAATCAAGCCAAATCAAAACAAGCCAAATTAAGAAATAGCCAGGTTTAATGGGAGATCTGTGCTCTCAGGTGGCCCCATCGGTGGGGGGCGGGGGGCACAGAAATACGATCCCAGGGAGGAAGAAAGGAAGACCATGTGTTCTTCTTTTGGGGGATCACTTAAGTACCCTGGGGAGTGGTCCTGACCCAGGATTTGAAGTACAGACTAGGCCTGGGGGCTGGGATAGATGTGAGGGACAGGGGCCTACGCTCCCAACATACCAGGGAGGTGCTCAGTCTTACTGCAACTTGATATGTCATGTTTTATTGATACTCATAGGAGATGTGTGCTTTCCTGGATGGAGAAGGAAGAGGAGGGGATGGAGGGTAGGAGGGAGGATGTGGGGAAGGAGGCCATGGCCAGGGTGTAAAATAAATGGATGACAAAGACAAACCCCACAGGTAGCTCTCCTGTCACATATAACCGATGCTCAAAGACACAAGATAAACCTTAAAAATCAAATCCCACAGGTAGCTCTCCTGTCACATATAACCGATGCTCAAAGGCACAAGATAAACTTTAAAAATCAAATCCCACAGGTAGCTCTCCTGTCACATATAACTGATGCTCAAAGGCACAAGATAAACTTTAAAAATCAAATCCTTTGGACAAATGGGTACTATACTTATTTTATATCCAAGGATCATGGGAAACAGAGAGGAATGTAATTTGGTCAAGGCCATACGGCCAGTAAGAGGTCATTGTGGCTCAGAATGCTGCTGGCACTGGGCAAAGTCACACCACTTAAGCCTGAAGCCAAGAGCGATGAAGTTTCCCAAACCCTGAAATTCCTGACTGGGCATGGCCACCTTTCTGAAGAGCAGGTCCAGAACTTTCTTTAATGTCTAGTGGTTTCTTCATTTAAGAAAAACCAAAACCAAAACCAAAAACCATTCTGGGCTCTGTCTGAGCAACAGGGACTGTCTTGGGCTCTGCCGGACGACCAGGATCTGCCCTGGGCTCTGCCTGAGGACCATGAACTGCTCTGGGCTCTACTTAAGGACCAGGACCTGCCCTGGGCTCTGCTTAAGGACCAGGACCTGCCCTGGGCTCTGCTTAAGGACCAGGACATGCTCTAGGCTCTTTCACTCTGTACATTCTGTATTTGGGCTTAGTCAGACTCTTGAGCACCAACCTCAAGCATTCACTGAAGAAGATCAACACTGACCTCCTCTGGGTTCTGCTGGGCTCTCATCCATTGGAAGGGCTGGAGACAAGTTTTCCTGCCTGGCTGGAAGTAAGAGCAGTGTATCCTTTGGCTCCTACTACCAAAGTCTCAGGCAGCTTAGCCTGTGGTGTGGTAAAATACTAGCCCTCCTCTCAAGTTCCAGGCCCCCTGACCAGCATAAGCTTACCCAGGTTAACGGCACACACACAACAGAACAGGGAGAAGAGGAAATGCTGGTCTGAGATCCAGCAAGCCGGACTTCTCCTTTCATTTCAACTCCAGAAGGCCTTTGTTATCTTACTAGTGTAGTTTTTTCTGTCCACTTAGCAGATGCAAGTGAATCTACTGATATTTTAGTTACCATCTGTAACTTCCCAGACTCTCAGCCAGCAGCCAGTTATGCTGTGGCCTGACCATGGTAAGTAACTTTAACCTAAGTCTCTATAATTCTAATTACCAACAAAGATTCGAAAGTCCGATGTGAGGGTGAAAACCTGCTAGATCAGAAAAGGTAGGAGCCTAAATACAGGTGCATACAACTGCACACAGACATACACCACACCTCTAATACACACACACACACACACACACACATACGTGCACATGTGCACACACACACACACACACACACACACGAAAAAGAAATTGCTTAAGACTATAAAGCTAATTAGTATCAGTCATTTAGCAGAATTCGCTTCAGTTAAATTCTCTGGACATCTTAAGAGTTCCGGCTCCAAAGCATCTTGTTGAATCCTGTGAGCTCAAGGGTTGTCCGGGTTCACACACCATCACGATGGAGGAATAAAAACAAAAAATGAAAACAACTTCTGGCCTCAGATCATTAAGATGCAGTTTGCACAAAAGCACCTGTGTGAAATCACAGTAAGAAAAAGTGAGGTAAACATAAGAAAATTAAAATTTACTTCATATCGGGGGCGGCATCAGAAGAAGAGAGTATTCTCTGGGAGTAAAGGAGAACAGAGAGGCATCGTATCTTGCAGGAAGCAGTGACCTCTGAAACCTCAGGAGGACCAAAACCAGAAGAGCTCCACCAAGGTGTGAACAGCGTCTGTTAGGGTGCAGAGATGGGAGGTCACTTAGAGTAGCTGACACACTTAGATGCCCCAGCAACTGACTCTGTTTACAGGAGGGGTCCCTGTGAACTAGCAGTGGGAAGCTATACAGGGAGATGGCCAGATGGAGTCACATGTCACTCCAGAGTCTGACCTTAAGTCTCCATTGACCTTCAGGCATGGAAATCCCCCAAATTTCCCTCGGTGTGATGTTTAATTTTCAGTTATCTTGGGGAAAATTGGACTGCATAGACTTCAGGATTCTACACAGGGATTGGAGCAATGGCTCAGTGGTTAAGAGGATTGGTTGCTCTTCCAGAGGACCTGAGTTCGATTCCCAGCACCCACATGGTATCTCACACCATCTGCAACTCTAGTCACAGAGGATCTGACACTCTCTGGTGGCTTCCTTGTGCACAGGTCATGCAGGTAGACATAAATGCAGACAAAACAGCCACATGCATAAAATTAAAATAAACAATTTTTAAAACGTTAAAAAGATCGTGCACAGCCTGTGACACCCTTTCTGACCCAAGAAACATGTGAAACTGGTGATAACGGGTAACAACCAACTCTAAGTCCATTGTCGCCAGGCGGTTGTCTCTGAGTAGCTCTAGGGGTGGTCTTAAGTTCAGGGTTCAAAGCCCCAACATAGACGTGCAAGGCTGAAACAGTTCTGCCCCACCCAAAGCTGGTACCCTCACCCCAGCATCAGCTTCTGCTGAGCATGAGGTCAGGGTTGCCAAACTCAGCAGCTTCTTAAGCAGGAATGTGGCAGAAAAGGTTTTGATTTGATTGTCAGTGGTGAAATCAAAGTTCGGACAGAAATCTTACAGGTTAGATATAACACAGCTCAGTCAGTGGACTCTGGTTTGATGCTTCCGCCTCAGCTGGGATTATTAGGGTAGAATCAGCTTTCATTTTAAAGTAATGGCTACCTGCCAGTCTTTAACAAGATTACCATTAGCCTGGTGTGGTAGTATCTGCCTGTAGTCCCAACATTCAGGAGGCTGAAGCAGGAGAATTACTATGAGTTTAAGGCTAGTCTCGGCTATGTAGTGAGCTCTAGGCCAGGTTGCTGTGAAAAACAAAGGCAATGTTAATTGTTTATGATAACTACATGTGTTTGTCTCACTTTAAGAAACACCACCATGTAACATGAAAAGGCTAGGTCTGCTTGTTGGGGTTTCTCTGTCCTCCCACCAGGTCCTCACAATTGTTTAGTCCCAGAGAAAATCACACACAGGACTCTGTAAGTTATAAAGCTGATTGGCCCATTACGTCAGGCTTCTTACTGGCTAACTCTCACATCTTGATTAACCCATTTTTCTGATCTATTTTAGCCATATGGCTCAGTACCTTTTTCAGTGGGGCAGCTCACATCCTGCTGCTTCAGTGATCTGGGCAGGAGTGGGAGGAATCAACTTCCTCCTTTCCAGAATTCTCCTGTTCTCCTTGCATCATTTCCCACTTCCTGTCTGGTTTTCCCGCCTACACCTCCTGCCTGGCCAATCAGCGTTTTATTTAAAACATGATTGACAGAATACAGACAATTCTCCCGCACCACCACCACTTACAGCTAGATTAGAAAACACATAAAAAGATTTCACACATGTTGATCAGTGAGTGGCTAGCATAGTTTCATTAGCATAGTTCCATTTATTCCTTCACCTCTTACCGTCATTTTATGTTGAAGCAAGTTTTAAATATTATTTTATCAAGTGTATTCAGATATAAACATAATACCTTTATATAACATCTTAGATTGGTCAAGTGTAGTAACACACTTCTTTAATAAGAGCACTTGGAAAGGTAGGAAGATGGGGAGTTCAAAGTCATCCTCAGTTATATAGCAAGCTTTGAGGCTAGCCTGGGCTACATGAATTAAAAAATATTAATTCAATCAGTGTCTAAGCTCCAATCGTCTATAAAAGTTGTAATTAAAAGTTTGCTGGAATCAGAACTTAATTAAAAACTCTACACACTTGTTAGTTGCTGTGCTCACGTCTGCTCTTCAAGCTCATTTGTGCACGCTGATTTTGGAGAAATTATAATTATTAACTTATTTGTATGTAACTTTTCACCAAAAGATTTGTAAAAATGTAATGAAGTTTTGCAAGGCCAAGTTATGTGATTATATTAGAAGTTAGTTTGATATAGCAAGTCTTACAAACAGCTAAATTCTGTCAAAGAAAAATCCATTTTAATGCATGATTGAATATTGATAATTAATGGGAACTATGAGGAAGTCATATGCAAAGATTAATTACCAACTGAGCTCTGAGAACGTTTTTCTTCCTTTGTAATCTTACCTCCTGAGAGAAATAGTCTATATTGGTCCTACAGTGAATTGACAGATATGTCCAGGAAAAACAGCCGCTGACTTTAATCTTTATTGGTCATGCTCAATTGGATGTACTGTTTTCTTTTTTTTTCCCAGAGACAATATTTTTCAGTTAATTCTTTCTGTAATGCAAGAATCAGAAGGTGAGAATCCTGAGGCCTTCTTTTTTTTCATTTCTTGTTTTATGTGTATGGGTGCTTTGCCCACATATATGTTTGTGTACCACATCCATGCCAGGTACCCACAGAGACCAGAAGAAGGTGGCAGATCTCCTGTGACTGGAGTTACGGATGGTTGTGAGCCAACATGTGGGTGTGGGTGCTGGGATTCTAACTCTGGAAAAGTGGCCACTGCTCCCCTGCATCTTCCAACCCAGTCTAATAGAGGCAATTCCCTAGCTAAGGCCTCCTTTCCCCAGGAGACTCTAGCTTGCATGGAGTTGATAAGAGCTAGTCAACACGCTCTACCATCAGTGTGTGTGTGTGTGTGTGTGTGTGTGTGTGTGTGTGTGTGTGTAGAAAACTACACAGCACTCACGGGGCTTGGGATGTTTTGTTGCAGGCTGCTGTGATCAGGGTCTTCGAACGTGTCCTTCATGGATAAAGAGGAACTGTTCTTGCAGTCATGTCCTTTAGATGAGAAACCTGTATATGTTTCTTCTTTTCATTGATCACTCAGGAGACGCCCCAAACTGCTTGCTTCAGAAGGTGACCACTGAAACGTTAAAACGAAGGGAAACGTTGTGATGCCTTCCGATAGAAAGGTAGAGGAGGGTGAGCTATCCAAGCGTAGGGTTGTGTGCACCCATCTCAGCTTCTGCTTAATATCATTCCCAGCTTAGGGGCTTCACACCCAGCTGTGACGACTGACAGCAGCTCAGGTCCTCTGCAAAGGTGGCTGGTGGCTGGTGGCTGGTGACAAATGACGTGGCTGACAACTTGTTACGACAGTACCACATGTGTCCTCCTTGGGCTGCAAATTGCCTGCTTACTGGTGGGTTTCCCATATGGGTACTAATTGTCCCTAATTCAGTCCTGAGATGTCCACATTTGTCTTTCTGTCACAGGGCTTGTGATGACAAATAGCGCACATTGAAGGGGAGTGACCTCATTGTCTGATGGCTCTCTTGCATAATAAAGCCATTCATGAAGCTGGCAGTGTTTGGCTGTCCTTACAAAACGTGGAACATCCTCCGCTGTTTGTGACCCTGAGAAAAATTTGCTTTCTCCTGACACTTGTTTTCACGATGAATTATTGACCTGAAAGACATAGACAAAGCTTCCAAATGTGACATTGTGTGGAATGTACAAGCACATAGTCTCTGGTGGCCATTGTGTGGCTGAGGAGCTTTTAACCCTGAGCAGGCTCAGGCGGGCTGGGCAGCTAACTCAGCTACCCACAGGGTAGATACCACTCCAGTGGGTTTTTTTCCCCTCCACTTACCGGAAGTGGCAGTAGCCCCTTGACAACTGGCTCCATTGACCTGTAGGTCACTTATGAGTTCCCTCTGTCTCTTTCCATGAACCACTGTTTCTGGGTCCCTAGTGTGAGCGATGGGAACATGGCTGCCAACTAAGACCTTTTAACACGGGCTAAAGAGCTTTGGCAAGTGGTCTCAACAGTGGTTCTGAATGTTTTTAAGAAAATTCTAATATTTCCTTTCTAAAGGGGGTGTCCTGATGTATACCTGGTGCTGCTGAGGTAGAAGGGCAGGGCGTGGACATTGTTGGGGCTATGCTTTGAGGCTCTAATTCCGCCCAGGGAGACAATGGGAAATGGAGGGCTGCAGCATCCCCATGTGACCAGTTCTGTCCTTCGCAGGCCTCTCGACTGGCTTCCTGGTGCCATTTTCAGCTATTTTTAATTACAGTTACCTGGGAGCAGAGGCAGAACCTGGACATCTCCTTCTGAGAAGAGGCTGTCTATTAAACCCTGGGTGTTTGGAAGATATTTTGAGATATTTGAATATGGCTAAATGGCTCTGAAGTTTGATGTGGGACAATGGTCTGTACTCTGTCACTTGTATTTTAAATAAATGCTGATTGGCCCGTAGCCAGGCAGGAAGTATAGGTGGGGCAACCAGGCAGGAAGTATAGGTGGGGCAACAGGAATTCTGAGAAGAGGGAAGTTTCAGTCTGCAGTCGTCACCCAGACACAGAGGAAGCCAGACACAGAGCAAGCAAGATGTTACTGCCTCGCAGAAAAAGGTACCAAGCTATGAGGCTAGCACAGACAAGAATTATGGGCTAATATAAGTTATAAGAGTTAATAAGAAGCCTGAGCTAATAGGCCAATCAGTTTATAATTAATGTAAGTCTCTGTGCATTTCTTTGGGACTGAACAACTGCAGGAGCTGGTGGGACAGAAATCCCCAGTCAACAGAAGTTTACTTGGGAAGCTGAGGCAAGAGGTGAAGAACACAAAGCCAGCCTATGCAACCTGATACAACCCTGCCATGTAACAAAACTACGATGTGTATGATGACACAGGCTGTGCTTCTGACACCCAGGAGATTGAGGCAGGAAGACCATGAGTTGAAAGCTAACCTGGACTACAATAACAAATTCCCAACCAGCCTCATCTGGGATGTGGAGTCAGGAGGATCAAAAGTTCAAAGTTATCCTCTGCTGTCCATGGACTCTGTCTTAAAAATAGTAATGATGACGATGTTGAAAAAGTCTCCCATGTGACAAACACCAGAAGTCTGAACCCTGGTTTCTTAGCTGTCAGTATTAAAGTAAGATGGTAAGAGTCTTTCAGGACAGGAGAGACGGCTTAGTGGTTAAGAGCATTTGATGCCTGCTCTTCCAGAGGACCTGGGTTCATTTTCCAGAACCCATGTAGCAGCTCCCAGCTGCCTATAACTGTGATCCTGGGAGATCGAACTCCATCTTCCTGCCTCCTTAGGGCAGTGATGCTCAGATACACATGCAGACAGAACACCTATGTTAAAGTAAATAAAATAAAGAATAGCAGAGTAAGCTGAGCATGTTATCTCAGGTGATCCCTGGCTACCTGGGAGGCCAGCAAGGAGGATCACAGTGCTGTGGGACAATGGTCTTGTACGCTGTACAGATTTGTCACCTGTATTGCTTTAATAAAATGCTGATTGGCCAACTGCCAGGCAGGAAGTATAGGTGGGGTGACCAGACTAGGAGAATTCTGGTAAGAGGAAAGGGAGAGACACAATCGCAAGCCAGATGCAGAGGAAGAAAGATGAGAATGCTGTACTGAGAAAAGGTACCAAGCCACATGGCTAAACATAGATAAGGATTATGGGTTCATTTAAATTGTAAGAGCTAGCTAGTAATAAGTTTGAACAGTAGACCAGACTGTTTATAATTAAAATAAGCCTCTGTGTATTTATTTGGAACTAAATGGCTATGGGACCTATCGGGATAGAAGCTTCTTCTACATCACAGGTTCAAGGCCTGCTTGAGCTAGAGAGTCAATTAAGGCTAGCATGGGTACATTATTGAGGCCCTGTCTCAAAACAAAAAGCAAAAGGAGGACCGAGGCTATAGCTCAGTGTTAGAGTACTTGTCTTACATTTGTGAAGCCCTGGGGTCAATTCCCAAAGTTCTAGGATAAAGGTGTGGAAAGGAAAAGAGCAAGATATGGGTGACCTAAAGGTTTGTGTCCCACTTGGGTTTCTATATGATTCCACGAAGGTTGAGCGTAAACTACGAGCTCAATCCTGACCGTGTCCAGTCACTGAGGTGTCATGGTCAATGTGCTCTTGTGGCAGTTTTTGGTGAGGACACCATTTATAGTGGAATTGAAACCGAGTCAGCGAGATGCCGAATGGCCCAGCAATCCCCATTCTGTTCGTGTCCCTCATCAGCTGGATGGGAGGAGAAGGCACAGGGAGAGGAGAGGCGGAAGCCTGAATGTGTCCTAGATCTTCCTCCACTCACTCATTCTTGGATTTGGATCAAATCCCCTGAACAATTTTTTTTTTCCTTTGGGAGGATAATTCTTGCCTCTGGGATTGAACATTGAGTATAAAGTGCACTCTGTGGCACTGAGACCATGGCTATCAGAACTTTGTCAGCAAATATACCTGGCTCATCACATCCTGTTTCCTAGTGGGGCCAGCAGGAAGAATGTTGGCTTCGCTATAGGAAAGCCTCTGCCTCCACATCCAACCGTGCAGAAGACCTGGCTGTCCTTTGAAACAAAAGAAGAGCGCAAACCTGGGATGCTGCTCAAGGATAGTGTTGTCCGGCCACTTCTTCCACCCTGTCACACACAGACACGTCCGTTCTCGGGCTTTTCAGTTCATCTGACGTATGAAAGGCTGTGCTTTCTGCTACATGCCATGGGAGAACGAGGATGCCTTGCCTGGGAAGTGGGGCTGGTGCAGGACTCTCCATCTGAGACATGGTGGCAGGAGTGTACCACGGACAAGGAGGGTGATGGAGTAGGAACAAGCACAGTCCCAAATAGGGGACTATTTCTGGATGAGGCCCAGCCCAGCCTCCTCCCTACTGATGCTGGGTTGTGTCAGCATTCCGTTGGCTGTCATTTTGTTTAGCACACAGTTCTTATATTCGCGGTCCTCTGCCCCTGTGTGAATATTTGCTAAATACAGAAAAGCGACAATAGCTAGGCCTAGCCAAGACATCTCTCTTCAGTCCATTCACCCCTTTTTCCCTCCCTCCCCCTGTTGTTCTTGTCCTTTTAACAGAGTCTGACTAAGTCATCGATACCAGTTTTAATCTAGGTAACGCATATCAACGTTGAGCTCCCCTCTCCCCATTCCTGCATTTTCTGGGGTGAGTTCAGAGGCCGGTAGATCTCTGAGGTTTTGCTCTGCTGCTCAGGCTGATCTGGAATTAAGTCTGTAGTTCAGACTGGCCATGAACTCACAGTAGTCACCTTGGCCCACCTCCTGAGTTGCTGGGATTGCAGGTCACCTTGCCTGGGTGAACTACGCCATCACAGCCCCTTCTGGGAGGAAGCAGCTTCTGCTCACACTGTTAAAGCTTCAGGATGACACACAACACAAGCTTAGTCTTGGCAACACTGATTTATCCCATGCCCAGAACACACACAGTCACAGAAGAATACCTCGATACAGTGTAGAAATGCCTAGAGAAAGAAGGAAGAAAGGTAGGCGGGTTGGACACATGGAGTAGGGAAGCCTACATTTCATGCATTGGAAAAGCTAACTCAATTCGTAAAATAACCAGGCTAGCTGAAAGGATAAACAATTATATTTTTATTTACTATAAGGGGAACTCATGCCACGGGAACAGAAAGTCCGGGCTCTGCTTGGTAGCAGCGGAACCACACAGAGAGAGGGCATCTGGTCCATGCACACGTTTTTTTCTCTGGGTCCCAGAAAAGCCACGCCTTATCCTTGGATCCACCTCTTAAAGATGATTGGTTAACAAAGCTGCTCCCATCATCCTCTCCCCACCCCCGCTCTTGTCTAAACAAGAGCAATCCAAACCCAATATAACTCTATACAATAGGAACAGATATCAAGTATAAAATTACAACCAACATAAACAATATTAAGCAAGGGACACATGACAAATGTTTTTTATAAACTTTCTATTTCAAAGAGTCTCAGCTAAATCCTAAGAGGAAGATAACTACAACTATCTAATCTTCAACCCCATCAATGCATAATTACTAAAATGTTCACCGTGGGAGGGGTGCTGGGAAAATTAAAGATCCTTTTTGGTTGTTGTTTCAGCCCCCCACCCCACCCCTCTTGTTGTCAAAAGGAAGCACAGGGACAAAGTGCAAACACTGTTCAGGCAACCTTTTAAATTTTTTTAAAGATTTATTTATTTTATGTTCACTGGTGCTTTGTAAGATATGAGGGTGTTGAATTCTCTTGACCTGGAGTTACAGACAGTTGTGAGCTGCCATGTAGGTGCTGGGAACTGAATTCCAGTTCCTCTGGGAGAGCAGCCAGGACTCTCTAGTCCCAGCAACTCTGACAAAAAGAAAAGTTAGAGAAAATAAAGCAGCACCTGTTCTTATATTCCTGTCCACCTGCTTTCCCATTCCCGAGGCGTTGTTGGGCGGCACCGTTTAGGATCTGTTACGATGCTCTCTTGAAGCTTTCGGTGACTCGGTGAGATTATCATGCTGTGAATCATCAAGCGGAGATCCATTCCCTGCCCCTGAAAACATTCCCTGGCGAGAAAGCACCAACAGAGTCAGCATTAGGGGAGAGCCCTGAGTTATCCCGTCCAGATGTAATCCTCTTAGGCCCAAACGAAAAGGCCCAAACTCTCCTGGCACATGCGGCGCAGGCCGGACGCTTTACAAAGCAACTTCATCTCATTTTCACTCTCCCAGCCT